>NW_027664226.1:0-374178 GCF_963264785.1 Psittacula echo | reverse complement strand
ATGCTAAGTACCACTTATGATATCCAACCTAACATCTATGGTACCCAAAGCCCCACTTGTGATATCAAACCTAAAGTATTGTTCCCTAAGTACCACTTATGAGGCAACCTAACACCTATAGTATGCAAAGTGCCACCTATGATACCCACCTAACACCTACAGTATCCAAAGTGCCACCTAAGCTGCCCAACCTAACACCTATGGTACCCAAACTGCCACCTACAATACCCAAATAAACACTTATGGTACCCTAAGTGCCACCTATGATGCCCAACCTATGACCTACAGTATGCAAAGCTCTCTCTATGGTACCCAACCTTACACCTATGGTCCCTAAAGCCCAGCTATGATACACAACCAAACATCTATGGTAACCTAAGTGCCACTTATGATACGCAACCTAACACGTATATTATGTAAAGTGCCACCCATGATAGCCAAATTAACACCTATGGTACCCAAAGTGCCACCTATGATGCCCAACCTAACACCTATGGTACCCAAAGTGCCACCTATGATACCCACCTAACACCTACAGTATGCAAAGTGCCACCTATGCTGCCCAACCTAACACCTATGGTACCCAAACTGCCACCTACAATACCCAAATTAACACCTAGGGTTCCCTAAGTGGCAGCTATGATGCCCAGCCTAACACCTATGGTCCCTAACTGCAACCTATGATACCCACCTAAAACCTATGGTTCCCTAAGTGCCACCTATGATGCACAACATAATACCTAAGGTCCCTAACTGCAACCTATGATACCCACCTAACACCTATGTTTCCCTAAGTGTCACCTATGATACCCAACCTATCACCTACAGTATGCAAAGTGCTCCCTATGGTATCCAACCTTACACCTATGGTCCGTAAATCCCACCTATGATACACAACCAAACATCTATGGTACCCTAAGTGCCACTTATGATACGCAACCTAACACGTATATTATGCGAAGTGCCACCTATGATACCCTCCTAACACCTATGATTCCGTAAGTGCCACCTATGATACCCAAATTAACACTTATGGTACCCAAAGTGCCACCTATGATGCCCAACCTAACACCTATAGTACGCAAAGTGCCACCTATAATACCCAACCTATGACAAACAGTATGCAAAGTGCTCCCTATGGTACCCAAACTTTACACCTATGGTCCCTAAATCCCACCTATGAAATACAACCAAACATCTATGGTACCCTAAGTGCCACTTATAATGATACCTAATGATACGCAACCTAACACATATATTATGCAAAGTGCCACCTATGCTACCCAACCTAACACCTATGGTTCCCTAAGTGCCACCTATGATAGCCAACTTAACACCTATGATACCCAACCTAACACCTGTGGTACCCAAAGTGCCACCTATGATACCCAAATTAACACCTATGGTCCCTAAGTGCCACCTATGATACCCACCTAACACCCACACTTCCAAAAGTGCCACCTATGCTACCCAATCTAACACCTATGGTTCCCTAAGTGCCACCTATGATAGCCAGCCTAACACCTACTGTACCCCAAGTACCACCGACAATACCCAAAGTAAAACTTATAGTACCCAAAGTGCCACCTATGACGCCCAACCTAACACCTATAGTACGCAAAGTGCCACCCATAATACCCAAGCTATGACCGACATTATGCAAAGTGCTCCCTATGGTACCCAACCTTATACCTATGGTCCCTAAATCCCACCTATGATACACAACCAAACATCTATGGTATCCTAAGTGCCACTTATGATAAGCAACCTAAAATGTATATTATGCAAAGTGCCACCTATGCTACCCAACCTAACACCTATGGTTCCCTAAGTGCCACCTACAATAGCCAAATTAACACCTATGGTACCTAAAATGCCACCTATAATAGCCAACCTAACACCTATAGTATGCAAAATGCCACCTATGATACCCAACCTAACACCTATAGTATGCAAAATGCCACCTATGATACCCACCTAGCACCTACACTTCCCAAAGTGCCACCTATGATTCCCACCTAACACCTACACTTCCAAAAGTGCCACCTATGCTACCCAACCTAACACCTACGGTTCCCTAAGTGCCACCTATGATAGCCAAATTAACACCTATGGTACCCCAAGTGCCACCTATGATAGCCAACCTAACACCTACTGTACCTCAAGTGCCACCAACGATACCCAAATAAGGCCTCTGGTTCCCTACATGCCAGCTATGATGCCCAACATAACACCTATGGTCCCTAACTGCAAGCTATGATACCCACCTAACACCTATGATTCCCTAAGTGCCACCTATGATAGCCAACCTAACACCTATGGTACCCCAAGTGCCACCTACTACACCTGAATTAACACCTCTGGTTAGCACAGACAACAGCCCCAGGACTTTATTAACCCCGCACCTCCCACGGCCCCCACCCCCCCAGCACAGACAACACCCCCAGGGCTTTATTAACCCCGCACCTCCCACAGCCCCCCCCCAAGCGCAGACAGCACCCCCAGGGCTTTATTCTCCCCCCCTTGGCCCCATACCCAGCCCACACCAATCATAATGTCATGAAAAAGAGAATCAAAAGGTAATCAATCTGAATACAACTTGAATGAAAGTGAGCAAAAAGTAACTAAAACCCAAATACAAAGTGAATTAAACTGAAGAAATTCAAAGAAAAGTGCATAAAAGTGATTATACATGATGAAAAACTGAAAAACACCCCAAAAGAGAATAAGAAATTTCATGGGGCATGAGCTGTGGGTCTTTAGGACATCATGGGGAAGTGGGTGCTACAGGTCGCCATAGGGCAGTGTGTGGGGGGTCACTCTGGGGTATCTATGTGTCACTGGGGGTTGTTATGGGCACCTATGGGTCACTACAGGGTCTATATGGGTCTCTGTGGAGGGTCCGTGGGTTGCTGTCGGGTGTCTATCGGTTGCCGTACATCCCTATGGGATGTCTGTAGGGTGTACGGGACTCTACGGAGTGTCCATGAGTTTCTGTGGGTCGCTATGGGGCATCTAAAAAAAAAACCAACAAAAAACCACCACCACCAAAAAAAGTTACTAAAAAGGACTACAAAGGAAATCAATCTGAAGAACAAAAATGAAAGCACAGCAAATAAAGCTGACTAAAACTGTGTAAAGTCAGTAAACAGCAAAGCAAAGTGAATAAAGTGATTATAAAAAGTAAATTAAAGTAAATAAAAAGGCAATAAAAGTGAATAAGCCTGAATGAATCTCAAATAGAAGTGAACGAAATTTCCTAAAAATGAATGGAAGCAAATGAAAAACCTGGGGTACCTATGGGGGGCAGGTGGGTAGTGGGGGCCCTGTGGGGCGCCACGGTGGTTGATGATGATGTCATCCCAGTCCTGGTGACATCACAACACCGTAAGTCATAAGGGTTGTCACGGGACCACGGGCAGGTGGCCATGGGCTGTGTACGGGTTGCTCTGGGTGTCTATAGGTCACTATGTGGTGTCTGTGGGTCTCTGTGTCCATGGTTTGCTGAGAGTTGCTGTGGGGTGTCTCTGGGACCCTATGGGATGTCCGTA
The DNA here is from genome assembly GCF_963264785.1 of Psittacula echo. Lineage (NCBI taxonomy): Eukaryota > Metazoa > Chordata > Aves > Psittaciformes > Psittacidae > Psittacula > Psittacula echo. The sequence continues at coordinate 370,627 of NW_027664226.1, read as the reverse complement.
GGGAGTCTATGAGCCTGGGGGGTCGCTATAGGGGATCTACTGGGGTCTATGGGATGTCCACGGGTTGCTCTGGGTCGCTACGGGGTAACTGGGGGGGGGGGGTTGGAGGGAACTTACTAGAAGTGACTAAATCAAATCAGAAGAAAACCGAACAAAAACTGAAAGAAAACTGAAGAAAAAAGACAATAAGATGTCAATAAAGTGATTAAAAAGGAAATAAAAATTAATAAAAGTGAATAAATCTGAATGAAATGCAAAAAAAAGTAAATAAAAGTGAAAGTGCAGCAAAGAGTCAAGTGGTGTTGGGGTACTTATGGGGTGTGGGGGCCCTACGGGGCTCGCTGTGTCGGGTGGGCCGCCTGTCCCCCGGGGAGTACCTCCTGCTGGGCACGGATGGCCAGGAATATCGGGAACGCCACCGGGATCAGCACCTGGAGCTGCTGCCTCAGGTGCTGCTGCAGCCCAGCACCCCAGGGTGCTACTGGCCATCACCTACTGAGTGATTTTCCTGGGCCTCCGGGACGGATCCCGGATGACGGCAGTGACGACAGGAATGCTGGAGGTTCCCTGCTGAGCGCCACATACCATGGGGCTGCCGCTGCGGTGCAGGGAGCTGGTGCACGCCTTCGATGCGCAGAGGTTTCGGCAGGGTAAGAGTCAATCTAGCTTCATCCTGATCCATGGGCTCTTCCTCATCATCTCCATCTGCAGAAGTGCAGAACAGCAGATATTATCAGCCCTTTCCTTGCTCGCGAGTAATCAAGCAGCCATTTGCCTCCTCCCGACTCAGCCTCCGAGTGACCTGGACAAAACGCGTCTCTTACCGAGGCAACCCTTAGAACCCGCAGCGGCCTCTCCTCCGCGTGTCCGGTTTAGAGAGAAACCACGGCAAAGCAGACCGGGCAATTCTGGACATCCCTGGCAAACCCCAGGGCAAAGCCTGACCGCAACAAACAGATGAACTGCTAGGGAAGGGAAGGTAGAGAGGGGCCACGCTTCAAACCACCACCGTGCCAGCTCAGATTTAGAAATGCTTTTCCCAGGCCAGCAGAAACCTGCCTTTTAACCAAAGGGAGCAACGACACTTCCTTCGTCACACACTTTAAGCACTCAAAGTTACTGAGCACCTATCTCACTCGCTTCAGCTCCTGCAACTACGTGACTGCTTCTTTCTCGTTTCCCTTCCATCACAAGCTTTCAAATCCCAGGAAACATCAGCAGAGCCCTTTACGCCTCCCATCGGATTCCCAGCACACTGGTGTGCTGCTTCAGAAGCCTTCCCAGCCAGTAAGAAGGGCCCAAACTAATAATCCTTGTTATTTAGACAGAGCCACCCTTGCTTGGGATCTCTCCCAAACAGACTTCAGCAGGAGCATAAGCAACAACGTCTTCTCCAGATAGATTTGAGTCTCACCTAAACACGGGTATTTTCTACAGAAAGACACGCTTTGGATTCCTCATCTCTACCTGTAGACAAAGCTAACCCCAAATTTCTCAGTTGCTTCTGGGTAATACCCGACGGTAACTTGGCAATAAAGCAATTTTACAGGTTGCGTACGATGTACAAAAGCACACAGACGTTACTTACCGCCGGATGATCCGGTTTCTGGTGCGCAGGGAGCAGATGGAAGGCATCCCAGCAGTCTTCCCCGGATTTCCCCTGCTCTTGCTCTGGATGATCGCATGCAGACAAGAGCGGGGACAAGGCTGAGGAAAAACAAACGAGAATTGACAAGGTCAGCCCAGCAAAAGCAGCACTGGAGTGCTCTGAGCCTGTTTGCTAATACAATCCAGCAGCAGCAGAGCTCTGCGAAACATCAGGGAGCGCCAAAAAGATGCAACCGCTTGGGAGAAGGTGCTGGAACCCTGAAAAATGGCTTTAGGCGTTTCTGTTCCCCCTGTTTGCCTTCGGACCCTTTGCTTACTGCCCGTGGAGGACTGGTGTCACCAGCACACTCTTTTCGCTGCAGCACAGATCGGCCGACGCCTGTGTAGCTGACTCAAACCTGAGGCCAGCAAGGACTATTTAGTGCTTACTGGTGGCAGCTGCCTTCCAAAGCAACACAGAGGAGGACCGAATAAAAACAGCAACCTGGAAAACGCAGAGCAGCAGGGGAAAATAGCTGTTCTTCGTGGTTTCCAGGTGGGGAAACTGAGGCACAGACCCCTGAAATGTGTCCGGAGAAGCGCTAAGGGGAGAAGCGGAGAACTGGAAAAAGACCCGGCGCAGGCCTTTACAAGGACACGACCTGAACCTGCCTTCGATCTCCAGACCTCCCTGGGCCACCTCAAACTCCACCTGCGCACCGCCTCTCCGGCGCCCGCTCTCGGGCTTCCCGGAACACTGCGCACGGAGCGCGAGGCTCCGGCCCCCGCTCCCGCAGCCAGGGGGCCGGGACGCAAAGCTGCCGCTGGCTATCCCTTACCTACGGTTGCTCCTCAGACTGGTGGCACCGCTCCGGATGCCTCCACGTGTAGGGAATACCCAGCACCTGCTTTGCGTAGCTGCTCCCCAACTGTGGGAGCAGGGGCCAAACACTTGCACTCGCTGTGCTGTGACTGAGGATACTCGAGAGCACTCGACCCAAGGACAGTGAAAAAAAACAGAGGACAAAGCACGGCTGGACCGCTGCAGCAGTGGAGCTGCTCCTGAGATCCCCAGCTGGAGGGAATGGGCAACAACCAGCAGGCACGCTGCTCCCTTCACCGAGCCGCTGACACTGAAAGCGTGACTCCTGCTGCCACCTCCTTGTCACTGCTCCACTTTGGGTCTCCTAGCAGTAACGATTTCAGCTAACAGCCCAATACAGAACACAAGTGGTAAAAAGCAGCCTCAAAGTTCCGCTTTCACTAAAGAAAGCATCCAGACCCCAATAACGAAAACAACAGAACGTACCAAGAAGCGACCTTAAAAAACCTAAACACCTCCTATAAATAAAACACCTCCGAAAAGAAAGCCTTACAGAAACACTCGTTCATGCACACACTGGGAAACCTGGACACGTCCCGGAGCTCTTCACTCAGCTGATTCCATCGCAGCAAACATCAAAACACACCAGCACAAAGCACCACAGGACTCCAAAGCGACAAAAAACAAAACAAACCCCAGCAAACTCACCCAGCTGAAGCCCAAGAGCTGAATGAGCTCCTCCCTGCAGCACTCTGCCTTTATACCCCAGGCGGCATCCACAGCCCCTCCCTCAAAGCCTTGGGGCGGGGGCGGGGGCAAACCACCACCTGGGATAAAAGAGGTAGGACGACTAGAGCTTGGCTTTTGGGCTGGTGTCTGTAGCCCACAAGAGGGTCTGAGAGAGAAGAGGGCTCTTGAATAGAGCAAACCCCAGCGTGCTTTCTCCAGGAGCACATCCCCACTCCAGGATGCCCGAGAGCAGGCACTCGAGAAGCCGTGCGCGGATGGAGCTTTAGGTGGCAAAACGAGGGCAGGAGCTCTGTGTGTGTAGGTGATGCCTGCGAGAGCAACGCTCTTTGGTTTCCAAAAACACAAAAACTGCTCCGGGGAGCGCTCCCCGGAGGATGGAAAATGGGCGGGGAGCAGCAGTTTCGGCGCCCGTTGCGTGTGCAGCCCCGAGGAATTGAGCGTGTGCTGCCACCATGTGTCCAAACGTCGGTACTGCAGGTGGTGGGGAACGGGAGAGCGAAGCGGCTCCGGGCGCGGTTCGCTGCTGCCGTCATGTGTGGGAATCTCGGAGCTGATGGGAGGGGGGCGCCGCGCTATGGCCCCGGGCACCGCCCGCTGCTCCCATTCTCTGTCGAAAATGCAGCACTGCAGTGGCTGGGGATGGGAGAAAGCGGCTGGGAGCCGCTTTCCGTTGCTACCGAGTGCCCAAAACGCGGCACGGGAAGCGGGGAAACAGAAGTATGGCGGCAAGAGACGAACGCTGCTGCCGTCTTGTGGCCAATATTCGGTACTGCACACGGTGCAGAAATGCGGCTGCCCGTCTGGCGCCGAACCAATCAGAGCGGAGGGAGGGCCGGGCTACGGGTGATTGACAGGCTCAACAGCCAATGGGGAGCGAGCGGGGCAGGGCCACGGCTTGCCGGAAGCGGGGGAGGGGCTAGGCGTGACTGAAAGCCGCCTCAGCCAATGGGGAGCAAGCAGGGCGGGGCCACGGGTTGCAGGAAGCGGGGGCGGGGCTAGGAGTGACAGACAGCCGCCTCAGCCAATGGGGAGCGAGTGGGGCGGGGCCACGGCTTGCCGGAAGCCGGGGGCGGGGCTAGGAGTGACTGACAGCCGTCTCAGCCAATGGGGAGCGAGCGGGGCGGGGCCACGGCCGACGGGAAGCGGGAGCGGGGCTAGGGGTGACTGACAGCCGCCTCAACCAATGGGGAGCGAGCGGGGGCGGGGCTAGGAGTGACTGACAGCCGCCTCAGCCAATGGCGACGGAGGGGTGCCTGAAAGCTATTCCGGTGCCACACTGCCGCTCCTCCGCCTGCAGTGCAGTGCTTTCGCCACATGATGGCAGCCGCTACCGTAGCACTGAGGCAATCCTTTGCTTCCCCCCCGTCTGCACTAAATGCAGTACCATGGTTTGGACGCATGATGGCAGCACCGATCCGCTCCCGGCGCCACACCGAGGCCCCTCCCATCTCCACCCCCTGCAGTTCCGTACCCCTCCCACTTTTCGTGCAGTACCGATGTTCGGACACAGGGTGGCAGCACACGCTCACTTTTCGGTACCCAAGAGGCAACGGGCTGAGAGCAACGGCCGCTCCCAGCCCAGTTTACAGCCTCCGGGGACAACAACTGCTGCCTGGGGACTTGAAGACTGCACTACTGGGGCTGGGGCTAAGTTGCTAAGGGAGCTTTTACTGGCGATTCGTTCAGGCTTGTTCACTTTTATCACTTTGTATTTGCTTTGTCGGAATTTATAAGCGCGTTCTTCTCTTTTGCTTTTTATTCTCTTTACACATTTTTATTCATTCACTTTTTCATTCATATTTTTTTTCAGCTGTCTTTGCTTTTTAATCTCTTTTAGTAACTTTTTTTTTAGGCGTCCCATACCTAAAAATACATAAGAAATGGGCAAAAATGGGTTAGAAAAGGAAAAAAAAAATGGTTTAAAACACATTACAAATAGTCAAAAACGGAATAGGAATGGCTTAAAACAGGTAAGAAGCGGGCAAAATGGCTTAGAAGTAGCCAAAAAAGGCTTCAACTGGCACAGAAATGGGAAAAAACGGTTAAAAATAACCAAAATGCCTTAAAATGGGTTGGAAACGGGCAAAACAGGGGTAGAAATGGCCAAGAAATGGCTTTAAACTGGATAGAAATGTGAAAAATGGGTTAGAAATGGCCAAAAATGGCTCAAAACGGGTTAGAAATGGCCGAAAATGGGTCTGAAGTGGCAACAAATTGGTTTGAAATGGTGATAAATGTTTTAGAAAGAGCCAAAACAGGCTTAAAATGGGTTAGAAGTGGGCGAAAAAGGTTTAAAATTGCAAAACATTTGGTTAGAAATGGACAAAACTGGTTTAGAAATGGCCGAAATGGCTTAGAATGGGTTAGAATTGAGCAAAAAAGGGTTACAAAGGGACCCTTAAAATGAGAAATGGTCAAAAATGGGTTAGAAAAAGACAAAAATAACCTAAAATGGGTTAGAAATGGGAAAAATGGGTTTGAAGTGGCTATAGATGCCCTAAAACGAGACAGAAATGGAAAAAAATGATTTGAATAATAGACAAAAATGGCTTTTAACAAAAATGGCTTTTAGAAATGGCAAAAAGAGTTTAGAAATAGCCCGTAAGAGCTTAAAACGGATTACAAGTGGGCAAAACCGGGTTTGAAATAGCCAAAAAAGGTTTAAAATGGGTTAGAAATAGCCAAAATTGGCATAAAACTGGCAAGAAATGGGAAAAATGGGATAGAAATGGCCATAAATAGATCCTTTGCTCCTTCCTTTTTTTCCCCTCCCTCCTTGCTTCGCTTCTTCGCCTCCCTCGTCCCTCCTTCCCCTCCCCTCCTTCCCTCTGAATGAGAGTGAATACAAGAGCAGAGGTTCTAAGACAATCTCATGGGAGAGAACATAAGAATACAATTGAATATGGGGAAGAGAATACATGGGAAGAGAATCTAAGAGATTATTGGAGAAGAGCATCTGGGGAAGAGAAGAGAATCTAAGATTAGAGAACTGAAGAGCATCCAGGAAGAGAATATAGGGGGAGAGAACAGCATTGAATAGAAGAGAATCTAAGATTAGAAGAGTACAGAAGAGAACCTAAAAGAAGCCAAGAGAAAAAACTGAAGAGCATACAGGAAGAGGGAAATCAAGAGAATCTAAGAAAAGGAAATGGAAGAGACTATAAAAGTATATAAGCAAATAGAAGAGAAGGGAATCTAAGAGAAGAATATGGAAGCAAATACAGAAAAGAGACAGGAAGAAGTGAAAAATAAGAAAATGTAGGAGAAGGGAAGAGACTATGAAAAAGGAAAATAAAAGGGGGAAGAGACTCTAGGAGAGCATAAAAGAAGGGAAAAGAAGAGAAAGGAATATATGAGAATGTAAGAGAATCTAAGATAAGGGAAGAGAATGTAAGAGAAGAGAATTTAAAAGAAAAGAGGTCATCTAAGAGAAGAGAATAGAGAACAGAAGGGAAGAGACTAGAAGAGACTAAGAGAATAGAGGACAACAGAAGAGAGTACGGGAGAGCGGAATAGAAGAAAATGCAAAAGGACAGAGGAGAAGGGAGTATAAGAGAACAGAGATTAGAAAAGACTAAGAGAATATGAAAGAATCTAAGAAAACAGAACCGGAAGGGAAGAGACTGTAAGAAAATGGAAGAGACTAAGAGAACATAGGAGAATAGAAAGGAGTACAAGAGACAGGAAGGGAAGAGAGAAAGACGGGAAGGGAAGGGACCAGAAGAGAATGTTAAAGAGAAGACAAAACAAGAATGTGCTCCTGGCCTGATAACATCTTTATTTTCTCAGGACAACTATTTAATTGCATTAAAAGCAGGAATCTTTAAATATATATGGTCTTGTCTGTCACGGAGCTTCAGACCTTTGCAGCAGTCAGCAAGCTGTGAGAGGCAGCTGCACCAAGGGAATCCTTTCTCTGAGGCAAGCAGCTGAGCAGTGATCTGTTACAGCCACCCGTCAATGCTCGCTGTGCAGGGACACTAATGCCATGAACGTGGATAAGCTTTGGCAGGAGCCACCCAACAGGAGGGGATGCTGCTGTGTGCACGGAAGGCAGAGGCAAATCCCCAAAGCGCTTGCTGGGGGTGCACTAAGTAGCAATTACAGGAGTTTGCCATTCCCATCCCCAGCGGCCTTACCTCCTCCTCCCATGCCACTTTGCCACGCTTCAGGGCAGCACCCGAGGACCTTGCCCCTGTACGGCTGGGTTCATCGGCACACTGCGTGCTGAGCAGCACGCATCACCCGCAGGGCTCTGGGATCACCAGGGTGCGGCAAAGGCAGCAGTAGAGAGGGGTCCCTTGGAAATGTGCTGTCTGCCTGCAGGCACCGCTCTGTTATGGTATCTTCTTGAAATCGGGGGCTAAACACGCATCTCTGTCCCTGCGAGAGGTGCCCGGGGCTGCCGGGAAAGCCAATCTGTGGCACAGGCTCTGTGTGTTCTGGTCTGTAAGCCCCCCAGCAGCTACGGTACAGTGGAAGTCTTGTCACTGAACAATGTTGAGCAGATAATACCCTTCAGTGAACTAGAAACCCGCACTAATGCTGCATGCCTGGCAGGCTAGGAAAGGTAGAAACATTTGGGCTTACGCACATGGAAGCTGTGGCTCGTCCTGCTGTGGTTCAAGTGTCATTGCTCTTATAGGTAAATGGAAAAGCAGCCTCGGGCCTCCTGCTGGGCTCAGGGCTCCATCGGCGGCACCAGAGGAGCTTTGCTTTCAAGAGGTGATACTTGCTATGCTGAGAAGTGACCAGTTCCGATCGGTTGAAATAAAAGTGAATTTCCCCAGAGCTGGGTGTTGCTCGCATCGGTACTGGTACTTGGGGTAGCAAACAGTGAATGTGAACCACATGCTGAGCAGCCCTCAGCATTTCCAATCAGCCAGTTTCCTCTCCCTGGCTGCATTAAAGTATGTTCCCCCAGATGACTTTAACCTCATGTCAGCAAAGCACTTCAGCTCAAGGTACCAAAGACAAGCTTCAGCAAGGGCACAATCCCACCAGACACACCAAAGAGCGTGAGGACGAGAACCCCTTCCATAAGGAAGAAGGATAATTGTGGCTTTGGGGGTTTAAAGAGACCCTCAGCAGCTGTAGGGAAACGCCTGCAGTCACTGGGGTTCTAATCCTAGGATCACAGAACGGTTTTGGTTGGAAGGAACCTTTAAAGGTCATCCAGTCCAACCTCCCCTGCAATGAGCAGGGACATCCTCGACTAGATCGGGGTGCTCAGAACCACATCCAGCCTGGCCCTGAAAGTCTCCAGGGACGGTGCATCCACCACCTCTCGGGGCAACCTGTGTCAGTGCTTTACCACCCTCACACTACAGAAAAATACCGGGGCTGACCTGCACTTCCTGGTCCTCCCTCCCTCCAGCCCTTGCCTGCTCCTCAGCAGTGCAGCTCCTCTGCTGCAGAGCTGGGATCCCTCTCAGGAAAATCAACTCTTAGCTCTGAAACTGCCCCCCGAGTCTCTGCCCACACAAGCAGATCAGGATGGCAAAGCTTTGTCCATCTGTGTACATCACCTAGACAGAAGCCATCATAAACAAGGACAACACGCTGCGAGCACTGCGGTGCACTCCCAGGGGCTTGGGAAGACTGCACGGGTACTAATTCAACAAAGACAATACCAAGAGCTGTAAACTCTGCTGGTAGTACCCAAATGTCAAGAGGAAACCGGGGACCTGCATTATTACAACATCCAACAGGACGGTTAGAAACATAGTGGTCATTCCCCAAAGAGCTGCTGCAAAACAGCCTGCAAGCCAATCAATTGCTCTTTAGGCAAAAAGCAATGCAACGATCTCAAATCAGGAAAGCAAATCAAGCTGAGAATTCCTGTGACAATGTTTTCCATTACATGAATGTAATTGACTGGAAGGGAAAAAACTTCTTGAATTAAGCAAGTAAACAAGTTGAACAAAATCATTTCTTCCTCGTTCAAGCAGAGGAGGTGGTTTTGCTCTCATTTACTGGCCCCAGGTACTTCTATATGAGGATCTAGATCTGTCCAGCTGTTAAAGTGTCACTCTGCATTTATGGCAATGTAAGAGGAAACAAAGTCCTGCATCCAGATCTTGGGCCCCAACTCAAGAGGGATGTGGAGCTGCTCAAGTGAGCCAGAGGAAACCATGGCCATGCTGCGAGGGCTGGAGCAGCTCTGCTCTGGAGCCAGGCTGAGAGAGCTGGGCTGGGGCAGCCTGGAGAAGAGAAGGCTCCTGAAGGGGAGGCTTTAGAGCAGCACCAGTGCCTAAAGGGGCTGCAGGAAACCTGGAGAGGGGCTTGGGACAAGGGCCTGTAGGGACAGGCCAAGGGGGAATGGCTTTAACCTGCCAGAGGGGAGACTGAGATGAGCTCTCAGGCAGAAGCTCTTCCCTGTGAGGGTGCTGAGGCGCTGGCACAGGGTGCCCAGACAAGCTGTGGCTGCCCCATCCCTGGCAGTGTTCAAGGTGGACACAGGGCCTTGGAGCAACCTGCTCTAGCGTGAGGTGTCCCTGCCCGCCCGTGGCAGGGGTTGGAACTGGATGAGCTTCAAGGTCCCTTCCAACATGAACCATTCCATGATTCTACAAAATGCAGAAATGGGGAGGATAACTACAGGCAAATTACAGACCAATTGGTGAAAGCAGAGGGCAGGTGGATTTCCTCTCTTGGCAAGGTCAGAGGAGCACGTGCTACCATCACCAGACATACCTCCACTCTCCTCTGGTGCTTCCCATTAGCAGAAACCTTTCTTTTCCTTTTGGTCTTGCCGCTGAAAGAAAGAGGTTAAAAAAATCTTCTGGAGCTCTTGAAAGGGTCTGTGCTGGCACACACGATGTCCACACGAGCGCACGCTGCTCTGAAACAAAAGGGTTTATATTTACCGAAGAACAAAAAGTGGGGTTTTCTTCAGCTCAGGAAACCTCTGACGTGAGTCCGCAGCATCCACACCGATGAGGCTGACAGGCTGGTGTGCAGCCTAAAAAGCACGCCCGATCGGTGTGCAGGTCGTGCGTAAAACTCGTTCAAAACAGACACCCTCCTATATGGCATCATACAAGCAGGGTACTGCGGCAGCTGTCCCTGTAAGAAACGGCTTGTTTCACAAACCTATCTATCCTTACGTCACCTTTACGTTCCTCCTCCTTGTGCATAACGAACATAAATTGGTAAGAAGTTAAGCTTTGATTTTGGAATTTTAATAAAGCTGAAGACACCCAAAGGATTGCACAGCAAAGTGACATTTCAAATGGGTAATGCAGGAAAGAGACGTTCATGGTTGAGCGGTGGGAAGGCAAAAACCCAAACCAAGGTTAAGAGTGTTTTTATCTCGCTGCCATGGAAAAGGTGGCACCTTCAAAGGTCACCCAGGCTGTCTCATGAAATTTTGTAGCATCCCATGTAGCTGTTCCCCCTGTTTCACACCACAACCAAAACCGCAGACAGAGGCAACGGGCACGAAACGAAACACAGGACAGGAAAGTCCATTTAAACATTAAGAGAAAATGTTTACCCGCAAGGTGATCACTGGAACAGGCTGCCCAAAGGACTTGTAGAGATCTCCTTGGAGATGTTCAAAACCAGAGGGCACGAGGCACCAGAGTCTGAGCAAGGGGTGGGAGTAAACATCAAGAAGTCCCTTCCAATCTCAGCCACTCGGTGAACAAGGCAGGATGATGGCCTTGGGCTGTCAGTCAGAAGTCCCTCACAGCATCAGCCTCTGTTTGGGAAACACAGTCGCACCTACCACAGGCAAACAGCTCCCACAGCTTTTCTCTGGGGCTCTCCTCACGCGTCTCTTCTGGCCTTAAAACGCCTACAGTGACCCTCCCATCCCTCTTCCGTGCTGGACCCAAACAGCTACTGCAGTGTTCCACATAAACACGCTTCCCTGCCCTCCTCCACCGCAGCACCTCACAACTGCCAGACGGCATCTGAGGGGCTTATCAGCGTGTGGTGCAGAGACACTGGATGCAGTCCCACCTTACTCACTGATTACACCGGTAACAACGGTTAGAGCATGGCTGGGTAAGGAAAGAGCAACGGATGTCACCCGCCCGCACTTGTCCCACAAGTATGGTACCTCACGCTGTCCCACACGACAGCTAAACTGGAGAGGCACGGCTCTGACAGACGGACCACTCGTTGGACAAGGAATGGGCTGGTTGGTCCCACTCGGGTCCTCTCCTCCGCACGGCCTTCCTGGCCAGCTGGGCTGCAGCACTTCCTCTGCCTGATGCCACTGGGTGCCTCCTGGGACAGGGACACCTGGGACCTGTCTGCATCCTGCTCTCTTTCACTCACCACACCACTGCCTGCATGCTCTCACCACTGAGCTCTAGCCAGCAGCTTCTCTCCAATCACAGCTCACAAAGCCAGGAGAACACCCATCCTCCTGTTTTATGAGCAGTCAACTGCCAGTAGCATCACTGCAATCAAGTGTTTCAGCTGGACAGGTACTAAGAGTGAACAGGCGGTGAGACAATTCCCCACCAGCTGTGTTGCACGCTGATCATCAACACCAATTATACAGCCCACCCCTGAGCCCTTCAGGGCCTAGAGCTCTCTCTTATCCCCTCTATTTCTGTCAATGCAGGGTACAAGAAGCGAGGCCTTCTGCCACCCGTGTGAGATACCAAGGCCTCGGTTCACTTGCCAGCCTGAAGCCTCTACTCAAACGGGAGCGCAGGCTGCAGCCCTGCCACTGGCCCCATTGTGGCCATCTCCAGCTCCATCCCTGCCCCGGGCACCCAACCCATCTTAAGAGGCCACTTCGGTCCAGCAGCCTCCGTCTCAGCAGGGTTGGGGAGACTTTCTTCAGCCTAGAGAGAGGCTACACTCTGTGCCAAGGTGCTTGGGGCGCCCACCTCCCTGCCCAGAGCTCTGCAAGCACAACTCAATCCAGCAGTCAGCGGGAGGGCCCTGCACGGGATGGTCTAATCCCAGGTATCACATCTTCCAGCTTGCTTAGCTGAGGTTTCAGCACAGCTGCTGAGCACCACTGCTAGCCACCAAACACACCGGTTTAGGAAGTGCTGAGTGATGACATGCTAGACCTCAGTGGAAAGTTCTGCCACCATTTATTTAGCCAGCAGATCGACACTGAAGACCAAACGGGGATAAAATCTCCTACGCAGGAGGAGGAGGTACCAGAGAAACACTTAAGTACCAGCGAGCTTCCCTTTTTCGACCAAATGAACCCTTGCATTCACTCCCAGGGTCTTTTGAAGCAGTTCCGTGGTTAGGGTGATGACATTACTGCTTTCAAGGGCTGCAGTGACAGATGAGCCCGAAAGAACACAAGTTTCAAGAAAAGAAAAGAACAAAGTGCTGTGCCTTAGGTCACTGTATTTGAGAGCTGTGAACAACAGCAGCAAGGTCAGAGCAGGCACTTTCCAGATTTCTTCGTGCTGTTTGGAAACAGAGAGGAAAAGCCTCTCACCTAAGTGCTGTGCCCCTCACCTAGAGCTCTCCTGCCCCAGAGGCAGTGTGTCTGCTCACTCCTCCTGGCTGTGCTTCCCTCCCAGGTCAGCTCGCTGCCGAGGCCCTGGCCAGCGGTGCCCATGGTTACATTAACAGCCCTGTGAAGTACTGCCCTGCCCAAGTCTAGTCTCATCTCTGTGCAGCACACGTATTACATCTTTGCTGACAGCTACCCATCCCTTCGAGAGGGAAAACCAGGGCTGTTGCCACAGATGTGGCAGGTCTGAAGGCAGCTGATGCAGAAAATGCCATGCCCTTACCATGCTTCCCACCCCGTTTCCTTCTTCTTCTCCCTCTGCTCAGTTCAGGTCCCTTCCCTCACTCACCACAGCTCCTGTGCTGTCCTTAATCGTTTCATCCGCCACAGTCACCCTTCACCCCTCCGGTACCTGCTCACTTCTGAGCTCCCCACACAAGGAAGGAAGAGGATTTTACAGGTAAGGGGTCTGGTGCATCCGCTTTTTCATGGCATCCTGCTGGGAAAACCACTGGATGTTTGCCACCACGGTGCTACTGTGGCACCCACGGTGCCTTCAGCCTCTGCCTTGCTTCTCTTCCTCCAGGCTCTCTTAAGGATCTGCAAGAAGCCTGATACCTGGTGAGCTGCTGGAGGAAACAAACCCACCCTGGCCTTCCACGGAGGGGGACGGCTACTGCCCAGTTCTCCCCAGTCTATGACGGGGGGAAAGCAGGACGTACGCCACAGTGCTGCTGACCTTGTCCACTGAGCCCCAGACTGCTCCTGGGCCTCCAGCAGCAGCAAGATGCTGTTTTACAGCCATCTCCATCCTTTTCTCACAGCTGCACGTTGCTGCCTAGCTCCTCTGATGCTGCAGCCACTTTATCTACCCCACCCTAAAGCATTTCCAGCAGCCGCAGGATATGCTAGCTTATCAAACTGCACCTCTGTAAAGACATTTTGTGCTCAGCCATACCCCATCTGTGCTACATGGCCTGCTTTAAAACTCCCTGCTCATTTCCTCCCTCCTCCCACCAGTCTCTGATCTGCCTGGAGCGCTTCTGAGCCCCGATGCTGGGAACTGCATTTGGGCCACATCTCCAGCCCCAAGGGTGGTGCCAGCCACAGCCCTTTCATGCAGCAGAGCACCACCAGCCCGGTTTGCCTGCCTTGTACTTGAGCACAGAGGCTGCCGCTGGCATTGCAGACCAAGGCTGACGAAAGCAATCTGGGCATCAGCCACGCCAGCAAAGACATCTGCCTGACGCACCTAATGAGCATAACAATGTGGCAGCTTCAGCCTTTGATGTAAGCTATTTCCCTACTGCTACTTACTGTAGTTCAGAGAGGTTTTCCTCAGGTGACAGCCAACGGCTTCCTTCCAGGGTGCAGGCAGCGAGCAGCAAGCCTCTGTTGGGAAACCCAGAGCTGAGCACACAAGAACTGAAGTGAGCTCTCTGCAGGAGTTACGTTAGTGCCTGTCAGTGCCTAAGACACTTACATAGCCCCCAGCAACTGAGTTATTTGGGTCTTTATCGGTCAGTGAAGTCTGATTTTGCAGCAAGTGCTCTCACCAGCTGACCACAAGGAGGTTTCAGTTGCTTGCAGAGGCAAATAACTGCTTAACCAGGCCTGTTCAGTCATGGTGCTCCTTCCTAAATCTCGGAAAGCTGTATGGTGTCACCATCAGTCTCCTGTAGGAATGGCAAAAAAACAGACTTCAGATTCAAAGGTTAAATTCCTTCCAAAGTGCATTTAGATGCAAGCAGAAATTCAGTGACGTATACACAGAATCACCAGTTCAGAGAACTGTTCCTTCTGCAGGCCACACACAGCCACTGTGCGCAGGATGGGGTCTGAGAAAAGCTGGTTTTTATCAGCCCGTGAACTCACACTCTTCACATAACCAATTCCTTGCAGAACAGCCTGCAGCCAGTGTGACGCAGGCTCAGTAGCTACTACATACATCTGACGGACCTCGCAGGGTGGCAGAATGCCTGCCCTGAGCAGGAGCCATCTCATGCAGCCCTTAATGGCAAGTTCCTTGTTTTGCACTGGTGGTCCCTCTTTCAGGTGCGTCTGTCTGCTTTACATCCACAGAATCGAACTCTCTCCTGGAATGCATGGGCTTAAAATCACGTTAATGCTTGCACCCCCACTGCCCTCACAAGGAGTGGACAGCTACATGCCTCACTCACTCACTTAGGGTTTCAAGCATGCCTTTGGGATGCAGGAACTCAGATGCATCTCTCCTCCTCAGCTCTGAGCAGGAGCTCCAGGTTCGCAAGGCAGCCCAAAGGCTCAGAAACCTACTCAGAGCAGAGCACGAGCATGGCCACCAAGTGAGATCTGCTATGCCCCTCCAGGCCTTCACACCACTCCTCTTGTCTCCCAAGCCAGCAGACCTGGTAGAAGAGCTTTTGCTCCTGGGTTGCGCTGGGCTTTAGGTTAGGTTGCTGCAATCCCTGCCGAGCTCATAACCAAGCTAAGGGTAATCTTACCTCATTTGCACAGCCTGGCTTAAGGAATCCCATTGTCACGGGATGCCCTCACTGTCTATAGGGGTTCTTCTCACTGCTATTCCACCCCTCCATTCAAGATGCCACTATTTAATCAAGACTGTCTGCCGTGTCCTATTGCAAGTGTACTTGGAGATATTTACACCTAAACTGAGTAAATATAAACAAAGCTTGACACAGGCTGCATCCCAGTTAGAGGCTGACTGAGAAGGCCAGCTTCGGAGACTCAAATTCACATTTGTGATAGGCAAAGTAAGTAGTTACTTAAATACCTTGTTTTCTATGGCATATGCATCTATCAGGAGGTCGGAGGAAAGTCTTACCATGTCTTTTCCTATTTCAGGTCTCCTAACACCACACAACTTCTGCACAACAGGACAAGGAATGTGTCCAGCAACTGCAGTATCACAAGTCTGGAGCTTTACCACCATGTCCATCTCTTTGAACTTGCTCTGTGTAACATCATTTTCTTTTTTGGAGCTCCATGTAATGCCCTTGCCCTCTGGGTGTTCTTCTGCAAGATAAAGAAGTGGACAGAAACAAGGGTGTATGTAATCACCTTAGTCTTTGCAGACTGCTTTGTCATCTGCACCTTGCCTTTCATGGCTTATTTGCTCTGGAATAAGTCAGCCCAAGATGAACTCGGCCAGTTTACAGAGACAACGTATTTCATCACCATGTTAGTGAGTATCTACGTAATTACATTTATCTCCATTGACCGATACATTGCCATAAAACACCACTTGAAAGCCAGGGCCTTCAGGTCTCCATCAAAGGCAGCCCTTCTCTGTGGGTTTCTGAGATAATCAGTGCCATTGCACAGATCTGGCAGAGCCAATCCACCCTCTGCTTCCAGAAGGGTACCGCCGTGCCTGCTGCTCTGAGCCTGCTCTCCATGTGCTTCATTTTTATTCTTCCGTTAGCAATCTTGACTTTTTGCTCCACAGAAGCGATCGGGAGCCTCAAAAGATGCCTGAACACCAATTCACCAGAGGAGACATCAATCCAGAAAGCTGCTCACATTATTTGTGCAAATCTGATTGTATTTCTAGTATGTTTTCTGCCAGC
The DNA here is from genome assembly GCF_963264785.1 of Psittacula echo. NCBI lineage: Eukaryota > Metazoa > Chordata > Aves > Psittaciformes > Psittacidae > Psittacula > Psittacula echo. Next base: position 354,453 of record NW_027664226.1, on the reverse strand, counting down.
CTTCTTTGGGTTACCTGCCAGGTTCATAATGGAGAGCGTTGGAGCTACCTGTTTCACGCTCCACGTTATGAAGAACATCTCCTCCATGACAAGCTGTGGTGCCACATCTATCTGCTGCCTGGATAGTGTCTGCTACTACTTTGTGACCAAGCAGTTCCATGAAGCCCTTCTACCGCCCAAAACCAGCAGTGAAAAAGCAGATCAAATCCACCCCTTGCAGACACACACTTGCTAATGGAAAGCACGGGGTGGAAGCAGGGAGGCAAGAGGGATGAAAAACAGCAAACCCTTCCCCCCCAAAAAAAAACACATCTCTGCAACATCAGGATAAGACACATCCTCAGTGTTATTGGGATAACTGTTGCTCTTTCACTCTGGAGAGATCAGAGAGTCATAGAATAGTTTGGGTTGGAAAGGACCTTCAAAGCTCCTCTAGCCCACCATCCCAGCCAGCAGATCAAGTCACGACACAAACAAGGTGTTGCACAGTGTAGGTGTTAAGAGCCACCACTGCTGCTGAAGTTTGAGCCAAAGGAAATGGGACCTTCTCCAGTACTTGCAATCATCGTAGGTACAGGCGTACCTGCTAAAAAGGGGCAACCCTCTCCAAAAGGCCTGGTATTAACGTGAATTTTGTCCTTCCGTCCCCAGTGACTTGACTCCAGCTTTGACTATGGTCTTAGATCACTGGATCACAGCTTCAAGAGGGAGAGCCATGTTGGATGGAGAATAGATGCTAAGGTCACTGTCTCCACCATGCACTTATTTGTACATAACATGCAACTAAACAAAGGAAACTGAGCACCCATACAGCAATACACAAATCCACTTCAGGTACTGCTATATAGATGGTCACTTAAAACCAAGAAAAAACCCATGTACTACAACGCCAAACCTAATACATCTGTGCTGCTCACACCAAACCATACACTGGCAGTTTCCTGACTGTCCCAGGAGATGACAGTCCTGTTTGGAAACATCCTGAAGGCCTAAGCACCCTTTGATTTGCCTATCCCACAGTGCCCTTAGTCATCCTCCTTGTAGCATGTGTGGGTAAATGCCTTCCCAAACCTTCGCTCGCGAAGCCAAGCCATCAGTCAATCAATCAATATAATTTCAAAGCTTGCAGCTATTACCAGGACACAGCTATTGCTGTGCATGGAGGAAAGACACTGGCCTGAGACTATTGCCCCATTCCTGCCCTTTAACACTCCTATCAGCTTGTGCCAACACCCTGGCGGTTTGTGAGACTAAAATCATTGTGGGTATAAATAAAGCCGTTACTGCATGGAAAAACAGAGCCCCGCAAAGCATTCTAGACCCCAGAAGAGAACTTTTTCCTTGTGCCTATCAGGTATAAATCTGTCAAGATCTGATCTTCCTCCCTGGATCCCGGACCACGCACCAATGTCAATGGCTGGCTTTCCAACTGCAAATCTCCTCCGTAATACCTGCGCTTGCTGACTACGCACCGGGTATCCTCCAGCCCCACAGGGAAGTGACAACAGAGCAGCTCAAAACAGTTAAGCCACAAATGGAAATCCTGGGGCACTAGAAGGAAGTGCCCCATACAGTCAGCACGGGAAACATTACAGAGTTGTTGAAATGCATGCGATAGCTGTATCTCCTTTGGCTCCACGGTCCCTGACTCTGAGTGTCTTCTGACTTGTAAATACCTAAAATATTCTTCCAGGGAATGCAAATCCATATTCTGCTCCTTTAAACCTACAGACAACTAACTTTCTTGGTGACACCTTACAAACGGCTCCCTAAAAGTGTCCTGTCACCTTCTAGTGTCTGCAGGCCACACGCTGAAACCACTGTCTAGGCACCAGCCAAACAACATATGAAACAATCATCCCCATCACAGAAAACACCCCTCATCCCAACAGCAGATCTAACTGCTTTGTGTCAACGCCTCGGCACAGGACCCAGCACGAGGGAAGCTCCGCAGAAAAACGGATGAAACCCTTCGGGTCGTTCAGTTGATCATTTACGTCCCAGTTTGCTTTGACGCGTTATTTAATGCTCTGACATTAATGGTCTTTCACTGCAAGCAGAGCGCACGTGATCAACTTCATCACAGCACACGCTGCTCGGTCCTCCTTCTGTCTTTTAAAGTCTCTTTTCAAAGAGAGCAAAAGAAACCAGACACAAATTGTGCCTGAACTTAAAAATCATCCATTGCTTAAGGAGGTGCGTGAGTGTTGTCACCCTTGTAGCTGTCAGCAAATACACTGCTATTAACTATCCTTGGAGAGCAAGGGGCTTAGGGTCCCCGTTAGCCCATTCTCCGTTACGGTGTGCTGTCAATGCTCGTGACAGGCATCACTTACGTGTGCAGGCAAGAGGTGTTCAGCAAGGAAGACGTCTTCTGCTTTCAGAAATAGCGCACACGGCCTTCAGAAACGCTCTTTCCTGTAGGATCCCCTTCTGGGCTTCCGCATCTCACCGGTTACAACGAATGCCTATTCCAAACAGATCATCATGAAAACGTTCGCTACTTTGAAGAGAGATGAAGGTTGAGCCATATCAACCTGTTCTCCTACTGTTAACCCAGAAAGCAAACTACTTACTTCTTCTGCAACCCCTGTCACTGTTTACGGTTTCTGCCTGTTGACATGGGGCACCTTGTCCAATCCCCAGGGAGCTCCAATGAAGTTGTCTCCTCTGAAATACAAAACAGCAACGCGTTTGAGACTGTGGCCTCCTCGACAGGCCTCGTAGGATGGCAAATAAAAACTGCTGTTGAGATACCATTTGCTACTGGTTTATAGCCAAAGCATTTCAGAGCAATTTCTTCTTCCCCAAGCGCAGACTTTTCCAATCCAGGAAGGATCACAGACAAGGCACTCTATCAAATAAACTAAACAGCTTCCATGGTTTCAGCCCAGCCAGCAGCTAAGCACCACACAGCCGCCCGTTTACTCCCTGGCGATGCCCAAAGCAGTGCAAACGTGCTAGAACATTTGTAGTTGGCATTCCTACACGTAGCCAAGCTTGCTGCATATAGAGCTGTATGGAGTGAGCGTTTGTCTCTTGCAGGAAGCAAACTGAGGCCTCCCACTGTTCGTGTTCTACATTAAAAACATTAAATGTTTCTTTTTCTCATTGCAAAATAGAAATTTCCTGACTTCACAACCCCAGTCATCACGAAGGAATGGTTTTTGTGGTTTGCACTGACTGCTAGGAAAACAAAAAGGGAAGCATTTTTAGCGAGTGGGAATAAAGCTATTTCACAGGATTATAGCTATAAATAAACATTCATTCAGTAAATGGAACAGCACCTTTGCCGCAACAAACCACGGAACCTGGCCCACAGCAAACCAGCAGCCATCACACAGCACTGCAATAGCAAACCATGAGGACAGCGAGGCTCCGATCCACACATCTTTCTGATTTCCCTGCACACTAGCCTCGCTCACAACAGGAGGGAGCAGCAGCCACAGTCCATCAGAGCTCCAACAAGCAGGGCTGGACCACTGCATTCTCCCGACGTTTCAGCAAGATAGAATCTCTCTGTCCCTCGAAAGGAAAAGATGCTGGCAGCGGCTTAAACTTTAAATGAGAAAATTGATGCTGCAGTAAATCTTAGGCTGTGGGGAGCAGGGGGGACACAAATAAGATGCAAAACTAACATGCGAGGAAAGTAATCTAGAGTCTTGCTTCTATGTGAGCAGCCATCAGATTCAGCAGTTTTGGCCCTTCTAAGCAGGAAAGGCAGGGGCTGCCATGAGGCGTTATTTCACGGTGTTGATGCTGTGGGAGCATGGAGAGGGCTATAGTACAGAGAGCCCTACAAGGCAGACAAGGCCAAGATCGTCCCCGACAGAAAAAGGAGGCAGGAAGCCCATCCAACCTGTCTATCAGCAAACCGTACCAGGAGCACAGGAAAACCTCACGAGAAGGCCTTTCTCCGACTGAGAAACAACCTCAAGCAGGACATCAGGCAGAGCTTACGAGGGAAGGAAACATGACTCTACAAAACACAGTCAAGTCTTAGAGATCAAGTACAAAGATCAAACAGGTCTCAGCAAATTCTTCCCTTAGACATGAAAAGCTACCTACAAATTACAAGCAAAGAAGTGAGATCACCTAGTACTGCTGCTGCTAAAACCAGCAAACTTGTCCAGCTATGCCCTGAGAACCACCCTATTGCTTTGTCACAGCTTTCAGTAAGGATGAAGAACCCAAAAAGTCCAGAAGTTTAAAGGAATCGGCACATGAAATCTCACACCAGCAACAAGGCTTTTAAATAAGCCAGACAAAATAGGGTCAGGGGGCAAAGACCACCAAACAGAGCCCCTGCTCTTCGCACGGGTGCTGGTTCCCAGTAGTGCCCCCACACTACCCTGATGGAGAGCTGCCAGCAAGGACGTGAGAAAACAGCACACGTCACCTGCACCGCGCCACACGGTGACAGCGTTCACAGGGCTGAGACAGGCTCAGAACTGCTGGGGCAGGGGAAAACACCAAGGGAGCATCACTGGTCCAAGGCGGAGGTGACAAAACCGGCAACTGGATGGAAGAAAGGAGCCATAAGGAGCCGAGGTGGAGAAAAGAGAAGCGTGAGGATCCTGACCCAGTGGTGTCCAGGAACCAGACAGAGACCCAAGAGCCACACCAGGAGACGCGCAAGGTCTCTGCAGGTAACGCTTCATCGTAGCTTTGCCTACCGGTAGCTGCTGTTGAGCTGCTCTGACATATCCTGGTGAACCTGATGATCACAACCAGCTCTTTTGCGCCTGGTAACATGATTTGTCCCTCCCTTGAAGCCTCCCCAGGCTCACGAGAGACACAGCTGCTCTTGCCTGGTGACCGCAGCACCAAGCTGCGGATGGAAAGCATCATACCAAAGAGATGTTAGGAGTTGAGCTCCCGTCAGGCTTGATTTTGCCTGCTCATGCTTAATACTGCTAGGGATTGCCTTGTTACAAACAATAGGAACGTGTGGACAACATCTGAGGATGACGCAAAGTGAAGCGTTTTCTCTGCGCTGGTGAAACTATCACGACCCAGGAGCTGGGTGACTTTGAAAACTACAGTACTGACAAGGACCATGACATGAAAACGACAGTGGCTGGGGATCAACGAGCTGGGTGTACTAAGTCACTCACTAATTTCCAAGCTTCCACCAACAAGCAGCCCAAGAAAGGCAACAATCAGTCCCTGCAAACGCAAGAGAAGCATTTAAACCAAGCTCTGTACTGAGTATGCTCTAATAACAAGGCATTAATCTCAAAGGCTGGTTTGTAATGCACAGACAGACAATGCAGAAACACTTCTGAAGCTGCTTTAAGACAACCTGGAAAGTGGGAAGGGCAAATGCGCTTGCCCAAGACAGCAGTTCAGGGTACTGCAACCACAGAGCAGTCACAACGTCGGCAGGTACAGAGGGGCACAGTGCCACGTGTTCTCAGCATTGCTGGTGGAACGGAAATATGGAACAGGAGAGAATTACTGTGAGTCAGACTGAAAACCTGTTCTAACAATCACAGAACTGTCTGGAAACCACAGCACTCACCGCTCTGTGAACGGGACTGTGGGCCCATTCAGGTGGCAGTCCCCACACCGACTCCAGCAGGAGCAGTGGTCTACAAGGCAGAGAGAAGACCTCAGGATGCTTTAAACCCCCCAACAGCTCCCCTCCAAGAAATGCGACAGCCTCTTGGCCAAGGAAGGTCAATGGGCATTGCCCAGCGGGGTATCAGGCACTGGAAAGGAATTGAAACAAAAAACCCCAGACCATTGCCAGAGGAACTTGCAAGGCAGGTGCCCAAAGCGGGGGAAACCAGGAGAGCAGCAGCAGCAACTGAAATCCTCGCTGACAGTCTCAGCAAAGGCTGTGATGAGCTGGGTGGGCTCCCCCAGGGCACAACACAGCAAGGTCTATTGGCAGAGCAAAAGGAGGGCAAGGAGCCCTGCCCCTGCCCCTGCCGCAGACCTCACTCATTTCCTGGAGAGAGAAGTTCGCTCTCCATGAAATCTTTTAGCCCCTTAAAGCTACAGGGAACAGGCTCATTTCCAACCTAACTGCAAGTTGAGATCAGAGCAAAGGAACAGCGAATTCCTCGGCTACTTTCTAAACGGCTATTTCCATCTGCACCCCTTTCCCTACCAATACAGGCACAGGGTGAATTAAGGACCTCCGGGCAACCCCCCCCCGGGGCTTTACTCCCCCCAGTACCGAGCACCGGGCGCTGGGAAGCTTCCCGCGCCGGGCGGCCAGCGCGCGGGAGACGCCGCTCAGCGCCCCCCCAAGGGACGCGCGGCCGGGCTCGCTCGCCTCCCCGATAACCCCGGACCCCCGCTGGGCTCGGATCTCACCGGCTGCCGCCGCTGCCGGGACCCGGACCCTGCCCGCCGCCATGCTGCTCCCGGCCGCTGCGCAGGCGACACCGAAACGGCGCGCGGAGGGACCGGAGCCGGCGCGCGAACACCGGGCTGCGGCCACGACCACCCCGCGCGCCCGCCCGCCCGCACCCCCCCGAACCCGGCGCCGCGGCGGCCATTGCTCACCGGGAGCCACCGGCCACCACGTGACACCGGCCACTTCCGGGGGCAGCAGCGGGGACCAAGGCAGCACCACGGCTCATGCGCGGAGCCCGCGCTGCAGTACCCAACTCTGGACACAGGACGGCAGCAGCGAGCGGCGCCCGGTGCCACACCGCCCCCTCCCCCCCCCCTCATGTGACCGGTGTTCGATCTCTATGGGATCTGTTTGAGTCTCTACCCATAGCTGTGCATCTCTGGCACAGCTCCTTGTACAAGGCTACTTACACCACATTGACAAGTGCTTCCTAAGAGATACCTAAAAACCAATTGCAAAATTATCACTGAGCTGCTAAAAAATAACTCAGTTAATACCCACGCAACTTCTTACCTAAAGACTTGATAAGCTCAGAACTTGTAACTCCATCCCAAGAAAACACACAAGCTTGGCCTCTAATCATAGTACACGTAAGCTTGCACTATAGATACTCCACCTGGCCCAACTACAGACCATGAGTAGAACAACTCCCAGACAAACACGCACACACAAAGAACACTACAGACTCTGTGACACCAAAGAGAGAGAAAACCATACAGTGGTAGACTACCTCCCACCTGGAACACAACATCTGCCCGGATCACCTGCACAGCCGCAAGAGCAAGGCAACAGGGCTCCTCTGGAGCCCAAGAACAAAGTCCAACATTACCATGCGATTCCAGAAACAACCACCAAAACTGACATGATGGACAGGAGAAAAGCCCAACTTAAAGATCTACAAGCATCAAAATGCACAGACAATGTCCTAACCAATGAACAGGGACATCAAGAGAACAGAGATTTGAAAACATCCTAGAGACACTCCAACACTCTGCCTCAGACACTAACTCTAGATATAATCTCATACCCACTCCCAAGCAGACTCTCAGGCCCTGACTCATTCATTCCAAGCTTCTTCCCATAGCTCTTCTGGCCATTCACACACATCTTCAAGAGTAGAGAGCTACACTGCGATGATAAAACCCCACCACATATGTTCCAGAGTTCAAGAATTCCAGGGGAGAGAAAACCAGAGACAAACATACAACTCTCAACTACTTTACTCATATCGGAAACTACAGAGATAGTAAAGGCTACTTCTCATCATGTTTGCTTCTCTTCCCAACCCCAAGGACCCTGTGAAGACCATCAGCAAACCAGCTCCGAGAATCATCATCACGGCAGTGCGAGGCGGCAGGCTCAACCTCAGCGGGCGTCCCCGCGCAGGCAACCTTCGCCTGGGTGGGATGAGCTTCTGCCTCCCTCGCACAGCATGAGGCTTGGGCTTCCAGACTCACAAAAATGCACGCTCATTGCCACGCAGGGGGCCAGCCCACGTCGGAAGGAGCGGCCACCGAGAGCTACGGAGGTCTCCAAGGGTCGGGACTTTTCCAGGCACTTCTAAAGCACAACTTTCTGGGTAGGAACCAAAGCTCGACTTCTCGGGAAGCAGCCAAAGCAGAACGCTCCGGGGAGGAGCCAAAGGGGACCAACAGTACTCTCCCACCTTTGTGTGTTTCGCCACGGACCGTGACCAATCGTCCCTCACGCAACAGCCCGGACTTAAGCCCCACAAACATCACCTTTTCATCCTGGCATTTCACTCCGAGTCCCTACCTTCACTAGAGCTGACCCTGCCCCTCCCAGGTACCTCCAAATGTGTCCACAACATTCAAACGCATTTATTGCCTACTCATCCTGCTCCATCTTAAAGAAAAGTAAAACCCTTGCCCCTACAGTCAGGACATGACCACACGTTCAGCATGGACTCCCACTATTGGTATTCCACCTGCCCCCAAATACAGATCATGGGCAGAGTAGCTCCAAGGAAAACACACACCCACACATAACACTACAGACATTGTGACCCCAAAAAGAGAAAACTCTCCAGTGGAAAACTACCTCTCAGATGGAACACTACATCTGACCAGACAACCTGCAGACCTGCAGGAGCAAGGAAACTGGGCTCATGAGGAGCCCCGGAACAACATCTGACATAAACAAGTGATTCCTACGCTGACTGCCAAAACTGACACAGTGGACGCACAACAAGCCCGACTTCAAGACCTACAAGCATGAAAACACAGGGACAAAGCCCTATCCAATGATCAGGGATGCTCAAAGAACCAAGCTTAAAAGGCAGCCTGGAGCAAAGCCCCAGAAGACTACTGACTCTAAGACAAAAGCTGTGTCATGCTTCACGCTTAGAAAGCTGGAAAAGGAACGCCTGATCAGCACTTAAAGAGACTGACACAAACGGTCAAGATCCACGTGATGGGGCCCAAAAGGTGGACGGATTGCCTTCAGCTCAAGGAGACATGAAGACATACAGACCCAAAAAGCGGTGATACAAAACAGAGACATTGGCACTCCATAACACTGTCAAGCTGGAGGTGCCCTTGCAAATTAAGATACTGCTGGAAAACACCCCACTGCCTTTTCCTCAGCCCCATGCTACATTTCATACCCCTTCCTGCCATCCCGACCTTGTCTGCCACCCTCGGGTCACAAAGCAAAGTCTCTGTACTTAACTTTCATTGTGCCATGGATCTTGAGGCAGCCTCGGTGCTCCGAACTCCCACATCAAAGTCCTGGGATCTTGCCGCAGCTGCCAAGTTCCCCTTCATAATCTGCAACGAACAAACAAATGGGAACACACTTGTGCTAGCTGTCACTACCACCACCCCAGCCAACCACACCAGCCTGTTCCATAACAACCCTCTGCCTCCTCCAACGCTCTTTAACCTGGTGCTCTCATGTCCAAATTGACTGCGAAGTATGATGCTGGACCTCTGCTGCCCTCCAAGACCTAGGAGTACAATAGAGACAAATGACTGTTGTGCCTGCAAGAATCGCCTAACCCATAACCCCTATTGTTACCTCCCTGACTCACCTCAAGCACTCATCGGACTCCAAAGGTAGATGGCAAGACCTGCAATACCAAACACAAATACTTAACCCCTTTGCCATTATATTCTCAACCCTGAGCAGCGATACACAGACACAAACCCCTTACCTCCTCACAGCCCTCCACAGTTTGCACCTTCACCTCTTCCAAGTCAGCTGCACCACCTGGAAAATAAACAGAAGCAGATACACACTTACAGAGGGCTCCAAGCTGCACCCTTCCCTCATCATGTGCCATCTCCCTCTCCCATCACCCTGCTGCTTGTCCACTGGCCTTGGCAGATCTTGGGTTCTCTGCTTTCAGGCCGTGCACCGCCTGCAGAACACAACATTAAGAGCTCATCCTAATTCCACAAAAACTACAAGACTCTCAAACTCTTACTGCTTCAAGTCAGCTAAGCAGAGCTCACCTGGCCCAAGTCAGCTCCAGGGCACCCATCTCCCTTTGCTCCTCGCTCCGCACCTGCCAAAGAAAAACATACAGCAAGTCATTAGCCAGCCAGGAGAATAAGGCATACCTTCCTTCTGACACAACAAGTTCACCCACCTGGTACCATCGCTCCTCTCAAGCCTCCTACAGCAGCCTCTGACACATTGCTAACCATCTCCCCATCTGCAACAACAACCTGCCATGATTCACAGCAACCCCAAACAAAAGCTGCTTCTGCCTCTAAGTCTCAGGCCAGACTCCCTCGGAGACTTCGGCTGACAACCAGACGCAGACTGACATTCAGACACTCTGAACACAGACGCTCCGACGCTCTGCCTCAGACACTAACTCGAAATACACTCCCAAGCAGACTCTCGGGCCCTGACTCATTCATTCCAAGCTTCTTCCCACAGCTCTTCTGGCCATTCACACACATCTTCAAGAGCAGAGAGCTACACTGCGATGATAAAACCCCACCACATATGTTCCAGAGTTCAAGAATTCCAGGGGAGAGAAAACCAGAGACAAACATACAACTCTCAACTACTTTACTCATATCGGAAACTACAGAGATAGTAAAGGCTACTTCTCATCATGTTTGCTTCTCTTCCCAACCCCAAGGACCCTGTGAAGACCATCAGCAAACAAGCTCCGAGAATTCATCATCACGGCAGTGCGAGGCGGCAGGCTCAACCTCAGCGGGCGTCCCCGCGCAGGCAACCTTCGCCTGGGTGGGATGAGCTTCTGCCTCCCTCGCACAGCATGAGGCTCGGGCTTCCAGACTCACAAAAATGCACGCTCATTGCCACGCAGGGGGCCAGCCCACGTGGGAAGGAGCGGCCACCAAGAGCTACGGAGGTCTCCAAGGGTCGGGACTTTTCCAGGCACTTCTAAAGCACAACTTTCTGGGTAGGAACCAAAGCTCGACTTCTCGGGAAGCAGCCAAAGCAGAACGCTCCGGGGAGGAGCCAAAGGGGACCAACAGTACTCTCCCACCTTTGTGTGTTTCGCCACGGACCGTGACCAATCGTCCCTCACGCAACACCCCGGACTTAAGCCCCACAAACGTCACCTTTTCATCCTGGCATTTCACTCCGAGTCCCTACCTTCACTAGAGCTGACCCTGCCCCTCCCAGGCACCTCCGAGCGCATTCTCCGACCTTCTGACATTCCGGCTCAGATGCTACGTCCCAACGCTACATTTCAAACCCCTTCCCGCCATTCTGACATTCTCCCCCACCCCCTGCCCCGTAAAGGAGTCCCTCTACTTAGCGTGCAGAGTGCCATGGCTTGCCAGGCAGCCTCACTGCTCACAACTCCTGCAGCAGACTCCAGCCATGTTGCGGCCGTTGCCAAGTTCCTCTTCATCATCTGCCACAAAACAAACAAACAAACAAACTGGAACACGCCATGCTGGCCGCCATCACCATCACTCCAGTCACGGAGGCCAGTACCTTCTGTAACTCTCCTTTGCCTTCTCAACATTAAGCTCGTCTACTCGGAATCTACTGCAGAAAACAATGCTGGGTTTCTCCTACCTTCCATGACCTAGGAGTACAAGAGAAAGAAATGAGCATGGTGTTTGCAAAAAGCAACTGACCCCCACAACCCCTGTGGTTACCTCGCTACTTCACTGCAAGCACTCCTCTGACTCCAGAGATATAAGGCAGGACCTGCAATAACACACACAATTACTGAACCCTTTACCATGTTATTTTCAAATCTTAATCACCACCTCCCCCCACAACCCCCTTACCTTCTCACAGCCCTCCTCATTTGGCAGCTTCTCTCTTGAGTTACCTGTGGCACCTAAAAATGAACTAGAAACAGGCACAGATTGAAACAGAATTTGAAGGTGCAGCCAACCCTAAAATGAGTTGTTGCTTGGGTGCTCTAAACATTGCTCACCCTGACTGAGTCCTCGGAAGGACATTGTTCAGCTTGAGTGTGAGGGTGAGATTAAGCCAGGGAGTCTCAGCCAGAGAGTCTGAACCAAGAAGTCTGTGTTAAAATCAATGTGGTATCTGTGGGGATGTATGAGCCAGGGTCAGATGGAGCCTAAAAGACTGTAAGCCCAAGCCTTAGCCAGAGAACATCTGTGCAGTTTAAATATGAGTATGATTATGAGCCAGTCTGTGTGAGAGGAAGCCTTTGTAGATCTGTGGATACAGAATGTGAACCTGAGTCCCAGAGTGTCACTCACAGGGTCACAGCCCCAGAGTGCCTGCATGTTTTGAATTGGAATATGATTCTGAGCCAGGCTGTGTGAGAAAGAACCTGGGGACACATTGAGTTCTGAATGTGAGTCCAAGCCAGACAAACAAAGGCAGAGCATTAAAGCCGAGGAGCAGCCAATGAATGCAGGGCAGACAGAAATAAGCCCCAGCTGTGCATTGTCAGGCTGCTTTTACCCCAGCTGGGGGCTTGCCCCACCCCTGCCCCAGGGCACTGAGGGAAGGGCTGTGGGTGACACCCTCACTCCATAACACAATCCAGCTGTAGGTGCTCTACCCACGATCAGCTCATGCTGCACAGGAGCCCCCTGCCTTTCCCTCAGCCCCATGCTACATTGCAAGCCCCTTCCTGCCATCCTGACCTTGTCCCCCACCCTCCAGGCCCAAGCAGGAGTCCCTCTACTTGGCTTCCATAGTGCCATGGGTCTCAAGCTGGCCTTGATGCTCAGAACACACACATCAGGGTCCTGGGATCTTGCCACAGTTGACAAGTTCCTCTTTATCACCTGCAAGAAACAAAAGAACAAACAGGAACACACTGTGGGGGCTACTATCATCACCAGCACCCCACTCCCCAGTGCTGGCCTAATCTGTGACAACCCTCTTCCTGCTTCAAAGCTCCTCCACATTATGCTCGCCTGTTCCAATCCGGTAATAGGCTCTGACACTGGGCCTCTCCTTCCCTCCAGGTCCTACGAGGACAATAAAGACAAATAACCAGGGTGTTTGCAAAAAAGGGCCAACCCCAGGATCCTTCTCCTGATCCGGTTGTGATCCTGACTCACCTCCATCGCTCATCCGACTCCAAAGGTAGAGGGCAGGCCCTGCAATCTCAACCACAAATACTGAGCCCCTTGGCCACGTTCTCCTCAGCACCCAGCCACCACACACACACACACAAACCCCTTACCTCCTCACAGCCCTCCTCAGTTTGCACCTTCAGCTCTCCAGAGTTACCTGCAGCACCCAACAGAAATGCAAACATGCACACACTGAGAGACAGATGGAAGCTGCACCCTTCCTTCAGAAAGTCCCATCTCCTGCTCCCAGAGCTTTGCTGCTCATCCACTGGCCTTCAGAGGTTTTCCATCCTTTTATTCTAACCCAGACACACCTGGAGGACACTAACAAGAAAAGATGACTGTAGTTGTATGAAAATGACAGGACCCTGAAATAAGTTGCTACTTGGGTGTTGTAAGCATAGGTCACCTGGGCTGAGTCATCTGAATACCTTTCTTTAGTTAACACGTGAGAGTGAGTCTGAGCCAGGGAGTCTGTGTTAGTCTCAACGTGAGATTCATGTGGATGTGGGAGCCAGACCACGGCAGATGGAGCCTCAGTGAGCACGAGCCTGAGCTAGAGTGTCCATGCAGTTGAAATGTTTGAGTCTGAGCCAGGCTGTGAGGAAGTAACCCTGTGTGAGCCTGAGCCCCGGGAGCTCAGACAGAGAATCCCTGCATGGTCTGAAACCAAATATAATTCTGAGCCTAATTCTGTAGAACTGTGTTGTCTGTGAGTTTTGAATGTGAATCTAAGCCAGAAAAATAAACCCAAAAAACTAAAGACCAAAAGCAGCCAAAAGGCCAAACCCAAATAAAATCAGACCCAGCTGTACCTTGTCAGGGTGCTTCTGTCCCAGCTGGTGGTTTGCCCCAGCCCTGAGCCAGGGCATTGTGGGAGGGGTGGTGGGTAGGGCCTGGGGTATATAAGGCCCAGCTTTCCTGCAGGCAGTTCCTATAGGGTTTGGCTCTCTTCAAGGTAAGGTGTTTGGGGAGGTTTTGGTTTTTTTGGGGGGAGGGTTTTTCAGAGCTATGTGTTTTAAGCTACTCTAGTTTTTATGTGTGTGATAATTACTCAGCTTTTTTGTGCTGTGGTTTTCTCTAGGTTTTTGTTTTTATTTTTGGTGTTGAGTGATGGATGTTTTTGTGGTCCTTCTCAGGTACAGAAACCATGGCAAATGTTGATTTTGGTCAATGTCTTCATTACTTTTGTACTATTTCTGTTCCATTTTGTGTATAACAGTGATGCTGGTGTCTGCTGAGGAAACACTCCACTTATGGGGCTAGGACTGTTTCTTGAGGATGCTGTTAGCTTTTTACTTTTGTAAAAGCTAAGTTGAGTGTTTGGGTTTAAAGCAGAGCAAAACATAATTTTCAAGTTGTTTTGTGATGTAGAGTTTCTTAAAAATCTTATGTTTTGGGGCAGGGAAAGGTAAAAGAGTACTTCTTAGCTTACATATTTCCACTTTCAAAGTTCAAAGTGGAGAGGGGTTTGTTCCTTACAGTCTGCATGAAATTAATATTTCAGGGCTGTAGTTTTTGTAGCTCTGTTCTGTAAGGTTTTGTTTTCCCAGGGGTGGCTGTCTAATTGTGTTACTGGTTTATGTGAACACTGACCATGTGTCTATAATAATTAGTCAATGGCAGTTGGCTCTCAATACAATAAGTTTTTTTCTGTTGCTGTTTATAAAGTGACTTAGAAGCTGTATGTCCAATACGTGGTGGACATAAATATTGGAGACGTGGTTCAGGAGCAGGCAATGTGATTAAGCAGCAGATAGGCAATTCGCAGCAAAACTAGTTGCTTTTAGCCTAGTCTTAGCGTGCATGTGTTTTAATTTTTTTGGTGAAGAGTGACATCCAAGGAGTGAGAATTGAACTTCCGCAGGGAGGAGGGCTGTAAGAAGTTAAGGGTATTTAGTGTGAGGCTGCAGACTAAAAGGTAAGTGTAACATGGTGGGGGGGTTTAGCTTATGTGTTCCTTCTGTGTATTGTGCAGTTGTTTGTAGAGTTAGCTGGCCATTTCCAGTGAGCAGGGGAGTTAAGGACAAGGATTGGGGGTTAATTTCTTGTCACCCGAACAATGATCAATTGCGTGTAGGTTTTTAAGTGTAGCAGGGTAGGAGAACCTCGGTGTACCGTGCAGGAACTACGTAGGACCAGATGAGCATGTGTCTGCAGAGTTACAGCTGAGGCAGTAAGGTGTTGCAGAAAAAGATGAGCATTGACTGGTATGCTGATGGTGAGAATGACAGCCAGAACAGTGACTTCTCTGTGTTTGTCTGTCTATAGACTGGGGTGTGGCTCGGTTTTGGTTCTTGTTGGTTTTTTTCTTTCTTAGTCCTGTTATTGCAGGTGATGAAGATGAATTGGGTGGATGCAGGAAACTCCCAGGTATTTAGTATGGAAGTTCTGAGCAATAAGTTTGGCTTGAGACCTATGGCACTATAGAGATAAAGCAGAAAGACTAATTTTTGGCAGCAGGGGGGTGGGGGACAGCATCAGGATAGGAGGCACAGGTTTGCAATATACGATGGGGATGAGGATAAATAATTGCGACTTTTTATAGCATCATCTTACAGTGGGCAGGGCGGTACAGCTTGACTGTGTTATTGAGCGCCTTCCCTTGTTTTCTGCATTGGCGCTTCCACATTGCTGCTTGAGCTGAAGATGCTCAGCCTGGTCCTTGGACCTTGTTCTTCGTATCCTGACTGCTCACGTCGGTTGCTTAACGAAGGGTCAGGCATTTCTTGTCATGATATAAAAGTACAAAGCAGAGTAAGGCTTTTGTCTTCAGTCACCTCATCAGTAGCTTTCTGGAGCATTGCTTCAGGCTGCATGTGAAGCTGTGAAGAGCTAAGAAGATTTTGTGTGTGTGTGTGTGGTGGCTGGGCGTTGAGGAGAAGGTGGCAAAAAGACTCAGTGTTTGTGTTTGGGATTGCAGGGCCTGCCCTCTACCCTTAGGAGTCGGATGAGCGCTGGAGGTGAGTCAGGGAGGTAAGGAGAATGGTTGTGGGGTCGGTCACTGTTGTAAGAACTGGGGTCATTTGTCCCTGTTGCAGTCCTAGGTCGCGGAGGGCAAGGGAGGCCTGGCGTTGGACTGCGGAATCTCTTTGGGGCAGGTGAGCACAGTGTTAAGGAGCTTTGGGGGAGGCTGAGGGTTGGTATGGAAGAGGCCGGGCTGGAGGGCTGGAGTGATGGTGATGGTGGCCAGCAGAGCATGCTCCCCCTTCTTTGTTTGTTTCTGGCAGATGATGAAGAGGAACTTGGCAACGGCTGCGACATGGCTGGAGTCTGCTGCGGGAGTTGTGGGCAGCGAGGCTGCTTTGAGACCCATGGCACTCTGCACGAGGCGAGGTTTCCAGGCAGGGTAATTTTGAAGCTTCAGGGAGTTCAGTTCCTTGTGATTCCTGAAGCCTGCCTGGGGGGATGTTGCTGTGCGTTAGGAAAGAAAATGGGAGAGTTGGTGTGGCAGCCCTGAAGTTGCTGTCTCATCTATGGGTGTAGGTAGTTGGTAAGTATGTTTAGGTCTAGTGAGTGTTGTATGTTGGGTGCAATTCGTTAGCTTTGCAGACATGGAAAAAAATGGAAGGGAGGGGAGGATGTTTAGAGGTCATATTGTAAGGGTATCAATAGGAATGGTTTTTTGTCTGCAGGTTAGTATGCACAGAAGCTGTGGAGTCGAGAGGAGCTCCATCTGCTTCTGGACAGCAATACCCGGGACGTAGAAGATTTCAGTCAGGCGCGTGAAAGCGGTGCGTGTCACGTGGAAGGCGGTGTTGCCGTACGTAAAGGACGTCTGATGACGGTGACGTGACCGAGCGTGCGACCTGTCGAGCGCCTTGTGTAAGTAGTGAAGTGTTATTGGATTTGTAAGAATGAATTGTAAATGGTGAAGAATGTCATTTCTGTAAACGCATTTGAAAGAAATGTATGATGTTAGTAATTGCCAAAGTTTATGTGAAGTAAATGTTAGTGGTATTGGTCTTAGAATGCTGCTGGTGGTCTTAGAATGTCGGTGTTAGGCTTGGAATGCTGGTAATGGCCTTAAAATCCACGTCAGCCTTAGAATGCTGGTATTAGTCTTAAAAAGAATATGTTAGTTTTAGAAGGCGTGGCTCAGTGTTAGAATGCTGCTCTCAGTCTCAGAATGGAGGTGTTAGTGTTAGAATACATGTCCAAGGTAGTGTGTGGGCGGTTGCAGGCTTAGGGCTTGTCTGTATGAGTGGGACGTGGCTTGTGGATTTAAAACGTGTTTAGGTTTTAGATATTTCCAGAACTTACATGTTTTTAGAAATGAAGGGCTGCGTGGGGGAGTCAGGGGCTACTTGAAGGGCTGGTTGTCTAAAGTGGGAGCTCAGAGTCTGCTTGGAGGATTTAGGGTCTAATGCGTGAGCTTAGGTTCAGCTTGGAGGATTTTGTCCAATTTGTGTCCCTAGGGTCCTATTTGTGACCTTAGGGTCTGCTTGGAGGACTTGGGGTCGAAGTTGCGGGCTTGGGGTCGAAGTTGCGGGCTTGGGGTCGAAGTTGCGGGCTTGGGGTCGAAGTTGCGGGCTTGGGGTCGAAGTTGCGGGCTTGGGGTCGAAGTTGCGGGCTTGGGGTCGAAGTTGCGGGCTTGGGGTCGAAGTTGCGGGCTTGGGGTCGAAGTTGCGGGCTTGGGGTCGAAGTTGCGGGCTTACAGTCTTTTTTGAGATCTTAAGGTGTGCTTGGAGGACTTAGGGTCTAATTTTTGTTCTCAGGGTCTAATTTGGGATCTTCGTGTCTGTTTGGCGCACTAGGTGTCTGCTTGGTGTGCTTGGGGAGGGTGCCGCTTTGAGCCCTCTCTGAGCATGTATCTGTTCCTGTTTCTTTTTCAGGTGGCACAGCCAAGCCTGGAGAGGTGATGGCACAAAATGCGGAGAACTGTGTGGAGGTAAGGGGTTTGTGTGTGTGTGTGTGTGTGTGTGGTGGGTGGTGGGTGGGCGTTGAGGAGAATGTGGCAAAGGGTCTTAGTATTTGTGTTTGGGATTGCAGGGTGAGGGTGTAGTGTGTGAGCTTAGTGTCTGCTTGGAGGGCTTGGTGTCTAATGTATAAGCTCAGGGTCTGCTTGGAGGACTTAGGGTGAAATTTGTGACATTAGGGTCTCATTTGTGAGTTTAGGGTCTGCTTGGAGGTCTTAGTGTCCAATTTGTGATCTCAGGGTCTGCTTGGAGGAATTAGGGTCTCATTTGTGACCTTAGGGTGAAATTTGTGACCTGGGGTTTAAGGTATGATCTCAGGGTCTGCTTGGAGGACTTAGGGTCTAATGTGTGAGCTCAGGGTCTGCTTGGAGGACTTAGTGTATGATTTGTGAGGTTAGGGTCTGTTTGGAGGTCTAAGGGTCCAGTATGTGAGCTTAGGGTCCAATATGTGAGCTTACGGTTTAATTTGTGATCTCGGGGTCTGCTTGGTGGACTGAGTGTCTAATTTGTGAGCTTAGGATATCCTTGGAGGACTTAGTTTCTAATTCGTGATCTTAGGACCAGCTTGGAGGTCTTAGTGTCTACTTTGTGTTGTTAGGGTCTAATTTGTTATCGTAGGGTCTAATTTGTCGTCTTAGGGTCTAATTTGTCATCTTAGTGTCTGCTTGGAGGACATTGTGTCTAACTTGTGGTCTCGGTGTCTAACTTGTGATCTTAGGGTCTGCTTGGAGGACTTAGTGTCCGGTTGGTGATCTTAGTGTCTTCATGGTGGATTTAGTGTCTATTTTGTGATCTTCACTTCAAATTTGTGATCTTAGTGTCTGTTTGGAGCATGTAGTGTCTAAGTTGTGATCTTAGGGTCTAAGTTGTGACCTTAGTGTCTGTTTGGAGGGTGTAGTGTCTAAGTTGTGATCTTAGGATCTAAGTTGTTATCTTAGGGTTTAAGTTGTGATAGTAGGTTCTAAGTTGTGATCTTGATGTCTGCTTGGACATCTTAGTGTCTAATTTGTGATCTTAGTGTCTGCTTGGAGGACTTAGTGTCTAATTTGTGATCTTCGTGTCTACTTGGATGACTTAGTTTCTAATTTGTGTGCTTAGTGTCTAATTTTTGAGCTTAAGTTCTACTTTGTGAGCTTGGTGTCTCATTTGTGTTCTTAGGGTCTGCTTGGAGGACTTAGGGTCTAAGTTGTGATCTTAGGGTCTCCTTGGAGGACTTAGTGTCTCATTTGAGATCTTAAGGTGTGCTTGGAGGACTTAGTGTCTAATTTGTGTTCTCAGTATCTAATTTGTGATCTTCGGGTCCGCTTGGCGTGCTTGGTGTCCGCTTGGCGTGCTTGGTGAGGGTGCAGCTTTGAGCCCTCTCTGAGCGGGTATCTGTTTCTTTTTCAGGTGGCGCAGGCAAGCCTGGAGAGGTGATGGCGCAAACTGCGGAGAGCTGAGAGGAGGTAAGGGGGGTGTGTGTGTGTGGTGGGTGGGCGTTGAGGAGGAGGTGGCAAAGGGGTCAGTATTTGTGTTTGGGATTGCAGGGCCTGCCCTCTACCTTTGGAGTCGGATGAGCGCTGGAGGTGAGTCAGGGAGGTAAGGAGAAGGACGGTGGAGTCGGTGCCTTCTTGCAAACACTCTGGTCATTTCTCTCTGCTGTCCTCCTAGGGCGCGGAGGGCAGGGGAGGCCCGGCGTCACACTCTGGCACGGATTTGGGACAAACAAGGCGAGCACAATGTCGAGGAGCTTTGGAGGAGGCAGACGGTTTTCCCGGGCCAGGCCGGTGTGGTTCAGGTGGAGTGATGGCGATGGCGGCCAGCATGGTGTGTTCCAGTTTGTTTGTTTGCTTGTTTGTTTGTTTGTTTGGTGACAGATGATGAAGAGGAACTTGGCAACGGCCGCAACATGGCTGGAGTCTGCTGCAGGAGTTGTGAGCAGTGAGGCTGCCTGGCAAGCCATGGCACTCTGCATGCTAAGTAGAGGGACTCCTTTACGGGGCAGGGGGTGGGGGAGAATGTCAGAATGGCGGGAAGGGGTTTGAAATGTAGCCTTCGGATGTAGCATCTGAGCCGGAATGTCAGAAGGTCGGAGAACATGCTCGGAGGTGCCTGGGAGGGGCAGGGTCAGCTCTAGTGAAGGTAGGGACTCGGAGTGAAATGCCAGGATGAAAAGGTGACGTTTTGTCGTCGTGCACGGAGGGAACACATGCACAATCAATATGATTGATAAAAGTGATCCGTTTATTGTGCTCAAATAGTGGGTATATATAGTGTCAAACTGCCACGTACACACAGCTTCCCGTAGTGATTGGTTGGCATATACAGCATTGGGTACATTCCAGGTGCATTTTGGTGATTTTCCCCTGCTCATATACACATCCTCCTCTCAAGGTCTCTGCTCCTAGTTCACAGACAATTTTTAGCTACAAGGTAGGCCAGCTGCTCTTCTATCTCTATTGGTTAACTTCCAGGGTTTTTCCACTGCTGGCAACTGTACACAACTGGTGTTTTTTCCTCACTTTCACAGAATCTGTGCTTAATTAAGCTCAGACATGGGAACATGACCTTTGCTTGCTAACCATGCCTCCACAATTCCCCCTTTTTCTTTTTGAGGAAGTTAGACGGATGCTACACTTTTCTTAAGCATTGATATCACACATCGCAGCATACAACTTGCTATTAATACGAATAAGACTACCGCACATAATATAGTTGCACCTTGCATAAGCAAATCTTTAAGCCATCCAGAAATTCCCCATCCTCTAAAGAGTTTTGTCAACCAATCCAAACCATCATCTCTTATTAGTCGCTTGACCCCTTCTCTTAATTGTTGTATACTTTTATAAATTGACTCCAAATGATGTGACAAATTCATACAGCACATTCCTTCAAACTCTGCGCAACCATGTCCTTGTGCCAACAACAAAAAATCAATTGCTGTTCTATTCTGTAAGGTGGCATGAGGAATACTATCAACATCAGTTAAAAGTCCGCTCATAGCAAGTGAAGTAGCATTTGTCTGTCTTGCAAGCCAAGAAACTAGTTTATTTAATGTTGCTAAAGCTTGAGCTCTAGCTACTTTGGGAGCTAAAAATGAGGCAGCTATTATTTCACCCAGGTTCCAAAAATTTACTTTGTCCTCACAGCTCAAATGAAAAGCATGCTTTGACCTTCAAGAACACAATCCTCTTTTGTATATTACCATAGTGCTGTTAGGGATAAACATGCCTAAGATATCTGCTGTACATGGGCAATTATATGGGACTTTACATAGGACGGCACCCCCTGCCAGGCCCGATCCTGTGGCAACTAAGGCACAGACTCCATTTCTGGCTACAAACAAAATCCCTTATTGAGTGAGCTTACAGGCTTTTATAGTATTCTGCCTAGCGGTTAGTAGTGGTTAGTTCCTTTGGTACTTTTCCATCACGAAACAATCTTATTGATCACGCACTTTCTCAGCCAATCACATTACTGTCCACGCACTTTTGCTTGACCAATTATTTCTAAACATAGTTCTTTGCCATCACTACTCATTATATCGAAACTTTCACTTCCCCTTGACTACACATTCTTTATCATGTCTAAAGCATCCTCCTGTGTTCAAATTTACAGTCCTCAGAAATTATCTTGCTGTTCTCTCTTCGGTTCCACCCAATGTTCTTTCTCCGGTTCTTCCCAACTTGTCCCTTTCACTTCTTTCAAGGTTTGTGGTTGGTAAGAGTCCAAATGTTCAGGCTCTCGTCCAGGTCTACTGGTGCAGCTTCTTGTGCAGCATGTTGAAGATGGCTTTTTTTTTTTTCTTTTTTTTTTTTTTTTTCACCCTCTTTATTTGTTCCATTACCTGCTTTATAACACTACCATTGTATTACAATCTTTCTAGTTTTTGTCTTAGCATTTTCTAGTAGCTGCTGCAAATTTGCATGCTCTAACATCTCTTGTACAAGTAACAAATCCACACAACACAAGGTATAGTTTCTCATTAGTAACTGGCTAGTAAATACAGGTGGTTTTATACACAAAATCACAGCCTCTAATAATAGCTACGTTATAAGCACACATATTCAAGTTGTTACTTTTCAGTTATCCCCAAGTGATGTCCTGCAATCATTTATTTTTCTCTTCCTCTATCTCATTCTGCTCGGGGTATTTACTGTCAGCTCCTATAGCTGAGGTATCAGGTTTCTCCACTTGTCTGTCCAGCTTATGGTAAGGGTTAACAAACTTTGCAGGTAGCCACCATGGATCTTTAGGTAGGAGGATACAAACATACTCCCTATCCTATGCTATCAGCTCCTGAGAAGGAGCTGGGTTAGAGTGATTCAAAGGCATTCTGATGGGAAAAGGATGTGAAGCTACAGCTGCCTGCCTGCTTAGCAGCAGCCATAAATACCTGCCAGCAACAGCAATTTGCATTAACCCTTTCTTGTCCAAAATGTTAATCTGCTACCCATTAAAACTTTTATACAAACCCAAGAACAAAAAATACATAGAGCACTGTCCGCCCTCAGCACACACACACGCACGGGATCTCACAAGCACACTCCATACAACTACAATATTCAAAACACAAAGCCTAGACAATCATTACTTCCACTACACAGTCCCTCATACGGAACGTGGCGTAAGGACCCTGTGAAGATAATCAAAAAATCAGCTCCAAGCAGCATCATCGCAGTGTGAGGTTGCAGGCTCAACTTTAGCGGGTGTCCCCACAGAGGCTCTGCCTCCCCACATCGCATGAGCCTTGGGCTTTTACACTGATCAAAATGCACACTCATTGCGATGCAGGTGGCCAGCCTACATGGGAAGAAGTGGTCAGCAATATCCTTAAAAATTCTCCAAGGTCTAATAGAAACACAAATATACATGGATATATATTTCCCAACTTCTAATACATGTGGATAACAAAGAGACTATCAAATGAGTTGTATATGGGGTTTCAAGTCCCCAGCCTGCCACATTACTCATATAGCATGTTCAAAAGGCTATTTTTTTTTTTTTTTTTTTCCCTGTTTCTTCTTTTTTTCTTTTTTCTGTAGGGGCCAGTTTGTTGTCAGCAGGGAGGATTCCCCCAGGGTAGGCTTTGAGGGTTGTTGTCGCTCGTTGTGGGGAATCCCCCTGTCCCTCGCCCTGTCGCACAAGGGCGAGTGTTACCAGGACTCCACTTCGCCTTTTCCTGCTGCTGCCGTTGTTGCTGTTGCCGGTGCCGTGGTTTCTGGCAGTCGCGCTGCAGCTCCAGCGCTGCCTCCTCGGCCGCGCGGCCCGAGAGCTCTGGCCGCGCCTCCCGGGGCACCTTCCTCGGCGGCTCCTCCATTTGCAGCTCCTCGGTGTCCCGCAGCCGCTCCGGCAGCTCCTCTCCTGGAGATAACTTTCTCGATAGCACCCCACATCTCCTTCCATAATCAAAAAGGGCAGTAAGCCCTTTTCCTAGATCCCGCTTCTCTAAGAAGCATTTAAATAAATCAAAGGCCGCTTGTCTTTCCATTTTTCACTACTCTCTCTTTTTTAAGTTTTGGTACCAATGCAGCTCACCAGCAAGCAGGCCAACTTAGCGGGCGGCGGAGGCTCCCTCTTCGTCCTCCAGGCTCAGAGGCTCCTATTCTCTTTCAGGATTGACCTCTGTCTCTTCTCCGGGCTTTACCTTAGGACTACTTAGTAGTCCGATTCTTTTTTTTTTTTTTTTTTTTTTATCATAGGCTCCTCTTCTCTTTCAGGATTGGCCTCTTTTTTCTTCTTTCACTGCCCGTTCTCTGCCCGGCATCTTCGACCAGCAAAACCGAGCATTTTTTTTTCTTCTTTCAGCCCTCCGGATGCTGCTTCTCCGGTGCTTTCCCGCTCCATGCGCAATTCTCCCAGCCACTACGGGTACCCGGGTTCCTCTGTTGGTCGGTGTTCAGGGCGCCAATATCTCGTCGCGCACGGAGGGAACACCAGCACAATCAATATGATTGATAAAAGTGATCCGTTTATTGTGCTCAAATAATGGGTATATATAGTGTCAAACTGCCACGTACACACAGCTTCCCGTAGTGATTGGTTGGCATATACAGCATTGGGTACATTCCAGGTGCATTTCGGTGATTTCCCCTGCTCATATACACATCCTCCTCTCAAGGTCTCTGCTCCTAGTTCACAATTTTTAGCTACAAGGTAGGCCAGCTGGTCTTCTATCTCTATTGGTTAACTTCCAGGGTTTTTCCACTGCTGGCAACTGTACACAACTGGTGTTTTATCTCACTTTCACAGAATCTGTGCTTAATTAAGCTCAGACATGGGAACATGACCTTTGCTTGCTAACCATGCCTCCACAATTCCCCCTTTTTCTTTTTGAGGAAGTTAGACGGACGCTACACTTTTCTTAAGCATTGATATCACACATCGCAGCATACAACTTGCTATTAATATGAATAAGACTACTGCACATAATATAGTTGCACCTTGCATAAGCAAATCTTTAAGCCATCCAGAAATTCCCCATCCTTTAAAGAGTTTTGTCAACCAATCCAAACCATCATCTCTTATTAGTCGCTTGACCCCTTCTCTTAATTGTTGTATACTTTTATAAATTGACTCCAAATGATCTGACAAATTCATACAGCACATTCCTTCAAACTCTGCGCAACCATGTCCTTGTGCCAACAACAAAAAATCAATTGCTGTTCTATTCTGTAAGGTGGCATGAGGAATACTATCAACATCAGTTAAAAGTCCGCTCATAGCAAGTGAAGTAGCATTTGTCTGTCTTGCAAGCCAAGAAACTAGTTTATTTAATGTTGCTAAAGCTTGAGCTCTAGCTACTTTGGGAGCTAAAAATGAGGCAGCTATTATTTCACCCAGGTTCCAAAAATCTACTTTGTCCTCACAGCTCAAATAAAAAACATGCTTTGACCTTCAAGAACACAATCCTCTTTTGTATATTACCATAGTGCTGTTAGGGATAAACATGCCTAAGATATCTGCTGTACATGGGCAATTATATGGGACTTTACATAGGACGGCACCCCCTGCCAGGCCCGATCCTGTGGCAACTAAGGCACAGACTCTGTTTCTGGCTACAAACAAAATCCCTTATTGAGTGAGCTTACAGGCTTTTATAGTATTCTGCCTAGCGGTTAGTAGTGGTTAGTTCCTTTGGTACTTTTCCATCACGAAACAATCTTATTGATCACGCACTTTCTCAGCCAGTCACATTACTGTCCACACACTTTTGCTTGACCAATTATTTCTAAACATACTTCGGCCAGTGGACAGTCAGGCCAGTGGGCCTGGTGTCTAAGTTGTGGGCCTGATATCTAAGTTGTGGGCTTGGTGTCTAGGTTGTGGTCCTGGTGTCTAGGTTGTGGGCTTGGTGTCTAGGTTGTGGGCTTGGTGACTAGGTTGTGACCTTGGTGTCTCAGTTGTGACCTTGGTGTCTCCTTGGAGGACTTGATGTCTAAGTTGTAGACTTCGTGTCTAATTTGTGGACTTGGTGTTTAAGTTGTGGACTGAGATGCTCATTTATAACCTTAGTGTCTGCTTGGAGGACTTGGTGTCCAACTTGTGGACTTGGTGTCTAAGTTGTGGAATTAGGGGCTAATTTATGACCTTGGTGTCTATGTTGTGGATTTGGTATCTTAAGTTGTGGACTTGGTGTCTAAATTGTGGGCTTTGTGTCTAAATTGTGGGTTTGGTGTCTAGGTTGTGCGCTTGGTGTCTAGGTTGTGGGCTTGGTGTCTAGGTTGTGGGCTTGGTGTCTAGGTTGTGGGCTTGGTGTCTAGGTTGTGGGCTTGGTGTCTAGGTTGTGGGCTTGGTGTCTAAGTTGTGGGCTTGGTATCTAGGTTGTGGGCTTGGTGTCTAGGTTGTGGGCTTGGTGTCTCAGTGGTGACCTTGGTGTCTCCTTGGAAGACTTGATGTCTAAGTTGTAGACTTCGTGTCTAATTTGTGGACTTGGTGTCTAAGTTGTGAACTGAGATGCTCATTTATGAGTATAGTGTCTGCTTGGAGGACTTGGTGTCTAACTTGTGGACTTGGTGTCTAAGTTGTGGAATTAGGGGCTAATTTATGACTTTGGTGTCTATGTTGTGGATTTGGTATATTAAGTTGTGGACTTGGTGTCTAAGTTGTGGGCTTTGTGTCTAAATTGTGGGTTTGGTGTCTAGGTTGTGCGCTTGGTGTCTAGGTTGTGGGCTTGGTGTCTAGGTTGTGGGCTTGATGTCTAAGTTGTGGGCTTAGTGTCTAAATTGTGGGCTTGGTTTCTAGGTTGTGGGCTTCGTGTCTAAGATGTGGGCTTGGTGTTTAAGATGTGGGCTTGGTGTCTAAGATGTGGGCTTGGTGTCTAAGTTGTGGATATGGTGTCTAAGATGTGGGCTTGGTGTCTAAGTTGTGGACTGAGATGCTCATTTATAACCTTAGTGTCTGCTTGGAGGACTTGGTGTCTAAGTTGTGGACTTGGTGTATAATTTGAGGACTTGGTGTATAAGTTGAGGACCTGGTGTCTAAGTTGTGAACTGAGATGCGTTTTTATAACCTTTGTGTCTGCTTGGAGGACTTGGTGTCTAACTTGTGGGCTTGGTATCTAAGTTGTGGAACTAGGGGCTAATTTATGACATTGGTGTCTAAGTTGTGGACTTGGTGTCTTAAGTTGTGGGCTTGGTGTCTGAAATTTTGGGCTTGGTGTCTCAGTTGTGGGCTTGGTGTCTAACTTGTGGGCTTGGTATCTAGATTGTGGGCTTGGTGTCTAAGTTCTGGGCTTGGTGTCTAAGTTGTAGGCTTGGTGTCTAGGTTGTGGGCTTGGTGTCTAGGTTGTGGACTTGGTGTCTAAGTTGTGGGCTTGATGTCTAAGAAGTGGGATTGGTGTCTAAGATGTGGGCTTGGTGTCTAAGATGTTGGCTTGGTGTCTAAGATATTGGCTTGGTGTCTAAGATATGGGCTTGGTGTCTAAGATGTGGGCTTTGTATTTAAGTTGTGGGCTTGGTGTCTAATTTCTGGACTGACATGCTCATTTATAACCTTAGTGTCTGCTTGGAGGACTTGATGTCTAAGTTGTGGACTTGGTGTCTCCCTGGAGGACTTGATGTCTAAGTTGTAGACTTCGTGGCTAATTTGTGGACTTGGTGTCTAAGTTGTGAACTGAGATGCTTATTTAAGAGCTTAGTGTCAGCTTGGAGGACATGGTGTCTAACTTGTGGACTTGGTGTCTAAGTTGTGGAATTAGGGGCTACTTTATGACCTTGGGGTCTAAGTTGTGGGCTTGGTGTCTTAAGTTGTGGGCTTTGTGTCTTAAGTTGTGGGCTTGGTGTCTTAAGTTGTGGACTTGGTGTCTAAGTTGTGGGCTTGGTGTCTAAGTTGTGGGCTTGGTGTCTAAGTTGTGGGCTTGGTGTCTAATTTGTGGACTAGGTTTCTATGTTGTGGACTGAGATGCGCTTTTATAACGTTAGTGTCTGCTTGGGGGACGTGGTGTCTACCTTGTGGACTTGGTGTCTAAGTTGTGGAATTAGGGGCTAATTTATGACCTTGGTGTCTAAGTTGTGGACTTGTTGTCTAAGTTGTGGAATTAGGGGCTAATTTATGATCTTGGTGTCTAAGTTGTGGGCTTGGTGTCTAAGTTGTGGGCTTGGTGTCTAAGTTGTGGGCTTGGTGTCTAAGTTGTGGGCTTGGTGTCTAAGTTGTGGGCTTGGTGTCTAAGTTGTGGACTTGGTGTCTAAGTTGTGGACTAGGTTTCTAAGTTGTGGACTGAGATGCGCTTTTATAACCTTAGTGTCTGCTTGGAGGACTTGGTGTCTAACTTGTGGACTTGGTGTCTAAGTTGTGGAATTAGGGGCTAATTTACGATCTTGGTGTCTATGTTGTGGATTTGGTGTCTTAAGTTGTGAACTTGGTGTCTAAGTTGTGGGCTTGGTGTCTAAGATGTGGGCTTGGTGTCTAAGATGTGGGCTTGGTGTCTAAGATGTGGGCTTGGTGTCTAAGTTGTGGGCTTCGTGTCTAAGTTGTTAGCTTGGTATCTAAGTTGTAGGCTTGGTGTCTAGGTTGTGGCCTTGGTGTCTAAGTTGTGGCATTGGTGTCTAAGTTGTGGCATTGGTGTCTAAGTTGTGGCATTGGTGTCTAAGTTGTGGCCTTGGTGTCTAAGTTGTGGCCTGTTTGTCTAAGTTGTGATCTTGGTGTCTCAGTTGTGGGCTTGGTGTCTAAGTTGTGGACTGAGATGCTCATTTATAACCATAGTGTCTGCTTGGAGTACTTGGTGTCTAAGTTGTGGACTTGGAGTATAAGTTGAGGACTTGGTGTCTAATTTGTGGACTTGGTTTCTAAATTGTGGACTGAGATGCGCTTTTATAACCTTAGTGTCGGCCTGGAAAACTTGGTGTCTAAGTTGTGGACTTGGTGTCTAAGTTGTGGAATTAAGGGCTAATTTATGACCTTGGTGTCTATGTTGTGGACTTCGTGTCTTAAGTTGTGGACTTGGTGTCTAAGTTGTGGACTGAGATGCTCATTTATATCCTTAGTGTCTGCTTGGAGGACTTGGTGCCTAAGTTGCGGACTTGGCGTATAAGTTGTGGACTTGGTCCTAAGTTGTGAGTCTGGTGTCTAAGTTGTGGGTTTGGTGTCTAAGTTGTGGGCTTGGTGTCTAAGTTGTGGGCTTGGTGTCTAAGTTGTGGGTTTGGTGCCTAAGTTTTGGGCTTGGTGTCTAAATTGTGGGCTTGGTGTCTAAGTTGTTGACTTGGTGTATAAGTTGTGGCATTGTTGTCTAAGCTGTGGCCTTGGTGTCTAAGTTGTGGACTTGGTTTCTAAGTTGTGGACTGAGATGCGCTCTTATAACCTTAGTGTCTGCTTGGGAAACTTGGTGTCTAACTTGTGGACTTGGTGTCTAAGTTGTGGAATTAAGGGCTAATTTATGACCTTGGTGTCTAAGTTGTGCACTTGTTGTCTAAGTTGTGGAATTAGGGGCTAATTTATGATCTTGGTGTATATGTTGTGGATTTGGTGCCTTATGTTGTGGACTTGGTGTCTAAGTTGTAAGCTTGGTGTCTCAGTTGTGGGATTGGTGTCTAAGTTGTAGGCTTGGTGTCTAGGTTGTGTGCTTGGTGTCTAGGTTGTGGGCTTGGTGTCTAGGTTGTGGCCTTGGAGTCTAAGTTGTGGGCTTGGTCTCTAAGTTGTGGCCTTGGAGTCTAAGTTGTGGCCTTGGTGTCTCAGTTGTGGCCTTGGTGTCTAAGTTGTGGCCTTGGTGTCTCAGTTGTGGCCTTGTTGTTTAAGTTGTGGCCTTAGTGTCTATGTTGTGGCCTTGGTGTCTAGGTTGTGGGCTTGGTGTCTAGGTTGTGGGCTTGGTGTCTAGGTTGTGGGCTTGGTGTCTAGGTTGTGGGCTTGGTGTCTAGGTTGTGGGCTTGGTGTCTAAGTTGTGGCCTTGGTGTCTAAGTTGTGGGCTTGGTGTCTAAGTTGTGGGCTTGGTGTCTAAGTTGTGTACTGAGATGCTCATTTATAACCTTATTGTCTGCTTGGAGGACTTGATGTCTAAGTCGTGTAATTAGGGGCTAATTTATGACCTTGGTTTCCAAGTTGTGGATTTGGTGTCTAAATTTTGGAATTAGGTGCTAATTTATGACCTTGGTGTCTATGTTGTGGATTTGGTGTCTTAAGTTGTGGCCTTGGTGTCTAAGTTGTGGCCTTGGTGTCTAAGTTGTGGCCTTCGTGTCTAAGATGTGGGCTTGGTGTCTAAGTTGTGGGCTTGGTGTCTAAGTTGTGGGCTTGGTGTCTAAGTTGTGGGCTTGGTGTCTAAGTTGTGGGCTTGGTGTCTAAGTTGTGGGCTTGGTGTCTAAGTTGTGGGCTTGGTGTATAAGTTGTGGACTTGATGTATAAATTGAGGACTTGGTGTCTAATTTGTGGACTAGGTTTCTATGTTGTGGACTGAGATGCGCTTTTATAACGTTAGTGTCTGCTTGGGGGACGTGGTGTCTACCTTGTGGACTTGGTGTCTAAGTTGTGGAATTAGGGGCTAATTTATGACCTTGGTGTCTAAGTTGTGGACTTGTTGTCTAAGTTGTGGAATTAGGGGCTAATTTATGATCTTGGTGTCTAAGTTGTGGGCTTGGTGTCTAAGTTGTGGGCTTGGTGTCTAAGTTGTGGGCTTGGTGTCTAAGTTGTGGGCTTGGTGTCTAAGTTGTGGGCTTGGTGTCTAAGTTGTGGTCTTGGTGTCTAAGTTGTGGACTTGGTGTATAAGTTGTGGACTTGGAGTATAAGTTGAGGACTTGGTGTCTAAGTTGTGGACTAGGTTTCTAAGTTGTGGACTGAGATGCGCTTTTATAACCTTAGTGTCTGCTTTGAGGACTTGGTGTCTAACTTGTGGACTTGGTGTCTAAGTTGTGGAATTAGGGGCTAATTTTTGATCTTGGTGTCTAAGTTGTGGACTTGTTGTCAAATATGTGGAATTAGGGGCTAATTTATGATCTTGGTGTCTATGTTGTGGATTTGGTGTCTTAAGTTGTGAACTTGGTGTCTAAGTTGTGGGCTTGGTGTCTAAGATGTGGGCTTGGTGTCTAAGTTGTTAGCTTGGTATCTAAGTTGTAGGCTTGGTGTCTAGGTTGTGGCCTTGGTGTCTAAGTTGTGGCATTGGTGTCTAAGCTGTGGCCTTGGTGTCTAAGTTGTGGCCTTTTTGTCTAAGTTGTCATCTTGGTGTCTAAGTTGTGGCCTTGGTGTCTAAGTTGTGGACTGAGATGCTCATTTATAACCATAGTGTCTGCTTGGAGTACTTGGTGTCTAAGTTGTGGACTTGGAGTATAAGTTGAGGACTTGGTGTCTAATTTGTGGACTTGGTTTCTAAGTTGTGGACTGAGATGCGCTTTTATAACCTTAGTGTCTGCTTGGAAAACTTGGTGTCTAAGTTGTGGACTTGGTGTCTAAGTTGTGGAATTAAGGGCTAATTTATGACCTTGGTGTCTATGTTGTGGACTTCGTGTCTTAAGTTGTGGACTTGGTGTCTAAGTTGTGGACTGAGATGCTCATTTATATCCTTACTGTCTGCTTGGAGGACTTGGTGCCTAAGTTGTGGACTTGGTGTATAAGTTGTGGACTTGGTGTATAAGTTGTGGACTTGGTGTTTAAGTTGTGGCCTTAGTGTCTATGTTGTGGCCTTGGTGTCTAGGTTGTGGGCTTGGTGTCTAAGTTGTGGCCTTGGTGTCTAAGTTGTGGCCTTGGTGTCTAGGTTGTGGGCTTGGTGTCTAAGTTGTGGCCTTGGTGTCTAAGTTGTGGCCTTGGTGTCTAAGTTGTGGGCTTGGTGTCTAAGTTGTGTACTGAGATGCTCATTTATAACCTTATTGTCTGCTTGGAGAACTTGATGTCTAAGTCGTCTAATTAGGGGCTAATTTATGACCTTGGTTTCCAAGTTGTGGATTTGGTGTCTAAATTTTGGAATTAGGGGCTAATTTATGACCTTGGTGTCTATGTTGTGGATTTGGTGTCTTAAGTTGTGGGCTTGGTGTCTAAGTTGTGGCCTTGGTGTCTAAGATGTGGGCTTGGTGTCTAAGTTGTGGGCTTGGTGTCTAAGTTGTGGTCTTGGTGTCTAAGTTGTGGACTTGGTGTATAAGTTGTGGACTTGGAGTATAAGTTGAGGACTTGGTGTCTAAGTTGTGGACTAGGTTTCTAAGTTGTGGACTGAGATGCGCTTTTATAACCTTAGTGTCTTCTTTGAGGACTTGGTGTCTAACTTGTGGACTTGGTGTCTAAGTTGTGGAATTAGGGGCTAATTTTTGATCTTGGTGTCTAAGTTGTGGACTTGTTGTCAAAGATGTGGAATTAGGGGCTAATTTATGATCTTGGTGTCTATGTTGTGGATTTGGTGTCTTAAGTTGTGAACTTGGTGTCTAAGTTGTGGGCTTGGTGTCTAAGATGTGGGCTTGGTGTCTAAGTTGTTAGCTTGGTATCTAAGTTGTAGGCTTGGTGTCTAGGTTGTGGCCTTGGTGTCTAAGTTGTGGCATTGGTGTCTAAGCTGTGGCCTTGGTGTCTAAGTTGTGGCCTTTTTGTCTAAGTTGTCATCTTGGTGTCTAAGTTGTGGCCTTGGTGTCTAAGTTGTGGACTGAGATGCTCATTTATAACCATAGTGTCTGCTTGGAGTACTTGGTGTCTAAGTTGTGGACTTGGAGTATAAGTTGAGGACTTGGTGTCTAATTTGTGGACTTTGTTTCTAAGTTGTGGACTGAGATGCGCTTTTATAACCTTAGTGTCTGCTTGGAAAACTTGGTGTCTAAGTTGTGGACTTGGTGTCTAAGTTGTGGAATTAAGGGCTAATTTATGACCTTGGTGTCTATGTTGTGGACTTCGTGTCTTA
This sequence comes from Psittacula echo, assembly GCF_963264785.1. Lineage (NCBI taxonomy): Eukaryota > Metazoa > Chordata > Aves > Psittaciformes > Psittacidae > Psittacula > Psittacula echo. The sequence goes on along the minus strand of NW_027664226.1, from coordinate 322,359 downwards.
AGTTGTGGACTTGGTGTCTAAGTTGTGGACTGAGATGCTCATTTATATCCTTACTGTCTGCTTGGAGGACTTGGTGCTTAAGTTGTGGACTTGGTGTATAAGTTGTGGACTTGGTGTATAAGTTGTGGACTTGGTGTTTAAGTTGTGGCCTTAGTGTCTATGTTGTGGCCTTGGTGTCTAGGTTGTGGGCTTGGTGTCTAAGTTGTGGCCTTGGTGTCTAAGTTGTGGCCTTGGTGTCTAGGTTGTGGGCTTGGTGTCTAAGTTGTGGTCTTGGTGTCTAAGTTGTGGCCTTGGTGTCTAAGTTGTGGGCTTGGTGTCTAAGTTGTGTACTGAGATGCTCATTTATAACCTTATTGTCTGCTTGGAGAACTTGATGTCTAAGTCGTCTAATTAGGGGCTAATTTATGACCTTGGTTTCCAAGTTGTGGATTTGGTGTCTAAATTTTGGAATTAGGGGCTAATTTATGACCTTGGTGTCTATGTTGTGGATTTGGTGTCTTAAGTTGTGGGCTTGGTGTCTAAGTTGTGGCCTTGGTGTCTAAGATGTGGGCTTGGTGTCTAAGTTGTGGGCTTGGTGTCTAAGTTGTGGGCTTGGTGTCTAAGTTGTGGGCTTGGTGTCTAAGTTGTGGGCTTGGTGTCTAAGTTGTGGGCTTGGTGTCTAAGTTGTGGGCTTGGTGTCTAAGTTGTGGGCTTGGTGTCTAAGTTGTGGGCTTGGTGTCTAAGTTGTGGGCTTGGTGTCTAAGTTGTGGGCTTGGTGTCTAAGTTGTGGACTTGGAGTATAAGTTGAGGACTTGGTGTCTAAGTTGTGGGCTTGGTGTCTAAGTTGTGGGCTTGGTGTCTAAGTTGTGGGCTTGATGTCTAAGTTGTGGGCTTGGTGTCTAAGTTGTGGGCTTGGTGTCTAAGTTGTGGGCTTGGTGTCTAAGTTGTGGGCTTGGTGTCTAAGTTGTGGGCTTGGTGTCTAAGTTGTGGGCTTGGTGTCTAAGTTGTGGGCTTGGTGTCTAAGTTGTGGGCTTGGTGTCTAAGTTGTGGGCTTGGTGTCTAAGTTGTGGGCTTGGTGTCTAAGTTGTGGGCTTGGTGTCTAAGTTGTGGACTTGGAGTATAAGTTGAGGACTTGGTGTCTAATTTGTGGACTTGGTTTCTAAGTTGTGGACTGAGATGCGCTTTTATAACCTTAGTGTCTGCTTTGAGGACTTGGTGTCTAACTTGTGGACTTGGTGTCTAAGTTGTGGAATTAGGGGCTAATTTTTGATCTTGGTGTCTAAGTTGTGGACTTGTTGTCAAATATGTGGAATTAGGGGCTAATTTATGATCTTGGTGTCTATGTTGTGGATTTGGTGTCTTAAGTTGTGAACTTGGTGTCTAAGTTGTGGGCTTGGTGTCTAAGATGTGGGCTTGGTGTCTAAGTTGTTAGCTTGGTATCTAAGTTGTAGGCTTGGTGTCTAGGTTGTGGCCTTGGTGTCTAAGTTGTGGCATTGGTGTCTAAGCTGTGGCCTTGGTGTCTAAGTTGTGGCCTTTTTGTCTAAGTTGTCATCTTGGTGTCTAAGTTGTGGCCTTGGTGTCTAAGTTGTGGACTGAGATGCTCATTTATAACCATAGTGTCTGCTTGGAGTACTTGGTGTCTAAGTTGTGGACTTGGAGTATAAGTTGAGGACTTGGTGTCTAATTTGTGGACTTGGTTTCTAAGTTGTGGACTGAGATGCGCTTTTATAACCTTAGTGTCTGCTTGGAAAACTTGGTGTCTAAGTTGTGGACTTGGTGTCTAAGTTGTGGAATTAAGGGCTAATTTATGACCTTGGTGTCTATGTTGTGGACTTCGTGTCTTAAGTTGTGGACTTGGTGTCTAAGTTGTGGACTGAGATGCTCATTTATATCCTTACTGTCTGCTTGGAGGACTTGGTGCCTAAGTTGTGGACTTGGTGTATAAGTTGTGGACTTGGTGTATAAGTTGTGGACTTGGTGTTTAAGTTGTGGCCTTAGTGTCTATGTTGTGGCCTTGGTGTCTAGGTTGTGGGCTTGGTGTCTAAGTTGTGGCCTTGGTGTCTAAGTTGTGGCCTTGGTGTCTAAGTTGTGGCCTTGGTGTCTAAGTTGTGGCCTTGGTGTCTAAGTTGTGGCCTTGGTGTCTAAGTTGTGGGCTTGGTGTCTAAGTTGTGTACTGAGATGCTCATTTATAACCTTATTGTCTGCTTGGAGAACTTGATGTCTAAGTCGTCTAATTAGGGGCTAATTTATGACCTTGGTTTCCAAGTTGTGGATTTGGTGTCTAAATTTTGGAATTAGGGGCTAATTTATGACCTTGGTGTCTATGTTGTGGATTTGGTGTCTTAAGTTGTGGGCTTGGTGTCTAAGTTGTGGCCTTGGTGTCTAAGATGTGGGCTTGGTGTCTAAGTTGTGGGCTTGGTGTCTAAGTTGTGGGCTTGGTGTCTAAGTTGTGGGCTTGGTGTCTAAGTTGTGGGCTTGGTGTCTAAGTTGTGGGCTTGGTGTCTAAGTTGTGGGCTTGGTGTCTAAGTTGTGGACTTGATGTATAAATTGAGGACTTGGTGTCTAATTTGTGGACTAGGTTTCTATGTTGTGGACTGAGATGCACTTTTATAACGTTAGTGTCTGCTTGGGGGATGTGGTGTCTACCTTGTGGACTTGGTGTCTAAGTTGTGGAATTAGGGGCTAATTTATGACCTTGGTGTCTAAGTTGTGGACTTGTTGTCTAAGTTGTGGAATTAGGGGCTAATTTATGATCTTGGTGTCTAAGTTGTGGACTTGGTGCCTAAGTTGTGAGCCTGGTGTCTAAGTTGTGGGTTTGGTGTCTAAGTTGTGGGCTTGGTGTCTAAGTTGTGGGCTTGGTGTCTAAGTTGTGGGTTTGGTGCCTAAGTTGTGGGCTTGGTGTCTAAATTGTGGTCTTGGTGTCTAAGTTGTGGACTTGGTGTATAAGTTGTGGAGTTGATGTATATGTTGAGGACTTGGTGTCTAATTTGTGGACTTGGTTTCTAAGTTGTGGACTGAGATGCGCTTTTATAACCTTAGTGTCTGCTTGGAAAACTTGGTGTCTAACTTGTGGACTTGGTGTCTAAGTTGTGGAATTAAGGGCTCATTTATGACCTTGGTGTCTAAGTTGTGCACTTGTTGTCTAAGTTGTGGAATTAGGGGCTAATTTATGATCTTGGTGTATATGTTGTGGATTTGGTGCCTTATGTTGTGGACTTGGTGTCTAAGTTGTAAGCTTGGTGTCTCAGTTGTGGGATTGGTGTCTAAGTTGTAGGCTTGGTGTCTAGGTTGTGGCCTTGGTGTCTAAGTTGTGGCCTTGGTGTCTAAGTTGTGGCCTTGGTGTCTCAGTTGTGGGCTTGGTGTCTAAGTTGTGGCCTTGGTGTTTAAGTTGTGGCCTCAGTGTCTATGTTGTGGCCTCAGTGTCTATGTTGTGGCCTCAGTGTCTATGTTGTGGCCTTGGTGTCTAGGTTGTGGGCTTGGTGTCTAGGTTGTGGGCTTGGTGTCTAGGTTGTGGGCTTGGTGTCTAAGTTGTGGCCTTGGTGTCCAAGTTGTGTACTGAGATGCTCATTTATAACCTTATTGTCTGCTTGGAGGACTTGATGTCTAAGTCGTGTAATTAGGGGCTAATTTATGACCTTGGTTTCCAAGTTGTGGATTTGGTGTCTAAATTTTGGAATTAGGGGCTAATTTATGACCTTGGTGTCTATGTTGTGGATTTGGTGTCTTAAGTTGTGGGCTTGGTGTCTAAGTTGTGGGCTTGGTGTCTAAGATGTGGGCTTGGTGTCTAAGATGTGGTCTTGGTGTCTAAGTTGTGGACTTGGTGTCTAAGTTGTGGGCTTGGTGTATAAGTTGTGGACTTGATGTATAAATTGAGGACTTGGTGTCTAATTTGTGGACTAGGTTTCTATGTTGTGGACTGAGATGCGCTTTTATAACGTTAGTGTCTGCTTGGGGGACGTGGTGTCTACCTTGTGGACTTGGTGTCTAAGTTGTGGAATTAGGGGCTAATTTATGACCTTGGTGTCTAAGTTGTGGACTTGTTGTCTAAGTTGTGGAATTAGGGGCTAATTTATGATCTTGGTGTCTAAGTTGTGGGCTTGGTGTCTAAGTTGTGGGCTTGGTGTCTAAGTTGTGGGCTTGGTGTCTAAGTTGTGGGCTTGGTGTCTAAGTTGTGGACTTGGTGTATAAGTTGTGGACTTGGAGTATAAGTTGAGGACTTGGTGTCTAAGTTGTGGACTAGGTTTCTAAGTTGTGGACTGAGATGCGCTTTTATAACCTGAGTGTCTGCTTGGAGGACTTGGTGTCTAACTTTTGGACTTGGTGTCTAAGTTGTGGAATTAGGGGCTAATTTTTGATCTTGGTGTCTAAGTTGTGGACTTGTTGTCAAAGATGTGGAATTAGGGGCTAATTTATGATCTTGGTGTCTATGTTGTGGATTTGGTGTCTTAAGTTGTGAACTTGGTGTCTAAGTTGTGGGCTTGGTGTCTAAGATGTGGGCTTGGTGTCTAAGTTGTTAGCTTGGTATCTAAGTTGTAGGCTTGGTGTCTAGGTTGTGGCCTTGGTGTCTAAGTTGTGGCATTGGTGTCTAAGCTGTGGCCTTGGTGTCTAAGTTGTGGCCTTTTTGTCTAAGTTGTCATCTTGGTGTCTCAGTTGTGGCCTTGGTGTCTAAGTTGTGGACTGAGATGCTCATTTATAACCATAGTGTCTGCTTGGAGTACTTGGTGTCTAAGTTGTGGACTTGGAGTATAAGTTGAGGACTTGGTGTCTAATTTGTGGACTTGGTTTCTAAGTTGTGGACTGAGATGCGCTTTTATAACCTTAGTGTCTGCTTGGAAAACTTGGTGTCTAAGTTGTGGACTTGGTGTCTAAGTTGTGGAATTAAGGGCTAATTTATGACCTTGGTGTCTATGTTGTGGACTTCGTGTCTTAAGTTGTGGACTTGGTGTCTAAGTTGTGGACTGAGATGCTCATTTATATCCTTAGTGTCTGCTTGGAGGACTTGGTGCCTAAGTTGTGGACTTGGTGTATAAGTTGTGGACTTGGTGTATAAGTTGTGGACTTGGTGTATAAGTTGTGGACTTGGTGTATAAGTTGTGGACTTGGTGTATAAGTTGTGGACTTGGTGTATAAGTTGTGGACTTGGTGTATAAGTTGTGGACTTGGTGTATAAGTTGAGGACTAGGTGTCTAATTTGTGGACTTGGTTTCTAAGTTGTGGACTGAGATGCGCTTTTATAACCTTAGTGTCTGCTTGGAAAACTTGGTGTCTAACTTGTGGACTTGGTGTCTAAGTTGGGGAATTAGGGGCTAATTTATGACCTTGGTGTCTAAGTTGTGGACTTGTTGTCTAAGTTGTGGAATTAGGGGCTAATTTATGACCTTGGTGTCTATGTTGTGTATTTGGTGTCTTAAGTTGTGGAATTGTTGTCTAAGTTGTGGGCTTGGTGTCTAAGTTGTGGGCTTGGTGTCTAAGTTGTGGACTGAGATGCTCATTTATAACCTTAGAGTCTGCTTGGAGGACTTGGTGTCTAAGTTGTGGACTTGGTGTATATGTGGTGGACTTGGTGTATAAGTTGAGGACTTGGTGTCTAATTTGTGGACTAGGTTTCTAAGTTCTGGACTGAGATGCGCTTTTATAATCTTAGTGACTGCTTGGAGGACTTGGTGTCTAACTTGTGGACTTGGTGTCTAAGTTGTGGAATTAGGGGCTAATTTATGATCTTGGTTTTTATGTTGTGGATTTGGTGTCTTAATTTGTGGACTTGGTGTCTAAGTTGTGGGCTTGGTGTCTAAGTTGTGGGCTTGGTGTTTAGGTTGTGGGCTTGGTGTCTAGGTTGTGGGCTTGGTGTCTAGGTTGTGGGCTTGGTGTCTAAGTTGTGGGCTTGGTGTCTAGGTTGTGCCCTTGGTGTCTAAGTTGTGGGTTTGGTGTCTAAGTTGTGGGCTTGGTGTCTATGTTGTGGACTGAGATGCTCATTTATAACCTTAGTGTCTGCTTGGAGGACTTGTTGTATAAGTTGTGGACTTGGTATATAAGTTGTGGACTTGGTGTATAAGTTGAGGACTTGGTGTCTAATTTCTGGACTTGGTTTCTAAGATGTGTACTGAGATGCGCTTTTATAACCTTAGTGTCTTCTTGGAGGGCTTGGTGTCTAACTTGTGGAGTTGGTGTCTAAGTTGTGGAATTAGGGGCTAATTTATGACCTTGGTGTTCAAGTTGTGGACTTGTTGTCTTAGTTGTGGAATTAGGGGCTAATTTATGACCTTGGTGTCTATGTTGTGGAGTTGGTGCCTTAAGTTGTGGACTTGGTGTCTACGTTGTGGGCTTGGTGTCTAAGTTGTGGCCTTGGTGTCTAAGTTGTGGCCTTTTTGTCTAAGTTTTGGACTTGGTGTATAAGTTGTGGATTTGGTGTCTAATTTGTGGACTTGGTTTCTAAGTTGTGGACTGAGATGCGCTTTTATAACATTTGTGTCTGCTTATAATACTTGGTGTCTGTTGTGGACTTGGTGTCTAAATTGTGGAATTCGAGGCTAATTTATGATGTTGGTGTCTATGTTGTGGATTTGGTGTCTTAACTTGTGGACTTGGTGTCTAAGTTGTGGACTTAGTGTCTAAGTTTTGGACTGAGATGCGCTTTTATAACCTTAGTGTCTTGTTGGAGGACTTGGTGTCTAACTTGTGGACTTTGTGTCTAAGTTGTGGAATTAGGGGCTAATTTATGACCTTGGTGTCTAAGTTGTGGACTTGGTGTCTAAGTTGTGGAATTAGGGGCTGTCCTGGGTTCAGCAGTGGCAGTCAGTTGTTTGTTTTTTTTCTTCTCCTTCTTAGTAGCTGTTGCAGCCCTGTGTTTTTGATTTTTGGCTTGGGAACAAAAAAACTGATAACACCGATGTTTAGACTGACCAAGGTTTTTGTGAGTCTCATGCTCTTCCAGGGAGGAGGAGGGGCCGGGTGGAAGCGGGGACACGACACCTGACCCAGACTGGCCAAGGAGGTGTTCCATACCACAGCACGTCATGCCAGGGGATGGAACTGGGAGCTACCCGGAAGGGCACGTCCCCTGGTCGGGCGGGCTGTCTTTTCCGGCGGGCGGTATCGTATTCTCTTCCCTTGTTATTTCTCTTGTCGTTGTTATTGTTGGTGGCGGCAGTGGTGATTTGTGTTATACCTTAGTTATTAAACTGTTCTTATCTCAACCCGTGGGAGCTGCATTCTTTTGATTCTCCTCCCCGTCCCTCCAGAAGCGGAGGGAAGAAAGGTGGGGGGGGCAGTAGACTGCGTGGTTCTGATTTACAGCTTGGGCTTAAACCACGACAGTTCTATTTTGGCGCCCAACGTGGGTCACGAAGGGTTGAGATAACGACAGATCTGACCGGAGTGTGTGTAATCGTATTTGTGATAAGCATTCAGTGTTTTGGATTGATAGTCACTTGTCACAATGCTGATTTATTGGCTCTCAAAGTTGTTGTTTTTTATCTCACAGTCTCAATATGCCGTACGTTACTTAGAGCCGATATTTGCTGTGTTAGTGTTTTTCAAGTGTGGGGCTTGGGCTAAGGTTATTGTCTCATTATATTTTATGGTAATGACTTGTAATACAATAGAAAAATTGATCATGAAACTGATCTGGCTTATGTTCCCTGTGTGGTCACCACCTTTATACTTTGGGAGGTATATAATACAAATGCTTAGCAACTATACATCTTTTTTCTCCTTCCTGGGTGGTCAACCTATGAAGGAGACATTCTTTTACCCTCCCAGTGCCCCTTCCAGACCGTTTACAGCATCGTTTGAGAGTTTTGAAGTTTTTGAGTGGCCTTTTAATATTGTTGAGACCTGTTTGCTGATTGTGATGGGGGTCACCATGTTGGCACGCATATAGAGTGTGTTTTGTCCACAACCATTACGTCTGATCTCAAGAGTTAAGCAGAGTCGGGTTTGGGCCTTGTCTGGGGTTAGACGACAAAATAGGGGGACCGAGAGATTTTCCCCGAGGCTGGACAGCCATGAGTGGCAGGGTGTGTGGGATAGTATGGGCAAGTATCTAGGTCAGTGGGCCCCTCCAGTGTTTTGGAACTTCACCACCGAACAAGTGCAAAATCCAGAAGAATTAGTAAAACACTTAAATGAGGTGTGCTGTCATCCTGGTCATACCAGAGAGGGACAAATCATGTCAACGTGCTGGGGCTTGGCCTATGCTTACCGGGCCTTGTTCAACACTATCCAGCACCTTCAAAAGGAAAGAAATGTCCCTGGATCTGAGGGCGAAGCAACAGACAGCGCAGCTACTCCAGCTCCGAGCACAGCAGCTACACCACCCCTAGCGACAAGTACAGCCACTACTCAAACTTCGACTGCAACAGACAGTGCAGCTACCCCAGCGACAAGTACAGCCACTACTCAAACTTCAACTGCAACAGACAGCGAAGCTACCCCAGCTCCAACCACAGCAGCTACACCACTCCCAGCGACAAGTACAGCCACTACTCAAACTTCAACTGCAACAGATAGCGGAGCTACCCCAGCCCCAACCACAGCAGCTACACCACCCCCCGCGACAAGTACTGTTGCTACTCAAAGCACAGTGATAATGACTGCAGCTAAACCAGAGGACCAATTCGTACCAATATCGATTGCCCCCATATGCAAGAGAAAAAGCAAAAAAGAGGCAAGAAGGGTGAAGCAAGATGAAGAAACAATGTATTCACCACCCAGGCCACCACCTGATCAGGAGTCATCATCCCATGATGAAGAAGAAGAAGAAGAGGTGACTTCTCGACCTCGGACCTCAACTGAGCTACGGAATATGCGAAAAGATTTTACCCATCAACCAGGGGAGCACATCATCACCTGGTTGCTACGATGCTGGGACAATGGGGCCGATGGTCACAAACTAGGAGGTACGGAAGCCAAGCAGCTGGGATCACTTGCTAGAGAAGGGGGAATTGACAAAGCAATTGCAAGAGAGAAAAAGTCCCTCAGTCTTTGGAGGCGGCTCTTGGCAGCTGTGAAAGAAAGGTTTCCATACAAGGATGATGTTACGAGTCGTTCGGCCAAGTGGACTACTTTAGACAAAGGCATCCAGTCTCTGAGGGAATCAGCCATCGTAGAGATGATCTATCACACCAAACCGAATAACGGAGATATACCCATAGACCCAGATGAAGTCGAATGTACACGACCCATGTGGCGAAAACTTACACGGAATGCACCGTCATCATATGCCCATTCATTGGCAACAGTAACCTGGGGTGACATAGTAACACCAACAGTGGATGAAATGATTCACAAACTCCGAGAGTTCGAAGACAATCTCACCCCTTCCATCATCTCAGCTGTGGAAAAACTGTCCCAGGATGTCAAACAATTGAGGGACAATCTATCTGATTTATCCAGCTCCTCACGTGTACCAACATACGTCTCAGCTGTTAACAAAAGACGTCCTATTGTTCAAGACAGAAGATATAGAAGGCAAACACCACGGGCCACCCTATGGTTTTACCTGCGGGATCATGGAGAAGACATGACGAAGTGGGATGGAAAACCTACTTCAGCTTTGGAGGAACGGGTGCATGAATTGAAAATAGGAACAAGGGTCAAGACTAATCATCCCATGAGAGCTGCGGCTTCAGTCTCTGGTGAGCAGGTTCCCAGATGGAGCGGAAGAGCTGATTTTACTCCAGCTCCTGTGATAACGAAGAATAATCCCTTTCAACACGACTTAGGTGTCCAACGTTGTGATGACTGTTAGAGGGACCCTGCCTCCAGCCAGGTGGAGGTAGGGGACAATCGGATTTACTGGACTGTGTGGGTCAGATGGCCTGGCACATCAGTCCCGCAGAAGTATAAAGCTCTCGTAGATACCGGTGCACAGTGTACCCTGATGCCGTCAAGCTGTCAAGGGGTGGAACCCATCTATATCTCTGGAGTGACAGGAGGATCCCAAGAGTTGACTGTACTGGAGGCTGAGATCAGCCTGACTGGAAGGAAATGGCAAAAGCACCCCATTGTGACTGGTCCAGAGGCTCCATGCATCCTCGGCATAGATTACCTCAGGAGAGGGTACTTCAAAGACCCAAAAGGGTACCGATGGGCTTTTGGTATTGCTGCTTTGGAGACTGAGGAAAATGAACAGCTGTCCACCTTGCCTGGTCTCTCAGAGGATCCCTCTGTTGTGGGGTTGCTGAAGGTCGAAGAACAACAAGTGCCAATCGCAACCACAACAGTGCACCGGCGGCAGTATCGCACCAACCGAGACTCCCTGATTCCCATCCATAAACTGATCCGTAGTCTGGAGAGTCAGGGAGTGATCAGCAGGACCCGCTCACCCTTTAATAGCCCCATATGGCCAGTGCGAAAGTCTAATGGAGAGTGGAGACTAACAGTAGACTATCGTGGCCTGAATGAAGTCACACCACCATTGAGTGCTGCCGTACCGGACATGCTAGAACTTCAGTATGAACTGGAGTCAAAGGCAGCCAAGTGGTATGCCACGATTGATATTGCCAATGCATTCTTCTCAATTCCTTTGGCAGCAGAATGCAGGCCACAGTTTGCTTTTACTTGGAGGGGCGTCCAGTACACTTGGAACCGACTGCCCCAGGGGTGGAAACACAGCCCTACCATCTGCCATGGACTGATCCAGAATGCACTGGAACAGGGGCAAGCTCCAGAACACCTGCAGTACATTGATGACATTATTGTGTGGGGTGATACAGCGGAAGAAGTCTTTGAGAAAGGGAGGAAAATAATCCAAATCCTGCTGAAAGCTGGTTTTGTCATAAAACGGAGTAAGGTCAAGGGACCTGCACAGGAGATTCAATTTTTGGGAATAAAATGGCAAGATGGACGTCGCCAGATCCCTACAGATGTGATCAACAAAATAATAGCAATGTCTCCACCAACTAATAAGAAAGAAACACAAGCTTTCTTGGGTGCTGTGGGGTTCTGGAGAATGCACATCCCGAATTACAGTTTGATTGTAAGCCCTCTCTATCATGTAACCCGGAAGAAGAACGATTTTAAATGGGGCCCTGAGCAACAACAAGCCTTTGAGCAAATTAAACGTGAGATAGTTCATGCAGTAGCCCTTGGACCAGTCCGGAATGGGCCAGATGTAAAAAATGTACTGTACACCGCAGCTGGGGAGAATGGTCCTACCTGGAGTCTCTGGCAGAAAGCTCCAGGGGAGACTCGAGGTCGACCCCTCGGCTTTTGGAGTCGGGGATACAAAGGATCTGAGGCCAGCTATACCCCAACTGAGAAAGAGATACTGGCAGCCTATGAAGGGGTTTGAGCTGCTTCGGAGGTGATTGGCACTGAAGCACAGCTCCTCCTGGCACCCAGGTTGCCCGTTCTGGGCTGGATGTTCAAAGGCAGGGTCTCCTCTACACATCATGCAACCGATGCGACATGGAGTAAATGGGCTGCACTAATTACACAACGAGCTCGAATAGGAAATCCCAGTCGTCCAGGCATTCTAGAAGTCATCATGGACTGGCCAGAGGTCAAAGATTTTGGAATGTCACCAGAGGAGGAGGTGATGCGTGCTGAAGAGGCCCCACCATATAATAAACTATCAGAAAGTGAAAAGCAGTATGCCTTGTTTACTGATGGGTCCTGCCGTATTGTGGGAAAACATCGGAGATGGAAGGCAGCTGTATGGAATCCTCAACGACAAGTTGCAGAAACTGCTGAAGGAGAGGGTGAATCGAGTCAGTTTGCCGAGGTGAAAGCCATCCAGCTGGCCCTGGACATTGCTGAACGAGAAAAGTGGCCAGTACTTTATCTCTATACTGACTCATGGATGGTGGCAAATGCCCTGTGGGGGTGGTTGCAGCAATGGAAGCAGAGCAACTGGCAACGCAGAGGTAAACCCATCTGGGCTGCTGCACTGTGGCAAGATATCGCTGCCCGGGTGCAGAACCTGGTGGTGAAGGTACGCCATGTAGACGCCCATGTACCCAAGAGTCGGGCCACTGAGGAACACCAGAACAACCAACAAGTGGACAAAGCTGCTAAGATTGAAGTGGCTCAGATGGACTTAGATTGGCAACATAAAGGTGAATTATTTTTGGCCCGGTGGGCCCATGACACTTCAGGTCATCAGGGCAGAGATGCAACATACAGATGGGCCCGTGATAGAGGGGTGGACTTAACAATGGACACTATTGCCCAGGTTATTCACGAGTGTGAAACATGTGCTGCAATTAAACAAGCCAAACGGTTAAAGCCTCTTTGGTATGGAGGACGATGGCTGAAGTATAAATATGGGGAGGCCTGGCAAATTGATTATATCACACTCCCACCAACCCGCCAAGGCAAGCGCCATGTGCTTACCATGGTGGAAGCAACCACCGGATGGCTGGAAACATACGCTGTGCCCCACGCCACTGCCCGGAACACTATCCTGGGCCTTGAGAACCAGATTTTGTGGCGACATGGCACCCCAGAAAGAATTGAATCAGACAATGGGACTCATTTCCGGAATAACCTTATAGACACTTGGGCCAAAGAGCATGGCATTGAGTGGGTATATCACATCCCCTACCATGCACCAGCCTCTGGGAAAATCGAACGGTACAATGGGCTGTTAAAAACTACACTGAGAGCAATGGGTGGGGGAACTTTCAAGCATTGGGATACACACTTACCAAAGGCCACCTGGTTGGTCAACACCAGAGGATCTGCCAACAGGGCTGGCCCAGCCCAGTCAGAACTTTTACATTTGTAGAGGGGGACAAAGTTCCTGTGGTGCACATGAAGAATTTGCTGGGGAAGACAGTCTGGGTTATTCCTGCTTCAGGTAAAGGCAAACCCACTCGTGGGATTGCTTTTGCTCAGGGACCTGGATATACTTGGTGGGTAATGCGGGAAGATGGGGAAGTCCGATACGTACCTCAAGGGGATTTGATTTTAGGGGAAAACAGACAATGAACTCAATTGTACGCTGTTGCCTGCTATAGTCCATCAACTAGAAGTCTGCAGGGCACCAGCGACTGGCTCTGACTTCCCTCCGACCATCATCCCAACAGAGAATGAACTTTGATAGAACCGGACGAGTTCTACAGTAAAGGAATGATCAGCATCAGCAGGCAACGATCCAACACTGCATACAGCTTCTTCTGCCCTGAAAGACTGTTCCAAGAGATGGAGCCCATCATCATGAACCGAATGGACTCAGTAGCTTTATAGGAATTGGTCCGTGCACTAAGATAACAGTGCACCGAGATGAGAGTGAGGGTATATGGAAAATGTGGGATCTGAGCATGACGTGAATGGTATGGAACAAGGGGTGGATACAGTCCTGGGTTCAGCAGTGGCAGTCAGTTGTTTTTTTTTTTTTCTCCTTCTTAGTAGCTGTTGCAGCGCTGTGTTTTTGATTTTTGGCTTGGGAACAAAAAAACTGATAACACCGATGTTTAGACTGACCAAGGATTTTGTGAGTCTCATGCTCTGCCAGGGAGGAGGAGGGGCCAGGAGGAAGCGGGGACACGACACCTGACCCAGACTGGCCAAGGAGGTGTTCCATACCACAGCACGTCATGCCAGGGGATGGAACTGGGAGCTACCCGGAAGGGCACGTCCCCTGGTCGGGCAGGCTGTCTTTTCCGGCGGGCGGTATCGTATTCTCTTCCCTTGTTATTTCTCTTGTCGTTGTTATTGTTGGTGGCGGCAGTGGTGATTTGTGTTATACCTTAGTTATTAAACTGTTCTTATCTCAACCCGTGGGAGCTGCATTCTTTTGATTCTCCTCCCCGTCCCTCCAGAAGCGGAGGGAAGAAAGGTGGGGGGGGCAGTAGACTGCGTGGTTCTGATTTACAGCTTGGGCTTAAACCACGACAGGAGCTAACTTATGACCTTGGTGTCTATGTTGTGGATTTGGTGTCTTAAGTTGTGGACTTCATGTCTAAGTTGTGGACTTCGTGTCTAGGTTGTAGGCTTGGTGTTTAGGTTGTGGCCTTGGTGTCTAAATTGTGGCCTTGGTGTCTAAGTTGTGGGCTTGGTGTCTAAGTTGTGGGCTTGGTGTCTAAGTTGTGGGCTTGGTGTCTAAGTTGTGGAATTAAGGGCTAATTTATGACATTGGTGTCTATGTTGTGGATTTGGTGTCTTAAGTTGTGGACTTGGTGTCTAAGTTGTGGACTTGGTGTCTAAGTTGTGGGCTTGGTGTCTAAGTTGTGGCCTTGGTGTCTATGTTGTGTGCTTGGTGTCCAAGTAGTGAGCTTGGTGTATAAGTAGTGGGCTTGGTGTCTAAGTTGTGGGCTTGTTGTCTAAGTTGTGGGCTTGGTGTCTAAGTTGTGGGCTTGGTGCCTAAGTTGTGGACTTGGTGCCTAAGTTGTGGGCTTGGTGTCTAAGTTGGGGGCTTGGTGTCTAAGTTGTGGCCTTGGTGTCTAAGTTGTGGGCTTGGTGTCTAAGTTGTGGGCTTGGTGTCTAAGTTGTGGGCTTGGTGTATAAGTTTTGGACTTGGTGTCTAAGTTGTGGGCTTGGTGTCTAAGTTGTGGGCTTGGTGTCTAAGTTGTGGGCTTGGTGTCTAAGTTGTGGGCTGAGATGCTCATTTATAACCTTAGTGTCTGCTTGGAGGACTTGGTGTCTAACTTGTGGACTTGGTGTCTAAGTTGTGGAATTAGGGGCTAATTTATGACCTTGGTGTCTAAGTTGTGGATTGTTGTCAATGTTGTGGAATTAGGGGCTAATTTATGATCTTGGTGTCTATGTTGTGGATTTGGTGTCTTAAGTTGTGAACTTGGTGTCTAAGTTGTAGCCTTGGTGTCTAGGTTGTGGCCTTGGTGTCTAAGTTGTGGCCTTGGTGTCTAAGTTGTGGCCTTGGTGTCTAAGTTGTGGCCTTGGTGTCTAAGTTGTGGCCTTGGTGTCTCAGTTGTGGGCTTGGTGTCTATGTTGTGGACTGAGATGCTCATTTATAACCTTAGTGTCTGCTTGGAGGACTTGCTGTCTAAGTTGGGGGCTTGGTGTCTAAGTTGTGGGCTTGGTGTCTAAGTTGTGGGCTTGGTGTCTTAGTTGTGGGCTTGGTGTCTAGGTTGTGGGCTTGGTGTCTAAGTTTTGGACGTGGTGTGTAAGTTGTGGGCTTGGTATCTAAGTTGTGGACTGAGATGCTCATATATAACCTTAGTGTCTGCTTGGAGGACTTGGTGTCTAACTTGTGGACTTGGTGTCTAAGTTGTGGAATTAAGGGCTAATTTATGACCTTGGTGTCTAGGTGGTGGATTTGGTGTCTTAAGTTGTGGACTTGGTGTCTAAGTTGTGGACTTGGTATCTAAGTTGTGGGCTAGGTGTCTAAGTTGTGGGCTTGTTGTCTAAGTAGTGGGCTTGGTATCTAAGTAGTGGGCTTGGTGTCTAAGTTGTGGGCTTGTTGTTTAAGTTGTGGGCTTGGTGTCTAAATTGTGGGCTTGGTGTGTAAGTTGTGGGTTTCCTGTCTAAGTTGTGGGCTTGGTGTCTAAGTTGTGGGCTTGGTGTCTAAGTTGTGGGCTTCGTGTGTAAGTTGTGGACTGAAATGCTCATTTATAACCTTAGTGTCTGCTTGGAGGACTTGGTGTCTAAATTGTGGACTTGGTGTATAAGTTGTGGACTTGCTGTATAAGTTGTGGACTTGGTTTCTAAGTTGAGGACTTGGTGTCTAATTTGTGGACTTGGTTTCTAAGTTGTTGTCTGAGATGCGCTTTTATAACCTTAGGATCTGCTTGGGGGACTTGGTGTCTAAGTTGTGGACTTGGTGTCTAAGTTGTGGAATTAAGGGCTAATTTATGACCTTGGTATATATGTTGTGGACTTGGTGTCTTAACTTGTGGACTTGGTGTCTAAGTTGTGGACTTGGTGTCTAAGTTTTGGACTGAGATCCGCTTTTATAACCTTAATGTCTGCTTGGAGGACTTGGTGTCTAACTTCTGGACTTGGTGTCTAAGATGTGGAATTAGGGGGTAATTTATGACCTTGGTGTCTAAATTGTGGACTTGGTGTCTAAGTTGTGGAATTAGGGGCTAATTTATGACCTTGGCGTCTATGTTGTGGATTTGGTGTCTTAAGTTGTGGACTTCATGTCTAAGTTGTGGACTTGGTGTTTAAGTTGTGAGCTTGGTGTCTAAGTAGTGGGCTTGGTGTCTAAGTTGTGGGCTTGTTGTCTAAGTTGTGGGCTTTTTGTCTAAGTTGTGGGCTTGGTGTCTACGTTGTGGGCTTGGTGTCTACGTTGTGGGCTTGGTGTCTACGTTGTGGGCTTGGTGTCTACGTTGTGGGCTTGGTGTCTAAGTTCTGGGCTTGGTGTGTAAGTTGTGGGCTTGGTGTCTAAGTTGTGGCCTTGGTGTCTAAGTTTTGGACTTGGTGTCTAAGTTGTGGACTGAGATGCTCATTTATAATCTTAGTATCTGCTTGGAGGACTTGGTGTCTAAGTTGTGGACAAGGTTTCTAAGTTGTGGGCTGAGATGAGCTTTTATAACCTTAGTGTGTGCTTGGAGGACTTGGTGTCTAACTTGTGGACTTGGTGTCTAAGTTGTGGAATTAGGGGCTAATTTATAACCTTGGTGTCTAAGTTGTGGACTTGGTTTCTAAGTTGTGGACTGAGATGCGCTTTTATAACATTTGTCTCTGCTTGGAAAACTTGGTGTCTAAGTTGTGGACTTGGTGTCTAAGTTGTGGATTTATGGGCTAATTTATGATGTTGGTGTCTAAGTTGTGGACTTAGTGTCTAAGTTTTGGACTGAGATGCACTTTTATAACCTTAGTGTCTGCTTGGAGGACTTGGTGTCATTATGCTTCCCTTTCCAGAATCAGAATCAGAATCAGAATTACCAGGTTGGAAGGGACCTTCAAGATCATCGAGTCCAACCCATGCCTTATACCTCGACTAAACCATATCACCAAGTATCACATCCAATCTCTTTTTAAACACATCCAGGGATGGAGACTCCACCACCACCCTGGGCAGACCGTTCCTATATTTTATTATTCTTTCTGTGAAAAATTTCTTCCTAATATCCAACCTGTACCTTCCTTGTCGCAGTTTGAGACTGTGTCCTCTCGTTCTATCAGTTGTTGCCTGATAAAAGAGACCAACCCCCACCTGTCTACAACCTCCTTTCAGGAGGTTGTAGAGAGTGATAAGGTCACCTCTAAGTCTCCTTTTCTCCAGGCTAAACAACTCCAACTCTCTCAGTCGCTCCTCGTAGGGCTTGTGGTCCAAGCCCCTCACCAACCTCGTAGCCCTCCTTTGGACGCGCTCAATCATTTCTACGTCCTTCTTAAACTGAGGAGCCCAGAACTGGACACAGTACTCAAGATGCGGCCTCACCAGTGCTAAATACAGGGGAAGAATAACCTCCCTGTTTCTGCTGGCCACACCATTCCTAATGCAGGCTAGGATACCATTGGCCTTCTTGGCCACCAGGGCACACTGTTGGCTCATATTCAACTGGCCATCCACCAATACCCCCAGATCCCTTTCTACCTGGACACTATCCAGCCACACTGTCCCCAGCTTGTAACATTGCAAGGGGTTTTTACGGCCAAAATGTAGGACTCGACACTTAGACTTATTAAATTTCATCTTATTGGATTCTGCCCATCTATCCAACCTATCGAGGTCTCTCTGCAGAGCCCTCCTTCCTTCCAAAAGATCGACACAAGCTCCCAGCTTAGTGTCATCTGCAAACTTACTGATAAAAGACTCAATACCCTCATCCATGTCATCAATAAAAATATTGAACAACACCGGTCCCAGCACAGACCCCTGAGGGACACCACTGGTGACTGGTTGCCAGCTGGATGCAACACCGTTCACCATCACCCTCTGGGCCCGGCCATCCAGCCAGTTACTGACCCAGCAAAGAGTGCTCCTGTCCAAGCCATGAGCTACTAACTTCTCCAGAAGTATGTTATGGGGGACAGTGTCAAAAGCCTTGCTGAAATCCAAATAAACAACATCCACAGCCCTTCCCACATCCACCAGGCGGGTCACCTGATCATAAAAGGAAATCAAGTTAGTCAAGCATGACCTGCCCTTCATAAACCCATGCTGGCTGGGTCTAATACCCTGGCCATTTCTTAAGTGCTGCTTAATAACACTCAGTATGAACTTTTCCATTAACTTTCCCGGCACTGAGGTCAGACTAACTGGCCTGTAATTACCAGGATCTTCCCTCCTACCCTTTTTATAAATGGGCATCACATTGGCCAACTTCCAATCATCTGGAACCTCACCAGTGAGCCACGACTGTTGGTAAATGATGGAGAGCGGCTTTGCAAGCTCATCCGCCATCTCCCTCATCACCCTGGGATGGATCCCATCTGGTCCCATTGATTTATAAATATTCAGATGCCTCAACAATTCTTTAACTTCCTCTTCTTGAATAACAAGAGGACCATTCTGCTCCCTAACACCACCTACCAACCCCAAAGTACAGTTATCTTGAGGGCAAGGTGTCTTCCTACTGAAAACTGAGGCAAAAAAGGCATTAAGCACTTCTGCTTTCTCCTCATCTTTAGTTACTAAGTTTCCTGCCTCATCCAATAAGTAGCAAAGATCAGTCCTACCCTTCCTTTTACCATTAATATATTTATAAAAACTTTTTTTATTATTCTTTACAGAAGTTGCCAATTTAAGTTCAAACTGAGCTTTGGCCTCCCTAATTTTCTTTCTACATGCCCCAGCAGCCTCCTTAAACACTCCCTGAGAAACCCTACCCTCCTTCCAAAGATAATACACCTTCTTTTTATTTCTAAGTTCCTTCATAACCTCAGTACCCATCCAGGCTGGACGCTTGCCTCGTCGGCTCATCTTACGGCACACAGGAACAGACTTTTCCTGTGCCCTCAAGATCTCTGTTTTGAGGCACACCCAGCTTTCCTGAACTCCTTTATTTTCAAGGGCAGTTTCCCAAGGAACTCTCTGAATGAGTCTCTTAAACAGGCCAAAGTCTGCCCTCCGGAAGTCCAAGGTATAGGTCTTATTGATGTTCTTCCTGATTTCCCTAAGTATTGAGAATTCTACAATTTCATGATCACTGTGCCCCAGGCAACCTTCAACCTTCACCTCACCCACCAGTCCATCTCTATTAGTGAACAACAGGTCTAACACAGACCCTCCCCTGGTAGTCTCGCTCACCAGCTGTGACAGAAAGTTATCCTCCACACACTCTAAAAACTTTCTGGACTGCCTTTTTTGAGCTGTATGAAATTCCCAACATATATCCGGTAGGTTGAAGTCGCCTACAAGAACAAGGGCTGAAGATCCAGAAACATTCTCCAGTTGCTTATAAAACAAGTTGTCCACTTCTTCTTTCTGATTGGGTGGACGATAACAGACCCCCAATAGGATATCAGCCTTACCCGCCTTCCCCTTAATTCTTACCCATAAACATTCAACTTCATCATCATTAATTTCAATACCTATAACATCTAAGACCTCCCTAATATAAAGAGCCACTCCTCCACCCCTTCTCCCTTTTCTGTCTCTTCTGAAGATCTTGTAGCCATCCAATACGATGTTCCAGCTATTTGACTCGTCCCACCACGTTTCTGTGATGGCAACTACATCATAGCTATATTGTTGCACCATGGCTTCCAGCTCCTCTTGTTTATTCCTCATACTACATGCATTAGTATACATGCACCTCAGCTGATCCACCGATTTCACCACTGACCCAGGCTGATTACCCTTAGTCCTGCTTCCAGTCAGCCCAGCTGCGTCCCCTTCCCCCTTCAAACCTAGTTTAAAGCCCTTTCAATGAGTTCTGCCAATTCATGAGCAAGGATTCTTCTACCCTTAACAGAGAGATGCAACCCATCCGTGTCCAGTAGGCCAGGTGCTGTAAAAGTTGTCCCATGGTCAAAGAACCCAATGTTCTGCCGACGACACCAACCCTTGAGCCACTTGTTAATAATGTGGGCTCTCCTGTTCCATTCATTATATTTTTCTGCCACCAAAGGGATCGAAGAAAAGATCACTTGGGCTCCTGCCCCATCAACCACCTGACTCAGTACCCTAAAGTCCCTTTTAATTGCCTTAACACTCCTCCTTTCAATCTCATCACTGCCAGCCTGGAGTATCAGCAGTGGATAATAATCAGAGGGCCTAATCAACCCAGAAAGTCTCTTGGTGATCTCCCGTATCTGGGCCCCAGGAAGGCAGCAAACCTCCCTGTGGATTGGGTCCTGCCGGCATACAGGACCCTCTGTTCCCCTTAGAAGCGAGTCTCCCACTACAACTACCCTCCTTTTCTTTTTGATGTTAGAAGTGGTAATTCGTCCTACAGATAAAGCATAATTGAGAGGCTCACTGAGTAAATTATTGTTTGTTAAACCATCTAGCTGTCTCTCTAGATCCTCCTGATCCAGGATCTCATATCTGTTCTGAAGCGGTATCTGAGTTGGTAATGGGGGTTGGGAGGAAATGTTATTATTAGCCCTCCAAACAGAGACCGATTTCCAATCCCCTTCATCAACCAGGTGCCCTTCTATTTCTTGGCAGTTGGAGGCATGGGAGTCTTCTGACTCCTGATGGGCCTCCCTCAAAGGTTCAAGGGTGGAACTCCACCAATCTATTTCCTTTTCACTTTCCCTAATACTTCTTAGCCTTTCAACTTCTTCCTTCAGCTCAGTCACCAATGATAAAAGATTAGTAACCTGTTCGCACCTCAGGCAAATGTCATCTACCCCTGGTACTACTGATAAGTTCAAACACTCTGCACAAGAAGGGGTCTGTACAGACACATCCTTTCTGGAGGGTTCCATTAAGTCACTTACACCCTTGTTCACTACAGATTTTGATCGTGTAAGAACCATTACTTCCAAGCCCTGCTTGCCCAGCCTGCGCGAACTGCCGTGCAAACTGCCTCTTCTATAATCCAATTACTACCCTATTCGCCGTGCTCCCTGGAAGCTCTTAACCTTAAATACTAGAGCCAAGCCCCGCCGAGTCTCCTCCTTCCGGCCTCTCCAAGGCAGGCTGGGAAATAAAGTCTCCGTACTCTGGTCCCGTTTAAAAACCCCGCCGAGACTCCTTCTTCCGGCCTCTCCAAAGGCAGGCTGGGAAATGAAGTCTCCGTGCTCTGGTCCCGATTAAAAGCCCCGCCGAGTCTCCTCCTTCCGACCTCTCCAAAGGTAGGCTTCCAGCTTCACGAGATGAACACTGGGGACTGGAGCAAGGTTGTTCCTGTGTTCTTGTGCTGCCGCACCCGCTCCGTGAAGCCGGGGCTGGAGCCGGGCCACGGTGGGAAGAACGGTTCCAGCAGCAGAGGCGGTGGTCCGAACAGCACCGGCTGCAAGTCTCCCAGAGCCGGTGGCTTCCTCGTCTTGAAGAGGTCTGCTCAAACCTTCTCACTTTCCAATTCCAATCTTATCCAGCTGTATACTTTCCTACAAGCTTTTTTTTACAGCAGCCAAGCTCAGTGCTCAGGAACGTCCAGAATCTGCTCATCCTTTGCAATGGCCTGGGACAGACACAGTTAGACTTGGTGTCTAACTTGTGGACTTGGTGTTTAAGTTGTGGAATTAGGGGCTAATTTATGACCTTGGTGTCTAAGTTGTGGAATTAGGGGCTAATTTATGACCTTGGTGTCTATGTTGTGGATTTGGTGTCTAAGTTGTGGGCTTGGTGTCAAATTTGTGGGCTTGTTGTCTAAGTTGTGGGCTTGGTGTCTAATTTGTGGGCTTGGTGTCTAAGTTGTGGACTGAGATGCTCATTTATAGCCTTAGTGTCTGCTTGGAGGACTTGGTGTCTAAGTTGTGGTCTTGGTGTCTAAGTTGTGGAATTAAGGGCTAATTTATGACCTTGGTGTCTATGTTGTGGATTTGGTGCCTTAAGTTGTGGACTTGGTGTCTAAGTTGTGGACTTGGTGTCTAAGTTGTAAGCTTGGTGTCTAAGTTGTGGGCTTGGTGTCTAAGTTGTAGGCTTGGTGTCTAGGTTGTGGGCTTGGTGTCTAGGTTGTGGGCTTGGTGTGTAGGTTGTGGCCTTGGAGTCTAAGTTGTGGCCTTGGTGTTTAAGTTGTGGCCTTGGTGTCGAAGTTGTGGCCTTGGTGTCGAAGTTGTGGGCTTGGTGTCTCAGTTGTGGCCTTGGTGTCTAAGTTGTGGGCTTGGTGTCTAAGTTGTGGGCTTGGTGTCTAAGTTGTGGGCTTGGTGTCTAAGTTGTGGGCTTGGTGTCTAAGTTGTGGGCTTGGTGTCTAAGTTGTGGACTTGGTGTCTAAGTTGTGGACTAGGTTTCTAAGTTGTGGACTGAGATGCGCTTTTATAACCTTAGTGTCTGCTTGGAGGACTTGGTGTCTAACTTGTGGACTTGGTGTCTAAGTTGTGGAATTAGGGGCTAATTTTTGATCTTGGTGTCTAAGTTGTGGACTTGTTGTCAAAGATGTGGAATTAGGGGCTAATTTATGATCTTGGTGTCTATGTTGTGGATTTGGTGTCTTAAGTTGTGAACTTCGTGTCTAAGTTGTGGGCTTGGTGTCTAAGATGTGGGCTTGGTGTCTAAGTTGTTAGCTTGGTATCTAAGTTGTAGGCTTGGTGTCTAGGTTGTGGCCTTGGTGTCTAAGTTGTGGCCTTGGTGTCTAAGTTGTGACATTGGTGTCTAAGTTGTGGCATTGGTGTCTAAGTTGTGGCATTGGTGTCTAAGTTGTGGCATTGGTGTCTAAGTTGTGGCCTTGGTGTCTAAGTTGTGGCCTTGGTGTCTAAGTTGTGGCCTTGGTGTCTAAGTTGTGGCCTTGGTGTCTAAGTTGTGGCCTTGGTGTCTAAGTTGTGATCTTGGTGTCTCAGTTGTGGGCTTGGTGTCTAAGTTGTGGACTGAGATGCTCATTTATAACCATAGTGTCTGCTTGGAGTACTTGGTGTCTAAGTTGTGGACTTGGAGTATAAGTTGAGGACTTGGTGTCTAATTTGTGGATTTGGTTTCTAAGTTGTGGACTGAGATGCGCTTTTATAACCTTAGTGTCTGCTTGGAAAACTTGGTGTCTAAGTTGTGGACTTGGAGTCTAAGTTGTGGAATTAAGGGCTAATTTATGACCTTGGTGTCTATGTTGTGGACTTCGTGTCTTAAGTTGTGGACTTGGTGTCTAAGTTGTGGACTGAGATGCTCATTTATATCCTTAGTGTCTGCTTGGAGGACTTGGTACCTAAGTTGCCGACTTGGTGTATAAGTTGTGGACTTGGTGCCTAAGTTGTGGGCTTGGTGTCTAAGTTGTGGGTTTGGTGTCTAAGTTGTGGGCTTGGTGTCTAAGTTGTGGGCTTGGTGTCTAAGTTGTGGGCTTGGTGTCTAAGTTGTGGGTTTGGTGCCTAAGTTGTGGGCTTGGTGTCTAAATTGTGGTCTTGGTGTCTAAGTTGTGGACTTGGTGTATAAGTTGTGGAGTTGATGTATATGTTGAGGACTTGGTGTCTAATTTGTGGACTTGGTTTCTAAGTTGTGGACTGAGATGCGCTTTTATAACCTTAGTGTCTGCTTGGAAATCTTGGTGTATAACTTGTGGACTTGGTGTCTAAGTTGTGGAATTAAGGGCTAATTTATGACCTTGGTGTCTAAGTTGTGCACTTGTTGTCTAAGTTGTGGAATTAGGGGCTAATTTATGATCTTGGTGTATATGTTGTGGATTTGGTGCCTTGAGTTGTGGACTTGGTGTCTAAGTTGTAAGCTTGGTGTCTAAGTTGTGGGCTTGGTGTCTAGGTTGTGGGCTTCGTGTCTAGGTTGTAACCTTGGTGTCTAAGTTGTGGCCTTGGTGTCTAAGTTGTGGCCTTGGTGTCTAAGTTGTGGCCTTTTTGTCTAAGTTGTGATCTTGGTGTCTCAGTTGTGGGCTTAGTGTCTAAGTTGTGGACTGAGATGCTCATTTATAACCATAGTGTCTGCTTGGAGTACTTGGTGTCTAAGTTGTGGACTTGGAGTATAAGTTGAGGACTTGGTGTCTAATTTGTGGACTAGGTTTCTATGTTGTGGACTGAGGTGCGCTTTTATAACCTTAGTGTCTGCTTGGAAAACTTGGTGTCTAAGTTGTGCACTTGGTGTCTAAGTTGTGGAATTAAGGGCTAATTTATGACCTTGGTGTCTATGTTGTGGACTTCGTGTCTTAAGTTGTGGACTTGGTGTCTAAGTTGTGGACTGAGATGCTCATTTATATCCTTAGTGTCTGCTTGGAGGACTTGGTGCCTAACTTGCGGACTTGGTGCATAAGTTGTGGGCTTGGTGCCTAAGTTGTGGGCTTGGTGTCTAAGTTGTGGGTTTGGTGTCTACGTTGTGGGCTTGGTGTCTAAGTTGTGGGCTTGGTGTCTAAGTTGTGGACTTGGTGTATAAGTTGTGGAGTTGATGTATATGTTGAGGACTTGGTGTCTAATTTGTGGACTTGGTTTCTAAGTTGTGGACTGAGATGGGCTTTTATAACCTTAGTGTCTGCTTGGAAAACTTGGTGTCTAACTTGTGGACTTGGTGTCTAAGTTGTGGAATTAAGGGCTAATTTATGACCTTGGTGTCTAAGTTGTGCACTTGTTGTCTAAGTTGTGGAATTAGGGGCTAATTTATGATCTTGGTGTATATGTTGTGGATTTGGTGCCTTAAGTTGTGGACTTGGTGTCTAAGTTGTAAGCTTGGTGTCTCAGTTGTGGCCTTGGTGTCTAAGTTGTGGCCTTGGTGTTTAAGTTGTGGCCTTGGTGTCTATGTTGTGGCCTTGGTGTCTAGGTTGTGGGCTTGGTGTCTAAGTTGTGGGCTTGGTGTCTAAGTTGTGGGCTTGGTGTCTAAGTTGTGTACTGAGATGCTCATTTATAACCTTATTGTCTGCTTGGAGGACTTGATGTCTAAGTCGTGTAATTAGGGGCTAATTTATGACCTTGGTTTCCAAGTTGTGTATTTGGTGTCTAAATTTTGGAATTAGGGGCTAATTTATGACCTTGGTGTCTATGTTGTGGATTTGGTGTCTTAAGTTGTGGCCTTGGTGTCTAAGTTGTGGCCTTGGTGTCTAAGTTGTGGCCTTGGTGTCTAAGATGTGGGCTTGGTGTCTAAGTTGTGGCCTTGGTGTCTAAGTTGTGGGCTTGGTGTCTAAGTTGTGGGCTTGGTGTCTAAGTTGTGGACTTGGTGTCTAAGTTGTGGGCTTGGTGTATAAGTTGTGGACTTGGAGTATAAGTTGAGGACTTGGTGTCTAATTTGTGGACTAGGTTTCTATGTTGTGGACTGAGATGCGCTTTTATAACGTTAGTGTCTGCTTGGGGGACGTGGTGTCTAACTTGTGGACTTGGTGTCTAAGTTGTGGAATTAGGGGCTAATTTATGACCTTGGTGTCTAAGTTGTGGACTTGTTGTCTAAGTTGTGGAATTAGGGGCTAATTTATGATCTTGGTGTCTAAGTTGTGGGCTTGGTGTCTAAGTTGTGGGCTTGGTGTCTAAGTTGTGGACTTGGAGTATAAGTTGAGGACTTGGTGTCTAAGTTGTGGACTAGGTTTCTAAGTTGTGGACTGAGATGCGCTTTTATAACCTTAGTGTCTGCTTGGAAGACTTGGTGTCTAACTTGTGGACTTAGTGTCTAAGTTGGGGAATTAGGGGCTAATTTTTGATCTTGGTGTCTAAGTTGTGGACTTGTTGTCAAAGATGTGGAATTAGGGGCTAATTTATGATCTTGGTGTCTATGTTGTGGATTTGGTGTCTTAAGTTGTGAACTTGGTGTCTAAGTTGTGGGCTTGGTGTCTAAGTTGTTAGCTTGGTATCTAAGTTGTAGGCTTGGTGTCTAGGTTGTGGCCTTTTTGTCTAAGTTGTGATCTTGGTGTCTCAGTTGTCGGCTTGGTGTCTAAGTTGTGGACTGAGATGCTCATTTATAACCATAATGTCTGCTTGGAGTACTTGGTGTCTAAGTTGTGGACTTGGAGTATAAGTTGAGGACTTGGTGTCTAATTTGTGGACTTGGTTTCTAAGTTGTTGACTGAGATGCGCTTTTATAACCTTAGTGTCTGCTTGGAAATCTTGGTGTCTAAGTTGTGGACTTGGTGTCTAAGTTGTGGAATTAAGGGCTAATTTATGACCTTGGTGTCTAAGTTGTGGACTTGTTGTCAAAGATGTGGAATTAGGGGCTAATTTATGATCTTGGTGTCTATGTTGTGCATTTGGTGTCTTAAGTTGTGAACTTGGTGTCTAAGTTGTGGGCTTGGTGTCTAAGATGTGGGCTTGGTGTCTAAGTTGTTAGCTTGGTATCTAAGTTGTAGGCTTGGTGTCTAGGTTGTGGGCTTGGTGTCTAGGTTGTGGGCTTGGTGTGTAGGTTGTGGCCTTGGAGTCTAAGTTGTGGCCTTGGTGTTTAAGTTGTGGGCTTGGTGTCTAAGTTGTGGCCTTGGTGTCTAAGTTGTGGGCTTGGTGTCTAAGTTGTGGGCTTGGTGTCTAAGTTGTGGGCTTGGTGTCTAAGTTGTGGACTTGGTGTCTAAGTTGTGGACTAGGTTTCTAAGTTGTGGACTGAGATGCGCTTTTATAACCTTAGTGTCTGCTTGGAGGACTTGGTGTCTAACTTGTGGACTTGGTGTCTAAGTTGTGCAATTAGGGGCTAATTTTTGATCTTGGTGTCTAAGTTGTGGACTTGTTGTCAAAGATGTGGAATTAGGGGCTAATTTATGATCTTGGTGTCTATGTTGTGGATTTGGTGTCTTAAGTTGTGAACTTCGTGTCTAAGTTGTGGGCTTGGTGTCTAAGATGTGGGCTTGGTGTCTAAGTTGTTAGCTTGGTATCTCAGTTGTAGGCTTGGTGTCTAGGTTGTGGCCTTGGTGTCTAAGTTGTGGCCTTGGTGTCTAAGTTGTGGCCTTGGTGTCTAAGTTGTGGCATTGGTGTCTAAATTGTGGCATTGGTGTCTAAGTTGTGGCATTGGTGTCTAAGTTGTGGCATTGGTGTCTAAGTTGTGGCATTGGTGTCTAAGTTGTGGCATTGGTGTCTAAGTTGTGGCATTGGTGTCTAAGTTGTGGCATTGGTGTCTAAGTTGTGGCATTGGTGTCTAAGTTGTGGCCTTGGTGTCTAAGTTGTGGCCTTTTTGTCTAAGTTGTGATCTTGGTGTCTCAGTTGTGGGCTTGGTGTCTAAGTTGTGGACTGAGATGCTCATTTATAACCATAGTGTCTGCTTGGAGTACTTGGTGTCTAAGTTGTGGACTTGGAGTATAAGTTGAGGACTTGGTGTCTAATTTGTGGACTAGGTTTCTAAGTTGTGGACTGAGATGCGCTTTTATAACCTTAGTGTCTGCTTGGAAAACTTGGTGTCTAAGTTGTGGACTTGGTGTCTAAGTTGTGGAATTAAGGGCTAATTTATGACCTTGGTGTCTATGTTGTGGACTTCGTGTCTTAAGTTGTGGACTTGGTGTCTAAGTTGTGGACTGAGATGCTCATTTATATCCTTAGTGTCTGCTTGGAGGACTTGGTGCCTAAGTTGTGGACTTGGTGTATAAGTTGCCGACTTGGTGTATAAGTTGTGGACTTGGTGTCTAAGTTGTGCACTTGGTGTATAAGTTGAGGACTTGGTGTATAAGTTGAGGACTTGGTGTATAAGTTGAGGACTTGGTGTCTAATTTGTGGACTTGGTTTCTAAGTTGTGGACTGAGATGCCTTTGAATCACTTTAACCCAGCTCCTTCTCAAGAGCTGATAGCCTGGGAGAGGGGGTATGTTTGTGTCCTCCTACCTACAGGTCCATGGCAGCTGCCTGCAAAGTTTGCAAAGCCTCACCATGAGCTGGACAGACAAGTGGAGGAACCCAGTGCCTCAGTTATAGGAGCTGACAGTGAATACCTCAAGCAGAATGAAATAGAGGAAAAAAAAAAAAAATAAAAATGAATGATTACAGGACATCACTTGGGGGCAGCTGAAAAGTAACAACTTGAATATGTGTGCTTGTAACATAGCTATTATTAGAGGCTGTGATTTTGTGTATAAAACCACCTGTATGTACTAGCCAGTTGCTAATGAGAAACTATACCTTGTATTGTGTGGATTTGTTACTTGTAAAAGAGATGTTAGAGCATGCAAATTTGCAGCAGCTGCTAGAAAATGCTAAGGCAAAAGCTAGAAAGATTCTAATATGATGGTAGTATTATAAAGCAGGTAATGGAACAAATTAAGAGGGTGGGAGAACTCCACTGGTAAGAAAATTCTTTGGCTGGTTTCTTGTTGCCATCAGCATCTTCAACATGCTGCTGTAACCTGTAATAGTTACTCTGGTAATGTAAATCTGTGTGTGCTTTGCCACAGTAGCAACTTGTTACTGGATGAAGCAGGTGAAACTCTTCATTGACAACGAGGTACAAGAACTGAGGTTGACCAAATGCCTGCTGCCACTGTCAAGGGCAAGACTGGGTTGGCCTCTGTGTTTGCCACCAAGAAGAACCTTTAGCTCCGCTGTTGGCTGCAACCCAGCAGGCGTGGAGCGGTGGGGACACATGCCATGCCAGACCTTAATGTGAGGGATGGCTTCCCCTGTTATCAGAGAGCCATCCAGGAGAAAAATGGCAGACCCAGTAGCCTGTGATTGGCATCTGTTGAAGAAATATGGAAACATGCTAAGATCTTACACATGGTGTATGAGGATGGGCAAGCCTTTCGGCTGGACGATTTATTAGGTGAATGGGAACTGACAGGTTGGCTGGTTGCTCTAGTAAAAGGTGGACTAATGGTGTTTATTGTCATTTTAACGATTTTGATTTTGTTGCTCTGTATTTTTAATGTATCCAAAGAATGATTATGAGTGCTACAAAGCGTGTTTGGCTTGTATAAAAAGAAAAAGGGGGAGATGTGGATGATTTTCTGGCAAAGAACAGCCACATACCCAGATCAGCAAGTGCCTACATGGAGTTCGACATGAACCAAGGAACAACAAAAGGTGAAGGAGGACGGGAGCGAGGCACTGGGAGTGAGAATCCCAGCAAGATAAGAAGGAGCTGGAATTTACTGAGTTGCTAAATTGAGGACTGTTGGAAAACTTTGAAGGTCAGGTTCTCACACCTGTGCTTAACCAATTATATGTTAGTTGTTAAGGGCCTCACAGATATGTATCCAATCACAATGTGCCAAGTTAGTGAAAACAACTTTAAGACATAGTATATAAAGAGTTAGTTTTCTAGAATAAATGGCTTTGTCTGATCACATTGATCTCCGACTGAGTCCCTTCCGAGACAGTCGCAACCTTAGTATCTTCTTGGACGACTTGTTGTCTCAGTTGTGGTCCTGGTGTCTAAGTTGTGGACATAAAGGCTAATTTATGACCTTAGTGTCTGCTTGGAGGAGCTGTTGTCTAAGATGTGGGCTAGGTGTCTCAGTTGTGGACTAGGTGTCTCAGTTGTGACCTTGGTGTCTCAGTTGTGACCTTGGTGTCTCGCTGGAGGAGTTGATGCCTAAGTTGTAGACTTTGTGTCTAATTTGTGGACTTGGTGTCTAAGTTGTGGACTGAGATGCTCATTTATGACCTTAGTGTCTGATTGGAGGACTTGGTGTCTAACTTGTGGACTTGGTGTATAAGTTCTGGACTTGGTGTATAAGTTGAGGATTTGGTGTCTAATTTGTGGACTTGGTTTCTAAGTTGTGGACTGAGATGCACTTTTATAACCTTAGTGTCTGCTTGGAGGACTTGGTGTCTAACTTCTGGAATTAGGGGCTAAATTATGACCTTGGTGTCTATGTTGTGGACTTGGAGTCTAAGTTGTGGAATTAGGGGCTAATTTATGACCTTGGTGTCTATGTTGTGGATTTGGTGTGTTAAGTTGTGGATTTGGTGTCTAAGATGTGGGCTTGGTGTCTAAGTTGTGGGCTTGGTGTCTAAGTTGTGGGCTTAGTGTCTAGGTTGTGGACTTGGTGTCTAGGTTGTGGACTTGGTGTCTAGGTTGTGGGCTTGGTGTCTAAGTTGTGGGCTTGGTGTCTAAGTTGTGTGCTTGGTGTCTAAGTTGTGGACTTGGTGTCTAAGTTGTGGGATTGGTGTGTAAGTTGTGGGCTTGGTGTCTAAGTTGTGGGCTTGGTGTCTAAGTTGTGGGCTTGGTGTCTAGGTTGTGGGCTTGGTGTCTAAGTTGTAGACTGAGATGCTCATTTATAACCTTAGTGTCTGCTTGGAGGACTTGGTGTCTAAGTTGTGGACGTGGTGTCTAAGTTGTGGTCTTGGTGTATAAGTGGAGGACTTGGTGTCTAATTTGTGGACTAGGTTTCTATGTTCTGGACTGAGATGGGCTTTTATAACCTTAGTGACTGCTTGGAGGACTTGGTGTATAAGTTGTGGAATTAGGGGCTAATATATGACCTTGGTATCTAAGTTGTGGACTTGTTGTCTAAGTTGTGGAATTAGGGGCTAATTTATGGTTTTGGTATTTATGTTGTGGA
This sequence comes from Psittacula echo, assembly GCF_963264785.1. Classification (NCBI taxonomy): domain Eukaryota; kingdom Metazoa; phylum Chordata; class Aves; order Psittaciformes; family Psittacidae; genus Psittacula; species Psittacula echo. Next base: position 292,096 of record NW_027664226.1, on the reverse strand, counting down.
TTTGGTGTCTTAAGTTGCGAACTTGGTGTCTAAGTTGTGGTCTTGGTGTCTAAGTTGTGGACTTGGTGTCTAGGTTGTGGACTTGGTGTATAAGTTGTGGACTTGGTGTATAAGTTGAGGACTTGGTTTCTAATTTTTGGACTAGGATTCTAGGTTGTGGACTGAGATGCCCTTTTATAACCTTAGTGTCTGCTTGGAGGACTTGGTGTCTAACTTGTGGACTTGGTGTCTAAGTTGTGGAATTAGGGGCTAATTTATGACCTTGGTGTCTAAGTTGTGGACGTGTTGTCTAAGTTGTGGAATTAGGGGCTAATTTATGATCTTGGTGTCTAAGTTGTGGTCTTGGTGTCTAAATTGTGGACTTGGTGTCTAAGTTGTGGACTTGGTGTCGAAGTTGTGGGCTTGGTGTCTAAGTTGTGGACTTGGTGTCTAAGTTGTGGGCTTGGTGTCTAAATTTTGGTCTTGGTGTCTAGGTTGTGTGCTTCGTGTCTAAGTTGTGGGCTTGGTGTCTAATTTGTGTGCTTGGTGTCTACGTTGTGGACTGAGATGCTGATTTATAACCTTAGTGTCTGCTTGGAGGACTTGGTGTATAAGTTGTGGACTAGGTGTAAAAGTTGAGGACTTGGTGTCTAACTTGTGGACTTGGTGTCTAACTTGTGGACTTGGTGTCTAACTTGTGGACTTGGTGTCTAACTTGTGGACTTGGTGTCTAAGTTGTAGAATTAGGGGCTAATTAATGACCTTGGTGTCTATGTTGTGGACTTGGTGTCTAAGTTGTGGACTTGGTGTCTAAGTTGTGGACTTGGTGTCTAAGTTGTGGACTTGGTGTCTAAGTTGTGGACTTGGTGTCTAAGTTGTGGACTTGGTGTATAAGTTGTGGACTGAGATGCGCTTTTATAACCTTAGTGTTTGCTTGGAAAACATGGTGTTTAAGTTGTGCACTTGTTGTCTAAGTTGTGGAATTAAGGGCTAAATTATGATCTTGGTGTCTATTTTGTGGATTTGGTGTCTTAACTTGTGGACTTGGTGTCTAAGTTGTGGGCTTGGTGTCTAAGTTTTGGGCTTGGTGTCTAGGTTGTGGGCTTGGTGTCTAGGTTGTGGGCTTGGTGTCTAGGTTGTGGGCTTGGTGTCTAGGTTGTGGGCTTGGTGTCTAATTTGTGGGCTTGGTGTCTAAGTTGTGGACTGAGATGCTCATTTATAACCTTAGTGTCTGCTTGGAGGATTCTTGTATAAGTTCTGGACTTGGTGTATAAGTTGAGGACTTGGTGTATAAGTTGAGGACTTGGTGTATAAGTTGAGGACTTGGTGTCTAAGTTGTGGACTTGGAGTGTAAGTTGTGGACTGAGATGCGCTTTTATAACCTTAGTGTTTGCTTGGAAAACATGGTGTCTAAGTTGTGCACTTGTTGTCTAAGTTGTGGAATTAAGGGCTAAATTATGATCTTGGTGTCTATTTTGTGGATTTGGTGTCTTAACTTGTGGACTTGGTGTCTAAGTTTTGGGCTTGGTGTCTAGTTTGTGGGCTTGGTGTCTAAGTTGTGGGCTTGGTGTCTAAGTTGTCGGCTTGGTGTCTAAGTTGTCGGCTTGGTGTCTAAGTTGTGGAATTGGTGTCTAAGTTGTGGGCTTGGTGTCTAATTTTTGGACTGATATGCTCATTTATAACCTTAATGTTTGCTTCGAGTTCTTGGTGTCTAAGTTGTGGACTTGGTGTCTAAGTTGTGGACTTGGTGTATAAGTTGAGGACTTGGTGTCTAATTTGTGGACTTGGTTTCTAAGTTGTGGACTGAGATGCGCTTTTATAACCTTACTGTCTGCTTGGAGGACTTGGTGTCTAACTTGTGGACTTGGTGTCTAAGTTGTGGAATTAGGGGCTAATTTATGACCTTGGTGTCTAAGTTGTGGACTTGTTGTCTAAGTTGTCTTCTTGGTGTCTAGGTTGTGGGATTGGTGTCTAAGTTGTGGGCTTGGTGTCTAGGTTGTGGGCTTGGTGTCTATGTTGTGGATTTGGTGTCTAAGTTGTGGGCTTGGTATCTAAGTTGTGGACTGAGATGCTCATTTATAACCCTAGTGTCTGCTTGGAGGACTTAGTGTCTAAGTTTTGGACTTGGTGTCTAAGTTGTGGAATTAAGGGCTAATTTATGAGCATGGTGTCTATGTTGTGGATTTGGTGTCTTAAGTTGTGGGCTTTCTGTCTAAGTTGTGGGCTTGGTGTCTAAGTTGTGGACTTGGTGTCTAACTTGTGGACTTGGTGTCTAACTTGTGGACTTGGTGTCTAACTTGTGGACTTGGTGTCTAAGTTGTAGAATTAGGGGCTAATTAATGACCTTGGTGTCTATGTTGTGGACTTGGTGTCTAAGTTGTGGACTTGGTGTCTAAGTTGTGGGCTTGGTGTCTAAGTTGTGGGTTTGGTGTCTAAGTTGTGGGCTTGGTGTCTAAGTTGTGGGCTTGGTGTCTAAGTTGTGGGCTTGGTGTCTAAGTTGTGGGTTTGGTGCCTAAGTTGTGGGCTTGGTGTCTAAATTGTGGTCTTGGTGTCTAAGTTGTGGACTTGGTGTATAAGTTGTGGAGTTGATGTATATGTTGAGGACTTGGTGTCTAATTTGTGGACTTGGTTTCTAAGTTGTGGACTGAGATGCGCTTTTATAACCATAGTGTCTGCTTGGAAATCTTGGTGTATAACTTGTGGACTTGGTGTCTAAGTTGTGGAATTAAGGGCTAATTTATGACCTTGGTGTCTAAGTTGTGCACTTGTTGTCTAAGTTGTGGAATTAGGGGCTAATTTATGATCTTGGTGTATATGTTGTGGATTTGGTGCCTTGAGTTGTGGACTTGGTGTCTAAGTTGTAAGCTTGGTGTCTAAGTTGTGGGCTTGGTGTCTAGGTTGTGGGCTTCGTGTCAAGGTTGTAACCTTGGTGTCTAAGTTGTGGCCTTGGTGTCTAAGTTGTGGCCTTGGTGTCTAAGTTGTGGCCTTTTTGTCTAAGTTGTGATCTTGGTGTCTCAGTTGTGGGCTTGGTGTCTAAGTTGTGGACTGAGATGCTCATTTATAACCATAGTGTCTGCTTGGAGTACTTGGTGTCTAAGTTGTGGACTTGGAGTATAAGTTGAGGACTTGGTGTCTAATTTGTGGACTAGGTTTCTATGTTGTGGACTGAGGTGCGCTTTTATAACCTTAGTGTCTGCTTGGAAAACTTGGTGTCTAAGTTGTGCACTTGGTGTCTAAGTTGTGGAATTAAGGGCTAATTTATGACCTTGGTGTCTATGTTGTGGACTTCGTGTCTTAAGTTGTGGACTTGGTGTCTAAGTTGTGGACTGAGATGCTCATTTATATCCTTAGTGTCTGCTTGGAGGACTTGGTGCCTAACTTGCGGACTTGGTGCATAAGTTGTGGACTTGGTGCCTAAGTTGTGGGCTTGGTGTCTAAGTTGTGGGTTTGGTGTCTACGTTGTGGGCTTGGTGTCTAAGTTGTGGGCTTGGTGTCTAAGTTGTGGACTTGGTGTATAAGTTGTGGAGTTGATGTATATGTTGAGGACTTGGTGTCTAATTTGTGGACTTGGTTTCTAAGTTGTGGACTGAGATGGGCTTTTATAACCTTAGTGTCTGCTTGGAAAACTTGGTGTCTAACTTGTGGACTTGGTGTCTAAGTTGTGGAATTAAGGGCTAATTTATGACCTTGGTGTCTAAGTTGTGCACTTGTTGTCTAAGTTGTGGAATTAGGGGCTAATTTATGATCTTGGTGTATATGTTGTGGATTTGGTGCCTTAAGTTGTGGACTTGGTGTCTAAGTTGTAAGCTTGGTGTCTCAGTTGTGGCCTTGGTGTCTAAGTTGTGGCCTTGGTGTTTAAGTTGTGGCCTTGGTGTCTATGTTGTGGCCTTGGTGTCTAGGTTGTGGGCTTGGTGTCTAAGTTGTGGGCTTGGTGTCTAAGTTGTGGGCTTGGTGTCTAAGTTGTGTACTGAGATGCTCATTTATAACCTTATTGTCTGCTTGGAGGACTTGATGTCTAAGTCGTGTAATTAGGGGCTAATTTATGACCTTGGTTTCCAAGTTGTGGATTTGGTGTCTAAATTTTGGAATTAGGGGCTAATTTATGACCTTGGTGTCTATGTTGTGGATTTGGTGTCTTAAGTTGTGGCCTTGGTGTCTAAGTTGTGGCCTTGGTGTCTAAGTTGTGGCCTTGGTGTCTAAGATGTGGGCTTGGTGTCTAAGTTGTGGCCTTGGTGTCTAAGTTGTGGGCTTGGTGTCTAAGTTGTGGGCTTGGTGTCTAAGTTGTGGACTTGGTGTCTAAGTTGTGGGCTTGGTGTATAAGTTGTGGACTTGGAGTATAAGTTGAGGACTTGGTGTCTAATTTGTGGACTAGGTTTCTATGTTGTGGACTGAGATGCGCTTTTATAACGTTAGTGTCTGCTTGGGGGACGTGGTGTCTAACTTGTGGACTTGGTGTCTAAGTTGTGGAATTAGGGGCTAATTTATGACCTTGGTGTCTAAGTTGTGGACTTGTTGTCTAAGTTGTGGAATTAGGGGCTAATTTATGATCTTGGTGTCTAAGTTGTGGGCTTGGTGTCTAAGTTGTGGGCTTGGTGTCTAAGTTGTGGACTTGGAGTATAAGTTGAGGACTTGGTGTCTAAGTTGTGGACTAGGTTTCTAAGTTGTGGACTGAGATGCGCTTTTATAACCTTAGTGTCTGCTTGGAAGACTTGGTGTCTAACTTGTGGACTTAGTGTCTAAGTTGGGGAATTAGGGGCTAATTTTTGATCTTGGTGTCTAAGTTGTGGACTTGTTGTCAAAGATGTGGAATTAGGGGCTAATTTATGATCTTGGTGTCTATGTTGTGGATTTGGTGTCTTAAGTTGTGAACTTGGTGTCTAAGTTGTGGGCTTGGTGTCTAAGTTGTTAGCTTGGTATCTAAGTTGTAGGCTTGGTGTCTAGGTTGTGGCCTTTTTGTCTAAGTTGTGATCTTGGTGTCTCAGTTGTCGGCTTGGTGTCTAAGTTGTGGACTGAGATGCTCATTTATAACCATAATGTCTGCTTGGAGTACTTGGTGTCTAAGTTGTGGACTTGGAGTATAAGTTGAGGACTTGGTGTCTAATTTGTGGACTTGGTTTCTAAGTTGTTGACTGAGATGCGCTTTTATAACCTTAGTGTCTGCTTGGAAATCTTGGTGTCTAAGTTGTGGACTTGGTGTCTAAGTTGTGGAATTAAGGGCTAATTTATGACCTTGGTGTCTAAGTTGTGGACTTGTTGTCAAAGATGTGGAATTAGGGGCTAATTTATGATCTTGGTGTCTATGTTGTGCATTTGGTGTCTTAAGTTGTGAACTTGGTGTCTAAGTTGTGGGCTTGGTGTCTAAGATGTGGGCTTGGTGTCTAAGTTGTTAGCTTGGTATCTAAGTTGTAGGCTTGGTGTCTAGGTTGTGGGCTTGGTGTCTAGGTTGTGGGCTTGGTGTGTAGGTTGTGGCCTTGGAGTCTAAGTTGTGGCCTTGGTGTTTAAGTTGTGGGCTTGGTGTCTAAGTTGTGGCCTTGGTGTCTAAGTTGTGGGCTTGGTGTCTAAGTTGTGGGCTTGGTGTCTAAGTTGTGGGCTTGGTGTCTAAGTTGTGGACTTGGTGTCTAAGTTGTGGACTAGGTTTCTAAGTTGTGGACTGAGATGCGCTTTTATAACCTTAGTGTCTGCTTGGAGGACTTGGTGTCTAACTTGTGGACTTGGTGTCTAAGTTGTTCAATTAGGGGCTAATTTTTGATCTTGGTGTCTAAGTTGTGGACTTGTTGTCAAAGATGTGGAATTAGGGGCTAATTTATGATCTTGGTGTCTATGTTGTGGATTTGGTGTCTTAAGTTGTGAACTTCGTGTCTAAGTTGTGGGCTTGGTGTCTAAGATGTGGGCTTGGTGTCTAAGTTGTTAGCTTGGTATCTCAGTTGTAGGCTTGGTGTCTAGGTTGTGGCCTTAGTGTCTAAGTTGTGGCCTTGGTGTCTAAGTTGTGGCCTTGGTGTCTAAGTTGTGGCATTGGTGTCTAAATTGTGGCATTGGTGTCTAAGTTGTGGCATTGGTGTCTAAGTTGTGGCATTGGTGTCTAAGTTGTGGCATTGGTGTCTAAGTTGTGGCATTGGTGTCTAAGTTGTGGCATTGGTGTCTAAGTTGTGGCATTGGTGTCTAAGTTGTGGCCTTGGTGTCTAAGTTGTGGCCTTGGTGTCTAAGTTGTGGCCTTTTTGTCTAAGTTGTGATCTTGGTGTCTCAGTTGTGGGCTTGGTGTCTAAGTTGTGGACTGAGATGCTCATTTATAACCATAGTGTCTGCTTGGAGTACTTGGTGTCTAAGTTGTGGACTTGGAGTATAAGTTGAGGACTTGGTGTCTAATTTGTGGACTAGGTTTCTAAGTTGTGGACTGAGATGCGCTTTTATAACCTTAGTGTCTGCTTGGAAAACTTGGTGTCTAAGTTGTGGACTTGGTGTCTAAGTTGTGGAATTAAGGGCTAATTTATGACATTGGTGTCTATGTTGTGGACTTCGTGTCTTAAGTTGTGGACTTGGTGTCTAAGTTGTGGACTGAGATGCTCATTTATATCCTTAGTGTCTGCTTGGAGGACTTGGTGCCTAAGTTGTGGACTTGGTGTATAAGTTGTGGACTTGGTGCCTAAGTTGTGGGCTTGGTGTCTAAGTTGTGGGTTTGGTGTCTAAGTTGTGGGCTTGGTGTCTAAGTTGTGGGCTTGGTGTCTAAGTTGTGGGCTTGGTGTCTAAGTTGTGGGCTTGGTGTCTAAGTTGTGGGTTTGGTGCCTAAGTTGTGGGCTTGGTGTCTAAATTGTGGTCTTGGTGTCTAAGTTGTGGACTTGGTGTATAAGTTGTGGAGTTGATGTATATGTTGAGGACTTGGTGTCTAATTTGTGGACTTGGTTTCTAAGTTGTGGACTGAGATGCGCTTTTATAACCTTAGTGTCTGCTTGGAAAACTTGGTGTATAACTTGTGGACTTGGTGTCTAAGTTGTGGAATTAAGGGCTAATTTATGACCTTGGTGTCTAAGTTGTGCACTTGTTGTCTAAGTTGTGGAATTAGGGGCTAATTTATGATCTTGGTGTATATGTTGTGGATTTGGTGCCTTGAGTTGTGGACTTGGTGTCTAAGTTGTAAGCTTGGTGTCTAAGTTGTGGGCTTGGTGTCTAGGTTGTGGGCTTCGTGTCTAGGTTGTAACCTTGGTGTCTAGGTTGTGGCCTTGGTGTCTAAGTTGTGGCCTTGGTGTCTAAGTTGTGGCCTTTTTGTCTAAGTTGTGATCTTGGTGTCTCAGTTGTGGGCTTGGTGTCTAAGTTGTGGACTGAGATGCTCATTTATAACCATAGTGTCTGCTTGGAGTACTTGGTGTCTAAGTTGTGGACTTGGAGTATAAGTTGAGGACTTGGTGTCTAATTTGTGGACTAGGTTTCTATGTTGTGGACTGAGGTGCGCTTTTATAACCTTAGTGTTTGCTTGGAAAACTTGGTGTCTAAGTTGTGGACTTGGTGTCTAAGTTGTGGAATTAAGGGCTAATTTATGACCTTGGTGTCTATGTTGTGGACTTCGTGTCTTAAGTTGTGGACTTGGTGTCTAATTTGTGGACTGAGATGCTCATTTATATCCTTAGTGTCTGCTTCGAGGACTTGGTGCCTAAGTTGCGGACTTGGTGCATAAGTTGTGGACTTGGTGCCTAAGTTGTGGGCTTGGTGTCTACGTTGTGGGCTTGGTGTCTACGTTGTGGGCTTGGTGTCTAAGTTGTGGGCTTGGTGTCTAAGTTGTGGACTTGGTGTATAAGTTGTGGAGTTGATGTATATGTTGAGGACTTGGTGTCTAATTTGTGGACTTGGTTTCTAAGTTGTGGACTGAGATGGGCTTTTATAACCTTAGTGTCTGCTTGGAAAACTTGGTGTCTAACTTGTGGACTTGGTGTCTAAGTTGTGGAATTAAGGGCTAATTTATGACCTTGGTGTCTAAGTTGTGCACTTGTTGTCTAAGTTGTGGAATTAGGGGCTAATTTATGATCTTGGTGTATATGTTGTGGATTTGGTGCCTTAAGTTGTGGACTTGGTGTCTAAGTTGTAAGCTTGGTGTCTCAGTTGTGGCCTTGGTGTCTAAGTTGTGGCCTTGGTGTTTAAGTTGTGGCATTGGTGTCTATGTTGTGGCCTTGGTGTCTAGGTTGTGGGCTTGGTGTCTAAGTTGTGGGCTTGGTGTCTAAGTTGTGGGCTTGGTGTCTAAGTTGTGGGCTTGGTGTCTAAGTTGTGTACTGAGATGCTCATTTATAACCTTATTGTCTGCTTGGAGGACTTGATGTCTAAGTCGTGTAATTAGGGGCTAATTTATGACCTTGGTTTCCAAGTTGTGGATTTGGTGTCTAAATTTTGGAATTAGGGGCTAATTTATGACCTTGGTGTCTATGTTGTGGATTTGGTGTCTTAAGTTGTGGGCTTGGTGTCTAAGTTGTGGCCTTGGTGTCTAAGTTGTGGCCTTGGTGTCTAAGATGTGGGCTTGGTGTCTAAGTTGTGGGCTTGGTGTCTAAGTTGTGGACTTGGTGTCTAAGTTGTGGGCTTGGTGTATAAGTTGTGGACTTGATGTATAAATTGTGGACTTGGTGTCTAATTTGTGGACTAGGTTTCTATGTTGTGGACTGAGATGCGCTTTTATAACGTTAGTGTCTGCTTGGGGGATGTGGTGTCTAAGTTGTGGAATTAGGGGCTAATTTATGACCTTGGTGTCTAAGTTGTGGACTTGTTGTCTAAGTTGTGGAATTAGGGGCTAATTTATGATCTTGGTGTCTAAGTTGTGGGCTTGGTGTCTAAGTTGTGGACTTGGAGTATAAGTTGAGGACTTGGTGTCTAAGTTGTGGCCTTGGTTTCTAAGTTGTGGACTGAGATGCGCTTTTATAACCTTAGTGTGTGCTTGGAGTACTTGGTGTCTAACTTGTGGACTTGGTGTCTAAGTTGTGGAATTAGGGGCTAATTTTTGATCTTGGTGTCTAAGTTGTGGACTTGTTGTCAAAGATGTGGAATTAGGGGCTAATTTATGATCTTGGTGTCTATGTTGTGGATTTGGTGTCTTAAGTTGTGAACTTGGTGTCTAAGTTGTGTGCTTGGTGTCTAAGTTGTGGGCTTGGTGTCTAAGTTGTGGACTGAGATGCTCATTTATAACCTTAGAGTCTGCTTGGAGGACTTGGTGTCTAAGTTGTGGACTTGGTGTATATGTGGTGGACTTGGTGTATAAGTTGAGGACTTGGTGTCTAATTTGTGGACTAGGTTTCTAAGTTCTGGACTGAGATGCGCTTTTATAAACTTAGTGACTGCTTGGAGGACTTGGTGTCTAACTTGTGGACTTGGTGTCTAAGTTGTGGAATTAGGGGCTAACTTATGATCTTGGTTTTTATGTTGTGGATTTGGTGTCATAATTTGTGGACTTGGTGTCTAAGTTGTGGGCTTGGTGTTTAGGTTGTGGGCTTGGTGTTTAGGTTGTGGCCCTGGTGTCTAGGTTGTAGGCTTGGTGTCTAAGTTGTGGGCTTGGTGTCTAGGTTGTGGCCTTGGTGTCTAAGTTGTGGGTTTGGTGTCTAAGTTGTGGGCTTGGTGTCTATGTTGTGGACTGAGATGCTCATTTATAACCTTAGTGTCTGCTTGGAGGACTTGTTGTATAAGTTGTGGACTTGGTATATAAGTTGTGGACTTGGTGTATAAGTTGAGGACTTGGTGTCTAAGTTGTGGGCTTGGTGTTTAGGTTGTGGGCTTAGTGTCTAGGTTGTGGGCTTAGTGTCTAAGTTGTGGCCTTGGTGTTTAGGTTGTGGGCTTGGTGTCTAAGTTGTGGCCTTGGTGTCTAAGTTGTGGGCTTGGTGTCTATGTTGTGTACTGAGATGCTCATTTATAACCTTATTGTCTGCTTGGAGGACTTGATGTCCAAGTCGTGTAATTAGGGGCTATTTTATGACCTTGGTTTCGAAGTTGTGGATTTGGTGTCTAAATTTTGGAATTAGGGGCTAATTTATGACCTTGGTGTCTATGTTGTGGATTTGGTGTCTTAAGTTGTGGGCTTGGTGTCTAAGTTGTGTCCTTGGTGTCTAAGATGTGGGCTTGGTGTCTAAGTTGTGGGCTTGGTGTCTAAGGTGTGGACTTGGTGTCTAAGTTGTGGGCTTGGTGTATAAGTTTTGGACTTGATGTATAAATTGAGGACTTGGTGTCTAATTTGTGGACTAGGTTTCTATGTTGTGGACTGAGATGCGCTTTTATAACGTTAGTGTCTGCTTGGGGGACGTGGTGTCTACCTTGTGGACTTGGTGTCTAAGTTGTGGAATTAGGGGCTAATTTATGACCTTGGTGTCTAAGTTGTGGACTTGTTGTCTAAGTTGTGGAATTAGGGGCTAATTTATGATCTTGGTGTCTAAGTTGTGGATTTGGTGTCTTAAGTTGTGAACTTGGTGTCTAAGTTGTGGGCTTGGTGTCTAAGATGTGGGCTTGGTGTCTCAGTTGTGGGCTTGGTGTCTAAGTTGTGGACTGAGATGCTCATTTATAACCATAGTGTCTGCTTGGAGTACTTGGTGTCTACGTTGTGGACTTGGAGTATAAGTTGAGGACTTGGTGTCTAATTTGTGGACTTGGTTTCTAAGTTGTGGACTGAGATGCGCTTTTATAACCTTAGTGTCTGCTTGGAAAACTTGGTGTCTAAGTTGTGGACTTGGTGTCTAAGTTGTGGGCTTAAAGGCTAATTTATGACCTTAGTGTTTTGTTGGTGGAGTTGATGTATAAGTTGCAAGCTTAGTACATTCTTGGATGACTTGGTGTCTCAGTTGTGGACTAGGTGTCTCAGTTGTGACCTTGATGTCTCACTTGTGACTTTGGTGTCTCCTTGGATGACTTGATGTCTAAGTTGTAGACATCGTGTCTAATTTGTGGACTTGGTGTCTAAGTTGTGGACTTAAAGGCTAATTTATGACCTTAGTGTCTGCTTGTAGAATCTGTTGTCTAAGATGTGGACAAGGTGTCTCATTTGTGGACTAGGTGTCTCGGTTGTGGTCTAGGTGTCTCGGTTGTGGACTAGGTGTCTCGGTTGTGGACTAGGTGTGTCAGTTGTGAGCTTGGTTTCTCAGTTGTGACGTTGGTGTCTCCCTGGAGGACTTGATTTCTAAATTGTAGACTTTGTGGCTAATTTGTGGTCTTGGTGTCTAAGTTGTGAACTGAGATGCTCATTTATGAGCTTAGTGTCTGCTTGGAGGACTTGGTGTCTAACTTGTGGACTTGGTGTCTAAGTTGTGGAATTAGGGGCTAATTTATGACCTTGGTGTCTATGTTGTGGGTTTGGTGTCTTAAGTTGTGGGCTTGGTGTCTAAGTTGTGGGCTTGGTGTCTATGTTGTGGGCTTGGTGTCTAAGTTCTGGGCTTGGTGTCTAAGTTGTAGGCTTGGTGTCTAGGTTGTGGGCTTGGTGTCTAAGTTGTGGGCTTGGTGTTTAAGATGTGGGCTTGGTGTTTAAGATGTGGGCTTGGTGTCTATTATGTGGGCTTGGTGTCTAAGTTGTGGACTTGGTGTATAAGTTGTGGACTTGGTGTATAAGTTGAGGACTTGGTGTCTGATTTGTGGACTTGGTTTCTAAGTTGTGGACTGAGATGCACTTTTATAACCTTAGTGTCTGCTTGGAGGACTTGGTGTCTAAGTTCTGGAGTTAGGAGCAAATTTATGACCTTGGTGTCTATGTTGTTGACTTGGTGTCTAAGTTGTGGAATTAGGGGCTAATTTGTGACCTTGGTGTCTATGTTGTGGATTTGGTGTCTTAACTTGTGGGCTTGGTGTCTAAGTTGTGGGCTTGGTGTCTAGTTTGTGTAGTTGGTATCTAAGTTGTGGACTTGGTGTCTAGGTTGTGTTCTTGGTGTCTAGGTTGTGGACTTGGTGTCTAAGTTGTGGGCTTGGTGTCTAAGTTGTGGGCTTGGTGTCTAAGCTGTGGGCTTTGTGTCTGAGTTGTGGGCTTTGTGTCTGAGTTGTGGGCTTGGTGTCTAAGTTGTGGGCTTGGTGTCTAAGTTGTGGACTGAGATGATCATTTATAACTTTAGTGTCTGCTTCGAGGACTTGGTGTCTAAGTTGTGGACTTGATGTATAAGTTGTGGACTTGGTGTCTAAGTTGTGGACTTGGTGTCTAAGTTGTGCACTTGGTGTATAAGTTGAGGACTTGGTGTATAAGTTGAGGACTTGGTGTATAAGTTGAGGACTTGGTGTCTAATTTGTGGACTTGGTTTCTAAGTTGTGGACTGAGATGCCTTTGAATCACTTTAACCCAGCTCCTTCTCAAGAGCTGATAGCCTGGGAGAGGGGGTATGTTTGTGTCCTCCTACCTACAGGTCCATGGCAGCTGCCTGCAAAGTTTGCAAAGCCTCACCATGAGCTGGACAGACAAGTGGAGGAACCCAGTGCCTCAGTTATAGGAGCTGACAGTGAATACCTCAAGCAGAATGAAATAGAGGAAAAAAAAAAAAAATAAAAATGAATGATTACAGGACATCACTTGGGGGCAGCTGAAAAGTAACAACTTGAATATGTGTGCTTGTAACATAGCTATTATTAGAGGCTGTGATTTTGTGTATAAAACCACCTGTATGTACTAGCCAGTTGCTAATGAGAAACTATACCTTGTATTGTGTGGATTTGTTACTTGTAAAAGAGATGTTAGAGCATGCAAATTTGCAGCAGCTGCTAGAAAATGCTAAGGCAAAAGCTAGAAAGATTCTAATATGATGGTAGTATTATAAAGCAGGTAATGGAACAAATTAAGAGGGTGGGAGAACTCCACTGGTAAGAAAATTCTTTGGCTGGTTTCTTGTTGCCATCAGCATCTTCAACATGCTGCTGTAACCTGTAATAGTTACTCTGGTAATGTAAATCTGTGTGTGCTTTGCCACAGTAGCAACTTGTTACTGGATGAAGCAGGTGAAACTCTTCATTGACAACGAGGTACAAGAACTGAGGTTGACCAAATGCCTGCTGCCACTGTCAAGGGCAAGACTGGGTTGGCCTCTGTGTTTGCCACCAAGAAGAACCTTTAGCTCCGCTGTTGGCTGCAACCCAGCAGGCGTGGAGCGGTGGGGACACATGCCATGCCAGACCTTAATGTGAGGGATGGCTTCCCCTGTTATCAGAGAGCCATCCAGGAGAAAAATGGCAGACCCAGTAGCCTGTGATTGGCATCTGTTGAAGAAATATGGAAACATGCTAAGATCTTACACATGGTGTATGAGGATGGGCAAGCCTTTCGGCTGGACGATTTATTAGGTGAATGGGAACTGACAGGTTGGCTGGTTGCTCTAGTAAAAGGTGGACTAATGGTGTTTATTGTCATTTTAACGATTTTGATTTTGTTGCTCTGTATTTTTAATGTATCCAAAGAATGATTATGAGTGCTACAAAGCGTGTTTGGCTTGTATAAAAAGAAAAAGGGGGAGATGTGGATGATTTTCTGGCAAAGAACAGCCACATACCCAGATCAGCAAGTGCCTACATGGAGTTCGACATGAACCAAGGAACAACAAAAGGTGAAGGAGGACGGGAGCGAGGCACTGGGAGTGAGAATCCCAGCAAGATAAGAAGGAGCTGGAATTTACTGAGTTGCTAAATTGAGGACTGTTGGAAAACTTTGAAGGTCAGGTTCTCACACCTGTGCTTAACCAATTATATGTTAGTTGTTAAGGGCCTCACAGATATGTATCCAATCACAATGTGCCAAGTTAGTGAAAACAACTTTAAGACATAGTATATAAAGAGTTAGTTTTCTAGAATAAATGGCTTTGTCTGATCACATTGATCTCCGACTGAGTCCCTTCCGAGACAGTCGCAACCTTAGTATCTTCTTGGACGACTTGTTGTCTCAGTTGTGGTCCTGGTGTCTAAGTTGTGGACATAAAGGCTAATTTATGACCTTAGTGTCTGCTTGGAGGAGCTGTTGTCTAAGATGTGGGCTAGGTGTCTCAGTTGTGGACTAGGTGTCTCAGTTGTGACCTTGGTGTCTCAGTTGTGACCTTGGTGTCTCGCTGGAGGAGTTGATGCCTAAGTTGTAGACTTTGTGTCTAATTTGTGGACTTGGTGTCTAAGTTGTGGACTGAGATGCTCATTTATGACCTTAGTGTCTGATTGGAGGACTTGGTGTCTAACTTGTGGACTTGGTGTATAAGTTCTGGACTTGGTGTATAAGTTGAGGATTTGGTGTCTAATTTGTGGACTTGGTTTCTAAGTTGTGGACTGAGATGCACTTTTATAACCTTAGTGTCTGCTTGGAGGACTTGGTGTCTAACTTCTGGAATTAGGGGCTAAATTATGACCTTGGTGTCTATGTTGTGGACTTGGAGTCTAAGTTGTGGAATTAGGGGCTAATTTATGACCTTGGTGTCTATGTTGTGGATTTGGTGTGTTAAGTTGTGGATTTGGTGTCTAAGATGTGGGCTTGGTGTCTAAGTTGTGGGCTTGGTGTCTAAGTTGTGGGCTTAGTGTCTAGGTTGTGGACTTGGTGTCTAGGTTGTGGACTTTGTGTCTAGGTTGTGGGCTTGGTGTCTAAGTTGTGGGCTTGGTGTCTAAGTTGTGGGTTTGGTGTCTAAGTTGGGGGCTTGGTGTCTAAGTTGGGGTCTTGGTGTCTAAGTTGGGGTCTTGGTGTCTAAGTTGTGGACCTGGTGTCTAGAGTTGTGGAATTTGAGGCTTATTTATGACCTTAGTGTCTGCATGGAGGATTTGGTGTCTCAGTTGTGGACTAGGTGTCTCAGTTGTGGATTAGGTGTCTCAGTTGTGGACTAGGTGTCTCAGTTGTGGACTTGGTGTCTCATTTGTGACCTTGGTGTCTAAGTTGTGACCTTGGTGTCTCCTTGGAGGACTTGATGTCTAAGTTGTAGACTTCATGTCTAATTTGTGGACTTGGTATTTAAGTTGTGGGATAAGATGCTCATTTATAATCTTAGTGTCTGCTTTGGGGACATGGTGTCTAACTTGTGGACTTGGTGTATAAGTTGTGGAATTAGGGGCTAATTTATGACCTTTGTTTCTAAGTTGTGGACTTGGTGACTAAGTTGTGTGCTTGGTGTCTAAGTTGTGGACTTGGTGTCTAAGTTGTGGGATTGGTGTGTAAGTTGTGGGCTTGGTGTCTAAGTTGTGGGCTTGGTGTCTAAGTTGTGGGCTTGGTGTCTAGGTTGTGGGCTTGGTGTCTAAGTTGTAGACTGAGATGCTCATTTATAACCTTAGTGTCTGCTTGGAGGACTTGGTGTCTAAGTTGTGGACGTGGTGTCTAAGTTGTGGTCTTGGTGTATAAGTTGAGGACTTGGTGTATAAGTTGAGGACTTGGTGTATAAGTTGAGGACTTTGTGTCTGATTTGTGGACTTGGATTCTAAGTTGTGGACTGAGATGCAC
Source organism: Psittacula echo (assembly GCF_963264785.1). Classification (NCBI taxonomy): domain Eukaryota; kingdom Metazoa; phylum Chordata; class Aves; order Psittaciformes; family Psittacidae; genus Psittacula; species Psittacula echo. Next base: position 276,741 of record NW_027664226.1, on the reverse strand, counting down.
TTTTATAACCTTAGTGACTGCTTGGAGAACTTGGTGTCTAAATTGTGGAATTAGGGGCTAATTTATGACCTAGGTGTCTAAGTTGTGGACTTGGTGTCTATGTTGTGGCTTTGGTGTCTAAGTTGTGGGCTTGGTGTCTAAGTTGTGGGCTTGGTGTGTAATTTTTGGGCTTGGTGTCTAAGTTGTGCGATTGGTGTCTAGGTTGTGGACTTGGTGTCTAGGTTGTCGACTTCGTGTGTAGGTTGCAGACTTGGTGAATAGGTTGTGGTCTTGGTGTCTAGGTTGTGGGCTTGGTGTCTAAGTTGTGGGCTTGGTGTCTAAGTTGTGGACTTGGTGTCTTAACTTGTGGACTTGTTGTCTAAGTTGTGGGCTTGTTGTCTAAGTTTTGGGCTTGGTGTCTAAGTTGTGATCTTGGTGTCTAAGTTGTGGGCTTGGTGTCTAAGTTGTGGGCTTGTTGTCAAAGTTGTGGGCTTGGTGTCTAAATTGTGGCCTTGGTGTCTAAGTTGTGGGCTTGGTGTCTAAGTTGTGGGCTTGTTGTCTAAGTTGTGGACTGAGATGATCATTTATAACCTTAGTGTCTGCTTGGAGGACTTGGTGTCTAAGATGTGGACTTGGTGTATATGTTGTGGACTTGGTGTATAATTTGAGGACTTGGTGTCTAATTTGTGGAGTAGGTGTCTAAGTTGTGTAATTAGGGGCTAATTTATGACCTTGGTGTCTATTTTGTGGATTTGGTGTCTTAAGTTGTGGCCTTGGTGTCTAAGTTGTGGACTTGGTATCTAAGTTGTGGACTGAGATGCTCATTTATATCCTTAGTGTCTGCTTGGAGGACTTGTTGTCTAACTTGTGTACTTGGTGTCTAAGTTGTGGAATTAGGGGCTATTTTATGATCTTGGTGTCTATGTTGTGGATTTGGTGTCTTAAGTTGTGGACTTGGTGTCTAAGTTGTGGACTTGGTGTCTAAGTTGTGGGCTTGGTGTCTAGGTTGTGGGCTTGATGTCTAAGTTGTGGGCTTGGTGTCTAGGTTGTGGGCTTGGAGACTAAGTTGTGGACTTGGAGGTTAATTTATGGCCTTAGTGTCTTGTTGGAGGACTTGATGTCTAAGTTTTGGACTTGGTGTCTATGTTGTGGAGCTGGTGTCTTGAGTTGTGGAATTTGAGGCTTATTTATGACCTTAGTGTCTGCTTGGAGGAGTTGGTGTCTCAGTTGTGGACTAGGTGTCTCAGTTGTGGACTAGGTGTCTCATTTGTGACCTTGGGGTCTCTGTTGTGACCTGGGTGTCTCAGTTTTGACCTTGGTGTCTCCTTGGAGGACTTGATGTCTAAGTTGTAGACTTTGTGTCTAATTTGTGTACTTGGTGTTTTAGTTGTGGACTGACATGCTCATTTAAAACCTTAGTGTCTGCTTAGAGTACTTGGTGTCTAAGTTGTGGACTTGGTGTCTAAGTTGTGGGCTTGGTGTCTAAGTTGTGGGCTTGGTGTCTAAGTTGTGGACTTGGTGTCTAAGTTGTGGACTTGGTGTCTAAGTTGTGGACTTGGTGTCTAAGTTGTGGACTTGGTGTCTAAGTTGTGGACTTGGTGTCTAAGTTGTGGACTTTGTGTATAAGTTGAGGACTTGGTGTCTAATTTGTGGACTTGGTTTCTAAGTTGTGGACTGAGATGCGCTTTTATAAGCTTAGTGTCTGCTTGGAGGACTTGGTGTCTAAGTTGTGGACTTGGTGTCTAAGTTGTGGAATTAGGGGTAATTTATCATCTTGGTGTCTAAGTTGTGGGCTTGGTGTCTAAGTTGTGGGCTTGGTGTCTAAGTTGTGGGCTTGGTTTCTAAGTTGTGGGCTTGGTGTCTAGGTTGTCGGCTTGGTGTCTAAGTTGGGGGCTTGGTATCTAGGTAGTGGGCTTGGTGTCTAGGTTGTGGGCTTGGTGTCTATGTTGTGGGCTTGGTGTCTAAGTTGTGGGCTTGGTGTCTAAGTTGTGGAGTTGGTGTATAAGTTGTGGACTTGGTGTCAAACTTGTGGGCTTGGTGTCTAAGTTGTGGGCTTGGTGTCTGACTTGTGGGCTTGTTGTCTAAGTTGTGGCCTTGGTGTCTAAGTTGTGGGCTTGTTGTCTAAGTTGTGGGCTTGGTGTATAAGTAGAGGGCTTGGTGTCTAAGTTGTGGGCTTGGTGTATAAGTTGTGGACTTGGTGTGTAAGTTGTGGGCTTGGTGTCTAAGTTGTCGGCTTGGTGTCTAAGTTGTGGACTGAGATGCCCTTTTATACCCTTAGTGTCTGCTTAAACTACTTGGTGTCTAACTTGTGGACTTGGTATCTAAGTTGTGGAATTAGGGGCTAATTTATGACCTTGGAGTCTAAGTTGTGGGCTTGTTGTCTAAGTTGTGGAATTAGGGGCTAATTTATGATCTTGGTGTCTAAGTTGTGGTCTTGGTGTCTAAATTGTAGACTTGGTGTCTAAGTTGTGGGCTTGGTGTCTAAGTCGTGCACTTGGTGTCTAAGTTGTGGAATTAAGGGCTAATTTATAACCTTGGTGTCTATGTTGTGGATTTGGTGTATTAACTTTTGGCCTTGGTGTCCAAGTTGTGGACTTGGTGTCTAAGTTGTAGGCTTGGTGTCTAAGTTGTGGTCTTGTAGTCTAAGTTGTGGGCTTGGTGTCTAAGTAGTGGGCATGGTGTCTAAGTTGTGGGCTTGGTGTGTAAGTTGTGGGCTTGGTGTCTAAGTTGTCGGCTTGGTGTCTAAGTTGTGGGCTTGGTGTGTAAGTTGTGGACTTGGTGTCTAAGTTATGACCTTGTTGTCTAAGTTGTGGGCTTGGTGTGTAGGTTGTGGCCTTGGTGTCTAAGTTGTGGGCTTGGTGTCTGCGTTGTGGCCTTGGTGTCTGAGTAGTGGGCTTGGTGTCTAAGTTGTGGGCTTGGTGTCTAAGTTTTGGGATTTTTGTCTAAGTTGTGGGCTTGGTGTCTAAATAGAGGGCTTGGTGTCTTAAGTTGTGAACTTGGTGTCTAAGTTGTGGTCTTGATGTCTAAGTTGTGGTCCTGGTGTCTAAGTTGTGGGCTTGGTGTCCAAGTTGTGGACTTGGTGTCCAAGTTGTGGACTTGGTGTCTAAGTTGTGGACTTGGTGTCTAAGTTGTGGACTTGGTGTCTAAGTTGTGGACTTGGTGTCTAAGTTGTGGACTTGGTGTCTAAGTTGTGGACTTGGTGTATAAGTTGAGGACTTGGTGTCTAATTTGTGGACTAGGTTTCTAGGTTGTGGAGTGAGATGACCTTTTATAACCTTAGTGTCTGCTTAAAGGACTTGGTGTCTAACTTGAGGACTTCGTGTCTAAGTTGTGGAATTAGGGGCTAATTTATCATCTTGGTGTCTAAGTTGTGGCCTTGGTGTCTAAATTGTGGACTTGGTGTCTAAGTTGTGGACTTGGTGTCGAAGTTGTGGGCTTGGTGTCTAAGTTGTGGGCTTGGTGTCTAAATTGTGGTCTTGGTGTCTAGGTTATGCGCTTGGTGTCTAAGTTGTGGGCTTGCTGTCTAAGTTGCGTGCTTGGTGTGTACGTTGTGGACTGAGATGCTCATTTATAACCTTATTGTCTGCTTGGAGGACTTGGTGTCTAAGTTGTGGACTTGGTTTCTAAGTTGTAGACTTGGTGTAAAAGTTGAGGACTTGGTGTCTAACTTGTGGACTTGGTGTCTAAGTTGTAGAATTAGGGGCTAATTTATGACCTTGGTGTCTATGTTGTGGACTTGGTGTCTAAGTTGTGGACTTGGTGTCGAAGTTGTGGGCTTGGTGTCTAAGTTGTGGGCTTGGTGTCTAGGTTGTGGGCTTGGTGTCTAGGTTGTGGGTTTGGTGTCTAGGTTGAGGGCTTGGTGTCTAAGTTTTGGACTGAGATACTCATTTATAACCTTAGTGTCTGCTTGGAGGATTCTTGTATAAGTTCTGGACTTGGTGTATAAGTTGAGGACTTGGTGTATAAGTTGAGGACTTGGTGTCTAATTTGTGGACTTGGTTTCTAAGTTGTGGACTGAGATGCGCTTTTATAACCTTAGTGTCTGCTTGGAGGACTTGGTGTCTAACTTGTGGACTTGGTGTCTAAGTTGTGTAATTAGGGGCTAATTTATGACCTTGGTGTCTAAGTTGTGGACTTGTTGTCTAGGTTGTGGTCTTGGTGTCTAGGTTGTGGTCTTGGTGTCTAAGTTGTGGGCTTGGTGTCTAGGTTGTGGGCTTGGTGTCTATGTTGTGGAGTTGGTGTCTAAGTTGTGGGCTTGGTATCTAAGTTGTGGACTGAGATGCTCATTTATAACCTTAGTGTCTGCTTGGAGGACTTGGTGTCTAAGTTTTGGACTTGGTGTCTAAGTTGTGGAATTAAGGGCTAATTTATGACCATGGTGTCCATGTTGTGTATTTGGTGTCTTTAGTTGTGGGCTTTCTTTCTAAGTTGTGGGCTTGGTGTCTAAGTTGTGGGCTTGGTGTCTAAGTAGTGGGCTTGGTGTCTAACTAGTGGGCTTGGTGTCTAAGTTGTGGGCTTGTTGTCTAAGTTTTGGGCTTGGTGTCTAAGTTGTGGGCTAGGTGTGTAAATTGTGGGCTTGGTGTCTATGTTGTGGGCTTGTTGTCTAAGTTGTGGGGTTGGTGTCTAAATTGTGGGGTTGGTGTCTAAATTGTGAGCTTGGTGTCTACGTTGTGAGCTTGGTGTCTAAGTTGTGGGCTTGGTGTCTAAGTTGTGGATTTGGAGTCTAAGTTGTGGGCTTGGTGTCTATGTTGTGGGCTTGGTGTCTAGGTTGTGGCCTTGGTGTCTAAGTTGTGGGCTTGATGTCTAGGTTGTGGGCTTGGTGTCTAGGTTGTGGCCTTGGTGTCTAAGTTGTGGGCTTGATGTCTAGGTTGTGGGCTTGGTGTCTAAGTTGTGGACTGAGATGCGCTTTTATAACCTTACTGTCTGCTTGGAGGACTTGGTGTCTAAGTTGTGGACTTGGTGTATATGTTGTGGACTTTGTGTATAAGTGGAGGACTTGGTGTCTAATTTGTGGACTAGGTTTCTATGTTCTGGACTGAGATGGGCTTTTATAACCTTAGTGACTGCTTGGAGGACTTGGTGTATAAGTTGTGGAATTAGGGGCTAATATATGACCTTGGTATCTAAGTTGTGGACTTGTTGTCTAAGTTGTGGAATTAGGGGCTAATTTATGGTTTTGGTATTTATGTTGTGGATTTGGTGTCTTAAGTTGCGAACTTGGTGTCTAAGTTGTGGTCTTGGTGTCTAAGTTGTGGACTTGGTGTCTAGGTTGTGGACTTGGTGTATAAGTTGTGGACTTGGTGTATAAGTTGAGGACTTGGTTTCTAATTTTTGGACTAGGATTCTAGGTTGTGGACTGAGATGCCCTTTTATAACCTTAGTGTCTGCTTGGAGGACTTGGTGTCTAACTTGTGGACTTGGTGTCTAAGTTGTGGAATTAGGGGCTAATTTATGACCTTGGTGTCTAAGTTGTGGACGTGTTGTCTAAGTTGTGGAATTAGGGGCTAATTTATGATCTTGGTGTCTAAGTTGTGGTCTTGGTGTCTAAATTGTGGACTTGGTGTCTAAGTTGTGGACTTGGTGTCGAAGTTGTGGGCTTGGTGTCTAAGTTGTGGACTTGGTGTCTAAGTTGTGGGCTTGGTGTCTAAATTTTGGTCTTGGTGTCTAGGTTGTGCGCTTCGTGTCTAAGTTGTGGGCTTGGTGTCTAATTTGTGTGCTTGGTGTCTACGTTGTGGACTGAGATGCTGATTTATAACCTTAGTGTCTGCTTGGAGGACTTGGTGTATAAGTTGTGGACTAGGTGTAAAAGTTGAGGACTTGGTGTCTAACTTGTGGACTTGGTGTCTAACTTGTGGACTTGGTGTCTAACTTGTGGACTTGGTGTCTAACTTGTGGACTTGGTGTCTAACTTGTGGACTTGGTGTCTAAGTTGTAGAATTAGGGGCTAATTAATGACCTTGGTGTCTATGTTGTGGACTTGGTGTCTAAGTTGTGGACTTGGTGTCTAAGTTGTGGACTTGGTGTCTAAGTTGTGGACTTGGTGTCTAAGTTGTGGACTTGGAGTGTAAGTTGTGGACTGAGATGCGCTTTTATAACCTTAGTGTTTGCTTGGAAAACATGGTGTTTAAGTTGTGCACTTGTTGTCTAAGTTGTGGAATTAAGGGCTAAATTATGATCTTGGTGTCTATTTTGTGGATTTGGTGTCTTAACTTGTGGACTTGGTGTCTAAGTTGTGGGCTTGGTGTCTAAGTTTTGGGCTTGGTGTCTAGGTTGTGGGCTTGGTGTCTAGGTTGTGGGCTTGGTGTCTAGGTTGTGGGCTTGGTGTCTAATTTGTGGGCTTGGTGTCTAAGTTGTGGACTGAGATGCTCATTTATAACCTTAGTGTCTGCTTGGAGGATTCTTGTATAAGTTCTGGACTTGGTGTATAAGTTGAGGACTTGGTGTATAAGTTGAGGACTTGGTGTATAAGTTGAGGACTTGGTGTCTAAGTTGTGGACTTGGAGTGTAAGTTGTGGACTGAGATGCGCTTTTATAACCTTAGTGTTTGCTTGGAAAACATGGTGTCTAAGTTGTGCACTTGTTGTCTAAGTTGTGGAATTAAGGGCTAAATTATGATCTTGGTGTCTATTTTGTGGATTTGGTGTCTTAACTTGTGGACTTGGTGTCTAAGTTTTGGGCTTGGTGTCTAGTTTGTGGGCTTGGTGTCTAAGTTGTGGGCTTGGTGTCTAAGTTGTCGGCTTGGTGTCTAAGTTGTCGGCTTGGTGTCTAAGTTGTGGAATTGGTGTCTAAGTTGTGGGCTTGGTGTCTAATTTTTGGACTGATATGCTCATTTATAACCTTAATGTTTGCTTCGAGTTCTTGGTGTCTAAGTTGTGGACTTGGTGTCTAAGTTGTGGACTTGGTGTATAAGTTGAGGACTTGGTGTCTAATTTGTGGACTTGGTTTCTAAGTTGTGGACTGAGATGCGCTTTTATAACCTTACTGTCTGCTTGGAGGACTTGGTGTCTAACTTGTGGACTTGGTGTCTAAGTTGTGGAATTAGGGGCTAATTTATGACCTTGGTGTCTAAGTTGTGGACTTGTTGTCTAAGTTGTCTTCTTGGTGTCTAGGTTGTGGGATTGGTGTCTAAGTTGTGGGCTTGGTGTCTAGGTTGTGGGCTTGGTGTCTATGTTGTGGATTTGGTGTCTAAGTTGTGGGCTTGGTATCTAAGTTGTGGACTGAGATGCTCATTTATAACCCTAGTGTCTGCTTGGAGGACTTAGTGTCTAAGTTTTGGACTTGGTGTCTAAGTTGTGGAATTAAGGGCTAATTTATGAGCATGGTGTCTATGTTGTGGATTTGGTGTCTTAAGTTGTGGGCTTTCTGTCTAAGTTGTGGGCTTGGTGTCTAAGTTGTGGGCTTGGTGTCTAAGTAGTCGGCTTGGTGTCTAACTAGTGGGCTTGGTGTCTAAGTTGTGGGTTTGTTGTCTAAGTTTTGGGCTTGGTGTCTAAGTTGTAGGCTTGGTGTGTAAATTGTGGGCTTGGTGTCTATGTTGTGGGTTTGGTGTCTAAGTTGTGGGGTTGGTGTCTAAGTTGTGAGCTTGGTGTCTAAGTTTTGAGCTTGGTGTCTAAGTTGTGGGCTTGGTGTCTAAGTTGTGGGCTTGGTGTCTAAGTGGTGGACTTGGTGTCTAAGTTGTGGGCTTGGTGTCTAAGTTGTCGACTTGGTGTCTAAGTTGTGGAATTAGGGGCTAATTTATGATCTTGGTTTTTATGTTGTGGTTTTGGTGTCTTAAGTTGTGGACTTTGTGTCTAAGTTGTGGGCTTGGTGTCTAAGTTGTGGACTTGTTGTCTAAGTTGTGGAATTAGGGGCTAATTTATGATTTTGGTATTTATGTTGTGGATAATGGTGTCTTAAGTTGTGAACGTGGTGTCTAAGTTGTGGGCTTGGTGTCTGAGTTGTGGACTTGGTGTATAAGTTGTGGACTTGGTGTATAAGTTGAGTACTTGGTGTCTAATTTGTGGACTAGGTTTCTAGGTTGTGGACTGAGATGCCCTTTTATAACCTTAGTGTCTGCTTAAAGGACTTGGTGTCTAACTTGTGGACTTGGTGTCTAAGTTGTGGACTTGTTGTCTAAGTTGTGGAATTAGGGGCTAATTTATGATCTTGGTGTCAAAGTTGTGGTCTTGGTGTCTAAACTGTGGACTTGGTGTCTAAGTTGTGGACTTGGTGTCGAAGTTTTGGGCTTGGTGTCTAAGTTGTGGGCTTGGTGTCTAAATTGTGGTCTTAGTGTCTAGGTTGTGCGCTTGGTGTCTAAGTTGTGGGCTTGGTGTCTAAGTTGTGTGCTTGGTGTCTACGTTGTGGACTGAGATGCTGATTTATAACCTTAGTGTCTGCTTGGAGGACTTGGTGTCTAAGTTGTGGGCTTGGTGTCTAAGTTGTGGGCTTGGTGTCTAAGTTGTGGGCTTGGTGTCTAAGTTGTCGGCTTGGTGTCTAAGTTGTGGAATTGGTGTCTAAGTTGTGGGCTTGGTGTCTAATTTCTGGACTGATATGCTCATTTATAACCTGAGTGTCTGCTTGGAGTACTTGGTGTCTAAGTTGTGGACTTGGTGTATAAGTTGTGGACTTGGTGTATAAGTTGAGGACTTGGTGTCTAAATTGTGGACTTGGTTTCTAAGTTGTGGACTTGGTGTCGAAGTTGTGGGCTTGGTGTCTAAGTTGTGAGCTTGGTGTCTAAGTTGTGGGCTTGGTGTCTAAGTTGTGGACTGAGATGCTCATTTATAACCTTAGTGTCTGCTTGGAGGACTTGGTGTCTAAGTTGTGGACTTGGTGTCTAAGTTGTGGACTTGGTGTAAATGTTGTAGAATTAGGGGCTAATTTATGATCTTGGTGTCTAAGTTGTGGACTTGGTGTCTAAGTTGTGGACTTGGTGTCTAAGTTGTGGGCTTGGTGTCTAAGTTGTGGGCTTGGTGTCTAAGTTGTGGCCTTGGTGTCTAAGTTGTGGGCTTGTTGTCTAAGTTTTGAACTGAGATGCGCTTTTATAACCTTAGTGTCTGCTTGGAGGACTTGGTGTCTAACTTCTGGACTTGGTGTCTAAGTTGTGGAATTAGGGGCTAATTTATGACCTTGGTGTCTATGTTGTGTATTTGGTGTCTTAACTTGTGGACTTGGTGTCTAAGTTGTGGACTTGGTGTCTATGTTGTGGCCTTGGTGTCTAAGTTGTGGTCTTGGTGCCTAAGTTGTGGGCTTGGTGTCTAGGTTGTGGGCTTGGTGTCTAAGTTGTGGGCTTGGTGTCTAAGTTGTGGACTTGGTGTCTAAGTTGTGGGCTTGGTGTCTAAGTTGTGGGCTTGGTGTCTAAGTTGTGGGCTTGGTGTCTAAGTTGTGGTCTTGGTGTCTAAATTTTGGACTGAGATGGGCTTTTGTAACCTTACTGTCTTCTTGGAGGACTTGGTGTCTAACTTGTGGACTTGGTGTCTAATTTGTGGAATTAGGGGCTAATTTATGACCTTGGTGTATAAGTTGCGGGCTTGTTGTCTAAGTTGTGGGCTTGGTGTCTAAGTTGTGAGCTTGGTGTCTAAGTTGTGGCCTTGGTGTCTAAGTTGTGGACTGAGATGCTCATTTATAACCTTAGGGTCTGCTTGGAGGACTTGGTGTCTAAGTTGTGGACTTGGTGTCTAAGTTGTGGACTTGGTGTAAAAGTTGAGGACTTGGTTTATAAGTTGAGGACTTGGTGTCTAACTTGTGGACTTGGTGTCTAAGTTGTAGAATTAGGGGCTAATTTCTGACCTTGGTGTCTATGTTGTGGACTTGGTGTCTAAGTTGTGGACTTGGTGTCTTAAGTTGTGGGCTTGGTGTATAAGTTGTGGGCTTGGTGTCTAAGTAGTGGGCTTGGTGTTTAAGTTGTGGCCTTCGTGTCTAAGTTGTGGGCTTGGTGTCTAAGTTGTGGGCTTGGTGTCTAAGTTGTGGGCTTGGTGTCTATGTTGTGGGCTTGGTGTATAAGTTGTGGACTTGGTGTATAAGTTGTGGACTTGATGTATAAATTGAGGACTTGGTGTCTAATTTGTGGACTAGGTTTCTAAGTTGTGGACTGAGATGCCCTTTTATAACCTTAGGGTCTGCTTAAAGGACTTGGTGTCTAACTTGTGGACTTGGTGGCTAAGTTGTGGAATTAGGGACTAATTTATGACCTTGGTGCCTAAGTTGTGGACTTGTTGTCTAAGATGTGTAATCAGGGGTTAATTTATGATCTTGGTGTCTAAGTTGTGGTCTTGTTGTCTAAATTCTGGTCTTTTTGTCTAAATTGTGGGCTTGGTTTCTAAGTTGTGGGCTTGGTGTCTAAGTTGTGGGCTTGGTGTCTAGGTTGTGGGCTTGGTGTCTAGGTTGTGGGCTTGGTGTCTAGGTTGTGGGCTTGGTGTCTAAGTTGTGGGCTTGGTGTCTAGGTTGTGGACTTGGTTTCTAAGTTGTGGGCTTGGTGTCTAAGTTGTGGGCTTGGTGTCTAAGTTGTGGGCTTGGTGTCTAAGTTGTGGGCTTGGTGTCTAAGTTTTGGACTTGGTGTCTAAGTTGTGGACTTGGTGTCTAAGTTGTGGGCTTGGTGTCTAAGTTGTGGGTTTGGTGCCTAAGTTGTGGGCTTGGTGTCTAAATTGTGGACTTGGTGTCTAAGTTGTGGACTTGGTGTATAAGTTGTGGAGTTGATGTATAAGTTGAGGACTTGGTGTCTAATTTGTGGACTTGGTTTCTAAGTTGTGGACTGAGATGCGCTTTTATAACCTTAGTGTCTGCTTGGAGGACTTGGTGTCTAACTTGTGGACTTGGTGTCTAAGTTGTGGAATTAGGGGCTAATTTTTGATCTTGGTGTCTAAGTTGTGGACTTGTTGTCAAAGATGTGGAATTAGGGGCTAATTTATGATCTTGGTTTCTATGTTGTGGATTTGGTGTCTTAAGTTGTGAACTTGGTGTCTAAGTTGTGGGCTTGTTGTCTAAGATGTGGGCTTGGTGTCTAAGTTGTTAGCTTGGTATCTAACTTGTAGGCTTGGTGTCTAGGTTGTGGCCTTGGTGTCTAAGTTGTGGCATTGGTGTCTAAGTTGTGGCATTGGTGTCTAAGTTGTGGTATTGGTGTCTAAGTTGTGGCCTTTTGGTCTAAGTTGTGATCTTGGTGTCTCAGTTGTGGCCTTGGTGTCTAAGTTGTGGACTGAGATGCTCATTTATAAACATAGTATCTGCTTGGAGTACTTGGTGTCTAAGTTGTGGACTTGGAGTATAAGTTGAGGACTTGGTGTCTAATTTGTTGACTTGGTTTCTAAGTTGTGGACTGAGATGCGCTTTTATAACCTTAGTGTCTGCTTGGAAAACTTGGTGTCTAACTTGTGGACTTGGTGTCTAAGTTGTGGAATTAAGGGCTAATTTATGACCTTGGTGTCTATGTTGTGGACTTCGTGTCTTAAGTTGTGGACTTGGTGTCTAAGTTGTGGACTGAGATGCTCATTTATATCCTTAGTGTTTGCTTGGAGGACTTGGTGCCTAAGTTGCGGACTTGGTGTATAAGTTGTGGACTTGGTGCCTAAGTTGTGGGCTTGGTGTCTAAGTTGTGGGTTTGGTGTCTAAGTTGTGGGCTTGGTTTCTATGTTGTGGGCTTGGTGTCTAAGTTGTGGGTTTGGTGTCTAAGTTGTGGGCTTGGTGTCTAAGTTGTGGGCTTGGTGTCTAAGTTGTGGACTTGGTGTATAAGTTGTGGAGTTGATGTATATGTTAAGGACTTGGTGTCTAATTTGTGGACTTGGTTTCTAAGTTGTGGACTGAGATGCGCTTTTATAACCTTAGTGTCTGCTTGGAGGACTTGGTGTCTAACTTGTGGACTTGGTGTCTAAGTTGTGGAATTAGGGGCTAATTTTTGATCTTGGTGTCTAAGTTGTGGACTTGTTGTCAAAGATGTGGAATTAGGGGCTAATTTATGATCTTGGTTTCTATGTTGTGGATTTGGTGTCTTAAGTTGTGAACTTGGTGTCTAAGTTGTGGGCTTGGTGTCTAAGATGTGGGCTTGGTGTCTAAGTTGTTAGCTTGGTATCTAACTTGTAGGCTTGGTGTCTAGGTTGTGGCCTTGGTGTCTAAGTTGTGGCATTGGTGTCTAAGTTGTGGCATTGGTGTCTAAGTTGTGGTATTGGTGTCTAAGTTGTGGCCTTTTGGTCTAAGTTGTGATCTTGGTGTCTCAGTTGTGGCCTTGGTGTCTAAGTTGTGGACTGAGATGCTCATTTATAAACATAGTGTCTGCTTGGAGTACTTGGTGTCTAAGTTGTGGACTTGGAGTATAAGTTGAGGACTTGGTGTCTAATTTGTTGACTTGGTTTCTAAGTTGTGGACTGAGATGCGCTTTTATAACCTTAGTGTCTGCTTGGAAAACTTGGTGTCTAAGTTGTGGACTTGGTGTCTAAGTTGTGGAATTAAGGGCTAATTTATAACCTTGGTGTCTATGTTGTGGATTTGGTGTCTTAAGTTGTGCACTTGGTGTCTAAGTTGTGGACTGAGATGCTCATTTATATCCTTAGTGTTTGCTTGTAGGACTTGGTGCCTAAGTTGCAGACTTGGTGTATTAGTTGTGGACTTGGTGCCTAAGTTGTGGGCTTGGTGTCTAAGTTGTGGGTTTGGTGTCTAAGTTGTGGGCTTGGTGTCTATGTTGTGGGCTTGGTGTCTAAGTTGTGGGTTTGGTGTCTAAGTTATGGGCTTGGTGTCTAAGTTGTGGGCTTGGTGTCTAAGTTGTGGACTTGGTGTATAAGTTGTGGAGTTGATGTATATGTTAAGGACTTGGTGTCTGATTTGTGGACTTGGTTTCTAAGTTGTGGACTGAGATGCGCTTTTATAACCTTAGTGTCTGCTTGGAAAACTTGGTGTCTAACTTGTGGACTTGGTGTCTAAGTTGTGGAATTAAGGGCTAATTTATGACCTTGGTGTCTAAGTTGTGCACTTGTTGTCTAAGTTGTGGAATTAGGGGCTAATTTATGATCTTGGTGTATATGTTGTGGATTTGGTGCCTTAAGTTGTGGACTTGGTGTCTAAGTTGTAAGCTTGGTGTCTAAGTTGTGGGCTTGGTGTCTAAGTTGTAGGCTTGGTGTCTAGGTTGTGGGCTTGGTGTCTAGGTTGTGGGCTTGGTGTCTAGGTTGTGGCCTTGGAGTCTAAGTTGTGGCCTTGGTGTTTAAGTTGTGGCCTTGGTGTCTAAGTTGTGGCCTTGGTGTCTAAGTTGTGGGCTTAGTGTCTAAGTTGTGGCCTTGGTGTCTAGGTTGTGGGCTTGGTGTCTAAGTTGTGGGCTTGGTGTCTAAGTTGTGTACTGAGATGCTCATTTATAACCTTATTGTCTGCTTGGAGGACTTGATGTCTAAGTCGTGTAATTAGGGGCTAATTTATGACCTTGGTTTCCAAGTTGTTGATTTGGTGTCTAAATTTTGGAATTAGGGGCTAATTTATGACCTTGGTGTCTATGTTGTGGATTTGGTGTCTTAAGTTGTGGCCTTGGTGTCTAAGTTGTGGCCTTGGTGTCTAAGATGTGGGCTTGGTGTCTAAGTTGTGGGCTTGGTGTCTAAGTTGTGGACTTGGTGTCTAAGTTGTGGACTTGGTGTCTAAGTTGTGGACTTGGTGTCTAAGTTGTGGGCTTGGTGTATAAGTTTTGGACTTGATGTATAAATTGAGGACTTGGTGTCTAATTTGTGGACTAGGTTTCTATGTTGTGGACTGAGATGCGCTTTTATAACGTTAGTGTCTGCTTGGGGGACGTGGTGTCTACCTTGTGGACTTGGTGTCTAAGTTGTGGAATTAGGGGCTAATTTATGATCTTGGTGTCTAAGTTGTGGGCTTGGTGTCTAAGTTGTGGGCTTGGTGTCTAAGTTGTGGGCTTGGTGTCTAAGTTGTGGGCTTGGTGTCTAAGTTGTGGACTTGGAGTATAAGTTGAGGACTTGGTGTCTAAGTTGTGGACTAGGTTTCTAAGTTGTGGACTGAGATGCGCTTTTATAACCTTAGTGTCTGCTTGGAGGACTTGGTGTCTAACTTGTGGACTTGGTGTCTAAGTTGTGGAATTAGGGGCTAATTTTTGATCTTGGAGTCTAAGTTGTGGACTTGTTGTCAAAGATGTGGAATTAGGGGCTAATTTATGATCTTGGTGTCTATGTTGTGGATTTGGTGTCTTAAGTTGTGAACTTGGTGTCTAAGTTGTGGGCTTGGTGTCTAAGTTGTTAGCTTGGTATCTTAGTTGTAGGCTTGGTGTCTAGGTTGTGGCCTTGGTGTCTAAGTTGTGGCATTGGTGTCTAAGTTGTGGGCTTGGTGTCTAAGTTGTGGCCTTTTTGTCTAAGTTGTGAACTTGGTGTCTCAGTTGTGGGCTTGGTGTCTAAGTTGTGGACTGAGATGCTCATTTATAACCATAGTGTCTGCTTGGAGTACTTGGTGTCTAAGTTGTGGACTTGGAGTATATGTTGAGGACTTGGTGTCTAATTTGTGGACTTGGTTTCTAAGTTGTGGACTGAGATGCGCTTTTATAACCTTAGTGTCTGCTTGGAAAACTTGGTGTCTAACTTGTGGACTTGGTGTCTAAGTTGTGGAATTAAGGGCGAATTTATGACCTTGGTGTCTATGTTGTGGACTTCGTGTCTTAAGTTGTGGACTTGGTGTCTAAGTTGTGGACTGAGATGCTCATTTATATCCTTAGTGTCTGCTTGGAGGACTTGGTGCCTAAGTTGCGGACTTGGTGTATAAGTTGTGGACTTGGTGTATAAGTTGTGGACTTGGTGTATAAGTTGAGGACTAGGTGTCTAATTTGTGGACTTGGTTTCTAAGTTGTGGACTGAGATGCGCTTTTATAACCTTAGTGTCTGCTTGGAAAACTTGGTGTCTAACTTGTGGACTTGTTGTCTAAGTTGTGGAATTAAGGGCTAATTTATGACCTTGGTGTCTAAGTTGTGGACTTGGTGTCTAAGTTGTGGAATTAGGGGCTAATTTATGACCTTGGTGTCTATGTTGTGTATTTGGTGTCTTAAGTTGTGGTATTGTTGTCTAAGTTGTGTGCTTGGTGTCTAAGTTGTGGGCTTGGTGTCTAAGTTGTGGACTGAGATGCTCATTTATAACCTTAGAGTCGGCTTGGAGGACTTGGTGTCTAAGTTGTGGACTTGGTGTATATGTGGTGGACTTGGTGTATAAGTTGAGGACTTGGTGTCTAATTTGTGGACTAGGTTTCCAAGTTCTGGACTGAGATGCGCCTTTATAAACTTAGTGACTGCTTGGAGGTCTTGGTGTCTAACTTGTGGACTTGGTGTCTAAGTTGTGGAATTAGGGGCTTATTTATGATCTTGGTTTTTATGTTGTGGATTTGGTGTCTTAATTTGTGGACTTGGTGTCTAAGTTGTGGGCTTGGTGTTTAGGTTGTGGGCTTGGTGTTTAGGTTGTGGGCCTGGTGTCTAGGTTGTGGGCTTGGTGTCTAAGTTGTGGGCTTGGTGTCTAAGTTGTGGCCTTGGTGTCTAAGTTGTGGGCTTGGTGTCTAAGTTGTGGGCTTGGTGTCTATGTTGTGGACTGAGATGCTCATTTATAACCTTAGTGTCTGCTTGGAGGACTTGTTGTATAAGTTGTGGACTTGGAATATAAGTTGTGGACTTGGTGTATAAGTTGAGGACTTGGTGTCTAAGTTGTGGGCTTGGTGTTTAGGTTGTGGGCTTGGTGTCTAGGTTGTGGGCTTAGTGTCTAAGTTGTGGCCTTGGTGTCTAGGTTGTGGGCTTGGTGTCTAAGTTGTGGCCTTGGTGTCTAAGTTGTGGCCTTGGTGTCTAAGTTGTGGGCTTGGTGTCTAAGTTGTGTACTGAGATGCTCATGTATAACCTTATTGTCTGCTTGGAGGACTTGATGTCTAAGTCGTGTAATTAGGGGCTAATTTATGACCTTGGTTTCCAAGTTGTGGATTTGGTGTCTAAATTTTGGAATTAGGGGCTTATTTATGACCTTGGTGTCTATGTTGTGGATTTGGTGTCTTAAGTTGTGGGCTTGGTGTCTAAGTTGTGGCCTTGGTGTCTAAGATGTGCGCTTGGTGTCTAAGTTGTGGGCTTGGTGTCTAAGTTGTGGCCTTGGTGTCTAAGTTGTGGGCTTGGTGTATAAGTTTTGGACTTGATGTATAAATTGAGGACTTGGTGTCTAATTTGTGGACTAGGTTTCTAAGTTGTGGACTGAGATGCTCATTTATAACCTTAGTGTCTGCTTGGAGGACTTGGTGTCTAAGTTGTGGACTTGTTGTCTAAGTTGTGGAATTAGGGGCTAATTTATGATCTTGGTGTCTAAGTTGTGGGCTTGGTGTCTAAGTTGTGGGCTTGGTGTCTAAGTTGTGGGCTTGGTGTCTAAGTTGTGGACTTGGAGTATAAGTTGAGGACTTGGTGTCTAAGTTGTGGACTAGGTTTCTAAGTTGTGGACTGAGATGCGCTTTTATAACCTTAGTGTCTGCTTGGAGGACTTGGTGTCTAACTTGTGGACTTGGTGTCTAAGTTGTGGAATTAGGGGCTAATTTTTGATCTTGGAGTCTAAGTTGTGGACTTGTTGTCAAAGATGTGGAATTAGGGGCTAATTTATGATCTTGGTGTCTATGTTGTGGATTTGGTGTCCTAAGTTGTGAACTTGGTGTCTAAGTTGTGGGCTTGGTGTCTAAGTTGTTAGCTTGGTATCTAAGTTGTAGGCTTGGTGTCTAGGTTGTGGCCTTGGTGTCTAAGTTGTGGCATTGGTGTCTAAGTTGTGGGCTTGGTGTCTAAGTTGTGGCCTTTTTGTCTAAGTTGTGAACTTGGTGTCTCAGTTGTGGGCTTGGTGTCTAAGTTGTGGACTGAGATGCTCATTTATAACCATAGTGTCTGTTGGAGTACTTGGTGTCTAAGTTGTGGACTTGGAGTATAAGTTGAGGACTTGGTGTCTAATTTGTGGACTTGGTTTCTAAGTTGTGGACTGAGATGCGCTTTTATAACCTTAGTGTATGCTTGGAAAACTTGGTGTCTAAGTTGTGGACTTGGTGTCTAAGTTGTGGAATTAAGGGCGAATTTATGACCTTGGTGTCTATGTTGTGGACTTCGTGTCTTAAGTTGTGGACTTGGTGTCTAAGTTGTGGACTGAGATGCTCATTTATATCCTTAGTGTCTGCTTGGAGGACTTGGTGCCTAAGTTGCGGACTTGGTGTATAAGTTGTGGACTTGGTGTATAAGTTGTGGGCTTGGTGTCTAAGTTGTGGGTTTGGTGCCTAAGTTGCGGACTTGGTGCATAAGTTGTGGACTTGGTGCCTAAGTTGTGGGCTTGGTGTCTAAGTTGTGGGTTTGGAGTCTACGTTGTGGGCTTGGTGTCTAAGTTGTGGGCTTGGTGTCTAAGTTGTGGACTTGGTGTATAAGTTGTAGAGTTGAAGTATATGTTGAGGACTTGGTGTCTAATTTGTGGACTTGGTTTCTAAGTTGTGGACTGAGATGGGCTTTTATAACCTTAGTGTCTGCTTGGAAAACTTGGTGTCTAACTTGTGGACTTGGTGTCTAAGTTGTGGAATTAAGGGCTAATTTATGACCTTGGTGTCTAAGTTGTGCACTTGTTGTCTAAGTTGTGGAATTATGGGCTAATTTATGATCTTGGTGTATATGTTGTGGATTTGGTGCCTTGAGTTGTGGACTTGGTGTCTAAGTTGTAAGCTTGGTGTCTAAGTTGTGGGCTTGGTGTCTAGGTTGTGGGCTTCGTGTCTAGGTTGTAACCTTGGTGTCTAAGTTGTGGCCTTGGTGTCTAAGTTGTGGCCTTGGTGTCTAAGTTGTGGCCTTGGTGTCTAAGTTGTGGCCTTGGTGTCTAAGTTGTGGCCTTGGTGTCTAAGTTGTGGCCTTGGTGTCTAAGTTGTGGCCTTTTTGTCTAAGTTGTGATCTTGGTGTCTCAGTTGTGGGCTTGGTGTCTAAGTTGTGGACTGAGATGCTCATTTATAACCATAGTGTCTGCTTGGAGTACTTGGTGTCTAAGTTGTGGACTTGGAGTATAAGTTGAGGACTTGGTGTCTAATTTGTGGACTAGGTTTCTATGTTGTGGACTGAGGTGCGCTTTTATAACCTTAGTGTCTGCTTGGAAAACTTGGTGTCTAAGTTGTGGACTTGGTGTCTAAGTTGTGGAATTAAGGGCTAATTTATGACCTTGGTGTCTATGTTTTGGACTTTGTGTCTTAAGTTGTGGACTTGGTGTCTAAGTTGTGGACTGAGATGCTCATTTATATCCTTAGTGTCTGCTTGGAGGACTTGGTGCCTAAGTTGCGGACTTGGTGCATAAGTTGTGGACTTGGTGCCTAAGTTGTGGGCTTGGTGTCTAAGTTGTGGGTTTGGTGTCTACGTTGTGGGCTTGGTGTCTAAGTTGTGGGCTTGGTGTATAAGTTGTGGACTTGGTGTATAAGTTGTGGAGTTGATGTATATGTTGAGGACTTGGTGTCTAATTTGTGGACTTGGTTTCTAAGTTGTGGACTGAGATGGGCTTTTATAACCTTAGTGTCTGCTTGGAAATCTTAGTGTCTAACTTGTTAACTTGGTGTCTATGTTGTGGAATTAAGGGCTAATTTATGACCTTGGTGTCTAAGTTGTGCACTTGTTGTCTAAGTTGTGGAATTAGGGGCTAATTTATGATCTTGGTGTATATGTTGTGGATTTGGTGCCTTAAGTTGTGGACTTGGTGTCTAAGTTGTAAGCTTGGTGTCTCAGTTGTGGCTTTGGTGGCTAAGTTGTGGCCTTGGTGTTTAAGTTGTGGCCTTGGTGTCTATGTTGTGGCCTTGGTGTCTAGGTTGTGGGCTTGGTGTCTAAGTTGTGGGCTTGGTGTCTAAGTTGTGGGCTTGGTGTCTAAGTTGTGGGCTTGGTGTCTAAGTTGTGTACTGAGATGCTCATTTATAACCTTATTGTCTGCTTGGAGGACTTGATGTCTAAGTCGTGTAATTAGGGGCTAATTTATGACCTTGGTTTCCAAGTTGTGGATTTGGTGTCTAAATTTTGGAATTAGGGGCTAATTTATGACCTTGGTGTCTATGTTGTGGATTTGGTGTCTTAAGTTGTGGGCTTGGTGTCTAAGTTGTGGCCTTGGTGTCTAAGTTGTGGCCTTGGTGTCTAAGTTGTGGCCTTGGTGTCTAAGTTGTGGGCTTGGTGTCTAAGTTGTGGGCTTGGTGTCTAAGTTGTGGGCTTGGTGTCTAAGTTGTGGACTTGGTGTCTAAGTTGTGGGCTTGGTGTATAAGTTGTGGACTTGGAGTATAAGTTGAGGACTTGGTGTCTAATTTGTGGACTAGGTTTCTATGTTGTGGACTGAGATGCGCTTTTATAACGTTAGTGTCTGCTTGGGGGACGTGGTGTCTACCTTGTGGACTTGGTGTCTAAGTTGTGGAATTAGGGGCTAATTTATGACCTTGGTGTCTAAGTTGTGGACTTGTTGTCTAAGTTGTGGAATTAGGGGCTAATTTATGATCTTGGTGTCTAAGTTGTGGGCTTGGTGTCTAAGTTTTGGGCTTGGTGTCTAAGTTGTGGACTTGGAGTATAAGTTGAGGACTTGGTGTCTAAGTTGTGGACTAGGTTTCTAAGTTGTGGACTGAGATGCGCTTTTATAACCTTAGTGTCTGCTTGGAAGACTTGGTGTCTAACTTGTGGACTTGGTGTCTAAGTTGTGGAATTAGGGGCTAATTTTTGATCTTGGTGTCTAAGTTGTGGACTTGTTGTCAAAGATGTGGAATTAGGGGCTAATTTATGATCTTGGTGTCTATGTTGTGGATTTGGTGTCTTAAGTTGTGAACTTGGTGTCTAAGTTGTGGGCTTGGTGTCTAAGTTGTTAGCTTGGTATCTAAGTTGTAGGCTTGGTGTCTAGGTTGTGGCCTTTTTGTCTAAGTTGTGATCTTGGTGTCTCAGTTGTCGGCTTGGTGTCTAAGTTGTGGACTGAGATGCTCATTTATAACCATAATGTCTGCTTGGAGTACTTGGTGTCTAAGTTGTGGACTTGGAGTATAAGTTGAGGACTTGGTGTCTAATTTGTGGACTTGGTTTCTAAGTTGTTGACTGAGATGCGCTTTTATAACCTTAGTGTCTGCTTGGAGGACTTGGTGTCTAAGTTGTGGACTTGGTGTCTAAGTTGTGGAATTAAGGGCTAATTTATGACCTTGGTATCTAAGTTGTGGACTTGTTGTCAAAGATGTGGAATTAGGGGCTAATTTATGATCTTGGTGTCTATGTTGTGGATTTGGTGTCTTAAGTTGTGAACTTGGTGTCTAAGTTGTGGGCTTGGTGTCTAAGATGTGGGCTTGGTGTCTAAGTTGTTAGCTTGGTATCTAAGTTGTAGGCTTGGTGTCTAGGTTGTGGCCTTGGTGACTAAGTTGTGGCATTGGTGTCTAAGTTGTGGGATTGGTGTCTAAGTTGTGGCCTTGGTGTCTAAGTTGTGGCCTTTTTGTCTAAGTTGTGATCTTGGTGTCTCAGTTGTGGGCTTGGTGTCTAAGTTGTGGACTGAGATGCTCATTTATAACCATAGTGTCTGCTTGGAGTACTTGGTGTCTAAGTTTTGGACTTGGAGTATAAGTTGAGGACTTGGTGTCTAATTTGTGGACTTGGTTTCTAAGTTGTGGACTGAGATGCGCTTTTATAACCTTAGTGTCTGCTTGGAAAACTTGGTGTCTAACTTGTGGACTTGGTGTCTTAGTTGTGGAATTAAGGGCTAATTTATGACCTTGGTGTCTATGTTTTGGACTTTGTGTCTTAAGTTGTGGACTTGGTGTCTAAGTTGTGGACTGAGATGCTCATTTATATCCTTAGTGTCTGCTTGGAGGACTTGGTGCCTAAGTTGCGGACTTGGTGTATAAGTTGTGGACTTGGTGCCTAAGTTGTGAGCCTGGTGTCTAGGTTGTGGGTTTGGTGACTAAGTTGTGGGCTTGGTGTCTAAGTTGTGGGCTTGGTGTCTAAGTTGTGGGCTTGGTGTCTGAGTTGTGGGCTTGGTGTCTTAGTTGTGGGGTTGGTGTCTAAGTTGTGGACTTGGTGTATAAGTTGTGGAGTTGATGTATATGTTGAGGACTTGGTGTCTGTTTTGTGGACTTGGTTTCTAAGTTGTGTACTGAGATGCGCTTTTATAACCTTAGTGTCTGCTTGGAAAACTTGGTGTCTAACTTGTGGACTTGGTGTCTAAGTTGTGGAATTAAGGGCTAATTTATGACCTTGGTGTCTAAGTTGTGCACTTGTTGTCTAAGTTGTGGAATTAGGGGCTAATTTATGATCTTGGTGTATATGTTGTGGATTTGGTGCCTTAAGTTGTGGACTTGGTGTCTAAGTTGTAAGCTTGGTGTGTAAGTTGTGGGCTTGGTGTCTAAGTTGTAGGCTTGGTGTCTAGGTTGTGTGCTTGGTGTCTAGGTTGTGGGCTTGGTGTCTAGGTTGTGGCCTTGGAGTCTAAGTTGTGGCCTTGGTGTATAAGTTGTGGCCTTGGTGTCTAAGTTGTGGCCTTGGTGTCTAAGTTGTGGGCTTGGTGTCTCAGTTGTGGCCTTGGTGTCTAAGTTGTGGCCTTGGTGTTTAAGTTGTGGGCTTAGTGTCTTAGTTGTGGCCTTGGTGTCTAGGTTGTGGGCTTGGTGTCTAAGTTGTGGCCTTGGTGTCTAAGTTGTGGGCTTGGTGTCTAAGTTGTGGGCTTGGTGTCTAAGTTGTGTACTGAGATGCTCATTTATAACCTTATTGTCTGCTTGGAGGACTTGATGTCTAAGTCGTGTAATTAGGGGCTAATTTACGACCTTGGTTTCCAAGTTGTGGATTTGGTGTCTAAATTTTGGAATTAGGGACTAATTTATGACCTTGGTGTCTATGTTGTGGATTTGGTGTCTTAAGTTGTGGCCTTGGTGTCTAAGTTGTGGCCTTGGTGTCTACGTTGTGGGCTTGGTGTCTAAGTTGTGGGCTTGGTGTCTAAGTTGTGGACTTGGTGTCTAAGTTGTGGGCTTGGTGTCTAAGTTGTGGACTTGATGTATAAATTGAGGACTTGGTGTCTAATTTGTGGACTAGGTTTCTAAGTTGTGGACTGAGATGCGCTTTTATAACCTTTGTGTCTGCTTGGAAAACTTGGTGTCTAAGTTGTGGACTTGGTGTCTAAGTTGTGGGCTTAAAGGCTAATTTATGACCTTAGTGTTTTGTTGGTGGAGTTGATGTATAAGTTGCAAGCTTAGTACATTCTTGGATGTCTTGGTGTCTCAGTTGTGGACTAGGTGTCTCAGTTGTGACCTTGATGTCTCACTTGTGACTTTGGTGTCTCCTTGGATGACTTGATGTCTAAGTTGTAGACATTGTGTCTAATTTGTGGACTTGGTGTCTAAGTTGTGGACTTAAAGGCTAATTTATGACCTTAGTGTCTGCTTGTAGAATCTGTTGTCTAAGATGTGGACAAGGTGTCTCATTTGTGGACTAGGTGTCTCGGTTGTGGACTAGGTGTCTCGGTTGTGGACTAGGTGTCTCGGTTGTGGACTAGGTGTCTCGGTTGTGGACTAGGTGTCTCGGTTGTGGACTAGGTGTCTCAGTTGTGAGCTTGGTTTCTCAGTTGTGACCTTGGTGTCTCCCTGGAGGACTTGATTTCTAAATTGTAGACTTTGTGGCTAATTTGTGGTCTTGGTGTCTAAGTTGTGAACTGAGATGCTCATTTATGAGCTTAGTGTCTGCTTGGAGGACTTGGTGTCTAACTTGTGGACTTGGTGTCTAAGTTGTGGAATTAGGGGCTAATTTATGACCTTGGTGTCTATGTTGTGGGTTTGGTGTCTTAAGTTGTGGGCTTGGTGTCTTAAGTTGTGGGCTTGGTGTCTATGTTGTGGGCTTGGTGTCTAAGTTCTGGGCTTGGTGTCTAAGTTGTAGGCTTGGTGTCTAGGTTGTGGGCTTGGTGTCTAAGTTGTGGGCTTGGTGTTTAAGATGTGGGCTTGGTGTCTATTATGTGGGCTTGGTGTCTAAGTTTTGGATTTGTTGTCTAAATTGTGGGCTTGGTGTCTATGTTGTGGGCTTTGTGTCTAAGTTCTGGGCTTGGTGTCTAAGTTGTAGGCTTGGTGTCTAGGTTGTGGGCTTGGTGTCTAAGTTGTGGGCTTGGTGTTTAAGATGTGGGCTTGGTGTTTAAGATGTGGGCTTGGTGTCTATTATGTGGGCTTGGTGTCTAAGTTGTGGACTTGGTGTATAAGTTGTGGACTTGGTGTATAAGTTGAGGACTTGGTGTCTGATTTGTGGACTTGGTTTCTAAGTTGTGGACTGAGATGCACTTTTATAACCTTAGTGTCTGCTTGGAGGACTTGGTGTCTAAGTTCTGGAGTTAGGAGCAAATTTATGACCTTGGTGTCTATGTTGTTGACTTGGTGTCTAAGTTGTGGAATTAGGGGCTAATTTGTGACCTTGGTGTCTATGTTGTGGATTTGGTGTCTTAACTTGTGGGCTTGGTGTCTAAGTTGTGGGCTTGGTGTCTAGTTTGTGTAGTTGGTATCTAAGTTGTGGACTTGGTTTCTAGGTTGTGTTCTTGGTGTCTAGGTTGTGGACTTGGTGTCTAAGTTGTGGGCTTGGTGTCTAAGTTGTGGGCTTGGTGTCTAAGCTGTGGGCTTGGTGTCTGAGTTGTGGGCTTTGTGTCTGAGTTGTGGGCTTTGTGTCTGAGTTGTGGGCTTGGTGTCTAAGTTGTGGGCTTGGTGTCTAAGTTGTGGACTGAGATGATCATTTATAACTTTAGTGTCTGCTTCGAGGACTTGGTGTCTAAGTTGTGGACTTGATGTATAAGTTGTGGACTTGGTGTCTAAGTTGTGGACTTGGTGTCTAAGTTGTGCACTTGGTGTATAAGTTGAGGACTTGGTGTATAAGTTGAGGACTTGGTGTATAAGTTGAGGACTTGGTGTATAAGTTGAGGACTTGGTGTCTAATTTGTGGACTTGGTTTCTAAGTTGTGGACTGAGATGCCTTTGAATCACTTTAACCCAGCTCCTTCTCAAGAGCTGATAGCCTGGGAGAGGGGGTATGTTTGTGTCCTCCTACCTACAGGTCCATGGCAGCTGCCTGCAAAGTTTGCAAAGCCTCACCATGAGCTGGACAGACAAGTGGAGGAACCCAGTGCCTCAGTTATAGGAGCTGACAGTGAATACCTCAAGCAGAATGAAATAGAGGAAAAAAAAAAAAAATAAAAATGAATGATTACAGGACATCACTTGGGGGCAGCTGAAAAGTAACAACTTGAATATGTGTGCTTGTAACATAGCTATTATTAGAGGCTGTGATTTTGTGTATAAAACCACCTGTATGTACTAGCCAGTTGCTAATGAGAAACTATACCTTGTATTGTGTGGATTTGTTACTTGTAAAAGAGATGTTAGAGCATGCAAATTTGCAGCAGCTGCTAGAAAATGCTAAGGCAAAAGCTAGAAAGATTCTAATATGATGGTAGTATTATAAAGCAGGTAATGGAACAAATTAAGAGGGTGGGAGAACTCCACTGGTAAGAAAATTCTTTGGCTGGTTTCTTGTTGCCATCAGCATCTTCAACATGCTGCTGTAACCTGTAATAGTTACTCTGGTAATGTAAATCTGTGTGTGCTTTGCCACAGTAGCAACTTGTTACTGGATGAAGCAGGTGAAACTCTTCATTGACAACGAGGTACAAGAACTGAGGTTGACCAAATGCCTGCTGCCACTGTCAAGGGCAAGACTGGGTTGGCCTCTGTGTTTGCCACCAAGAAGAACCTTTAGCTCCGCTGTTGGCTGCAACCCAGCAGGCGTGGAGCGGTGGGGACACATGCCATGCCAGACCTTAATGTGAGGGATGGCTTCCCCTGTTATCAGAGAGCCATCCAGGAGAAAAATGGCAGACCCAGTAGCCTGTGATTGGCATCTGTTGAAGAAATATGGAAACATGCTAAGATCTTACACATGGTGTATGAGGATGGGCAAGCCTTTCGGCTGGACGATTTATTAGGTGAATGGGAACTGACAGGTTGGCTGGTTGCTCTAGTAAAAGGTGGACTAATGGTGTTTATTGTCATTTTAACGATTTTGATTTTGTTGCTCTGTATTTTTAATGTATCCAAAGAATGATTATGAGTGCTACAAAGCGTGTTTGGCTTGTATAAAAAGAAAAAGGGGGAGATGTGGATGATTTTCTGGCAAAGAACAGCCACATACCCAGATCAGCAAGTGCCTACATGGAGTTCGACATGAACCAAGGAACAACAAAAGGTGAAGGAGGACGGGAGCGAGGCACTGGGAGTGAGAATCCCAGCAAGATAAGAAGGAGCTGGAATTTACTGAGTTGCTAAATTGAGGACTGTTGGAAAACTTTGAAGGTCAGGTTCTCACACCTGTGCTTAACCAATTATATGTTAGTTGTTAAGGGCCTCACAGATATGTATCCAATCACAATGTGCCAAGTTAGTGAAAACAACTTTAAGACATAGTATATAAAGAGTTAGTTTTCTAGAATAAATGGCTTTGTCTGATCACATTGATCTCCGACTGAGTCCCTTCCGAGACAGTCGCAACCTTAGTATCTTCTTGGACGACTTGTTGTCTCAGTTGTGGTCCTGGTGTCTAAGTTGTGGACATAAAGGCTAATTTATGACCTTAGTGTCTGCTTGGAGGAGCTGTTGTCTAAGATGTGGGCTAGGTGTCTCAGTTGTGGACTAGGTGTCTCAGTTGTGACCTTGGTGTCTCAGTTGTGACCTTGGTGTCTCGCTGGAGGAGTTGATGCCTAAGTTGTAGACTTTGTGTCTAATTTGTGGACTTGGTGTCTAAGTTGTGGACTGAGATGCTCATTTATGACCTTAGTGTCTGATTGGAGGACTTGGTGTCTAACTTGTGGACTTGGTGTATAAGTTCTGGACTTGGTGTATAAGTTGAGGATTTGGTGTCTAATTTGTGGACTTGGTTTCTAAGTTGTGGACTGAGATGCACTTTTATAACCTTAGTGTCTGCTTGGAGGACTTGGTGTCTAACTTCTGGAATTAGGGGCTAAATTATGACCTTGGTGTCTATGTTGTGGACTTGGAGTCTAAGTTGTGGAATTAGGGGCTAATTTATGACCTTGGTGTCTATGTTGTGGATTTGGTGTGTTAAGTTGTGGATTTGGTGTCTAAGATGTGGGCTTGGTGTCTAAGTTGTGGGCTTGGTGTCTAAGTTGTGGGCTTAGTGTCTAGGTTGTGGACTTGGTGTCTAGGTTGTGGACTTGGTGTCTAGGTTGTGGGCTTGGTGTCTAAGTTGTGGGCTTGGTGTCTAAGTTGTGTGCTTGGTGTCTAAGTTGTGGACTTGGTGTCTAAGTTGTGGGATTGGTGTGTAAGTTGTGGGCTTGGTGTCTAAGTTGTGGGCTTGGTGTCTAAGTTGTGGGCTTGGTGTCTAGGTTGTGGGCTTGGTGTCTAAGTTGTAGACTGAGATGCTCATTTATAACCTTAGTGTCTGCTTGGAGGACTTGGTGTCTAAGTTGTGGACGTGGTGTCTAAGTTGTGGTCTTGGTGTATAAGTGGAGGACTTGGTGTCTAATTTGTGGACTAGGTTTCTATGTTCTGGACTGAGATGGGCTTTTATAACCTTAGTGACTGCTTGGAGGACTTGGTGTATAAGTTGTGGAATTAGGGGCTAATATATGACCTTGGTATCTAAGTTGTGGACTTGTTGTCTAAGTTGTGGAATTAGGGGCTAATTTATGGTTTTGGTATTTATGTTGTGGATTTGGTGTCTTAAGTTGCGAACTTGGTGTCTAAGTTGTGGTCTTGGTGTCTAAGTTGTGGACTTGGTGTCTAGGTTGTGGACTTGGTGTATAAGTTGTGGACTTGGTGTATAAGTTGAGGACTTGGTTTCTAATTTTTGGACTAGGATTCTAGGTTGTGGACTGAGATGCCCTTTTATAACCTTAGTGTCTGCTTGGAGGACTTGGTGTCTAACTTGTGGACTTGGTGTCTAAGTTGTGGAATTAGGGGCTAATTTATGACCTTGGTGTCTAAGTTGTGGACGTGTTGTCTAAGTTGTGGAATTAGGGGCTAATTTATGATCTTGGTGTCTAAGTTGTGGTCTTGGTGTCTAAATTGTGGACTTGGTGTCTAAGTTGTGGACTTGGTGTCGAAGTTGTGGGCTTGGTGTCTAAGTTGTGGACTTGGTGTCTAAGTTGTGGGCTTGGTGTCTAAATTTTGGTCTTGGTGTCTAGGTTGTGTGCTTCGTGTCTAAGTTGTGGGCTTGGTGTCTAATTTGTGTGCTTGGTGTCTACGTTGTGGACTGAGATGCTGATTTATAACCTTAGTGTCTGCTTGGAGGACTTGGTGTATAAGTTGTGGACTAGGTGTAAAAGTTGAGGACTTGGTGTCTAACTTGTGGACTTGGTGTCTAACTTGTGGACTTGGTGTCTAACTTGTGGACTTGGTGTCTAACTTGTGGACTTGGTGTCTAAGTTGTAGAATTAGGGGCTAATTAATGACCTTGGTGTCTATGTTGTGGACTTGGTGTCTAAGTTGTGGACTTGGTGTCTAAGTTGTGGACTTGGTGTCTAAGTTGTGGACTTGGTGTCTAAGTTGTGGACTTGGTGTCTAAGTTGTGGACTTGGAGTGTAAGTTGTGGACTGAGATGCGCTTTTATAACCTTAGTGTTTGCTTGGAAAACATGGTGTTTAAGTTGTGCACTTGTTGTCTAAGTTGTGGAATTAAGGGCTAAATTATGATCTTGGTGTCTATTTTGTGGATTTGGTGTCTTAACTTGTGGACTTGGTGTCTAAGTTGTGGGCTTGGTGTCTAAGTTTTGGGCTTGGTGTCTAGGTTGTGGGCTTGGTGTCTAGGTTGTGGGCTTGGTGTCTAGGTTGTGGGCTTGGTGTCTAGGTTGTGGGCTTGGTGTCTAATTTGTGGGCTTGGTGTCTAAGTTGTGGACTGAGATGCTCATTTATAACCTTAGTGTCTGCTTGGAGGATTCTTGTATAAGTTCTGGACTTGGTGTATAAGTTGAGGACTTGGTGTATAAGTTGAGGACTTGGTGTATAAGTTGAGGACTTGGTGTCTAAGTTGTGGACTTGGAGTGTAAGTTGTGGACTGAGATGCGCTTTTATAACCTTAGTGTTTGCTTGGAAAACATGGTGTCTAAGTTGTGCACTTGTTGTCTAAGTTGTGGAATTAAGGGCTAAATTATGATCTTGGTGTCTATTTTGTGGATTTGGTGTCTTAACTTGTGGACTTGGTGTCTAAGTTTTGGGCTTGGTGTCTAGTTTGTGGGCTTGGTGTCTAAGTTGTGGGCTTGGTGTCTAAGTTGTCGGCTTGGTGTCTAAGTTGTCGGCTTGGTGTCTAAGTTGTGGAATTGGTGTCTAAGTTGTGGGCTTGGTGTCTAATTTTTGGACTGATATGCTCATTTATAACCTTAATGTTTGCTTCGAGTTCTTGGTGTCTAAGTTGTGGACTTGGTGTCTAAGTTGTGGACTTGGTGTATAAGTTGAGGACTTGGTGTCTAATTTGTGGACTTGGTTTCTAAGTTGTGGACTGAGATGCGCTTTTATAACCTTACTGTCTGCTTGGAGGACTTGGTGTCTAACTTGTGGACTTGGTGTCTAAGTTGTGGAATTAGGGGCTAATTTATGACCTTGGTGTCTAAGTTGTGGACTTGTTGTCTAAGTTGTCTTCTTGGTGTCTAGGTTGTGGGATTGGTGTCTAAGTTGTGGGCTTGGTGTCTAGGTTGTGGGCTTGGTGTCTATGTTGTGGATTTGGTGTCTAAGTTGTGGGCTTGGTATCTAAGTTGTGGACTGAGATGCTCATTTATAACCCTAGTGTCTGCTTGGAGGACTTAGTGTCTAAGTTTTGGACTTGGTGTCTAAGTTGTGGAATTAAGGGCTAATTTATGAGCATGGTGTCTATGTTGTGGATTTGGTGTCTTAAGTTGTGGGCTTTCTGTCTAAGTTGTGGGCTTGGTGTCTAAGTTGTGGGCTTGGTGTCTAAGTAGTCGGCTTGGTGTCTAACTAGTGGGCTTGGTGTCAAAGTTGTGGGTTTGTTGTCTAAGTTTTGGGCTTGGTGTCTAAGTTGTAGGCTTGGTGTGTAAATTGTGGGCTTGGTGTCTATGTTGTGGGTTTGGTGTCTAAGTTGTGGGGTTGGTGTCTAAGTTGTGAGCTTGGTGTCTAAGTTTTGAGCTTGGTGTCTAAGTTGTGGGCTTGGTGTCTAAGTTGTGGGCTTGGTGTCTAAGTGGTGGACTTGGTGTCTAAGTTGTGGGCTTGGTGTCTAAGTTGTCGACTTGGTGTCTAAGTTGTGGAATTAGGGGCTAATTTATGATCTTGGTTTTTATGTTGTGGTTTTGGTGTCTTAAGTTGTGGACTTTGTGTCTAAGTTGTGGGCTTGGTGTCTAAGTTGTGGACTTGTAGTCTAAGTTGTGGAATTAGGGGCTAATTTATGATTTTGGTATTTATGTTGTGGATAATGGTGTCTTAAGTTGTGAACGTGGTGTCTAAGTTGTGGGCTTGGTGTCTGAGTTGTGGACTTGGTGTATAAGTTGTGGCCTTGGTGTATAAGTTGAGTACTTGGTGTCTAATTTGTGGACTAGGTTTCTAGGTTGTGGACTGAGATGCCCTTTTATAACCTTAGTGTCTGCTTAAAGGACTTGGTGTCTAACTTGTGGACTTGGTGTCTAAGTTGTGGACTTGTTGTCTAAGTTGTGGAATTAGGGGCTAATTTATGATCTTGGTGTCAAAGTTGTGGTCTTGGTGTCTAAACTGTGGACTTGGTGTCTAAGTTGTGGACTTGGTGTCGAAGTTTTGGGCTTGGTGTCTAAGTTGTGGGCTTGGTGTCTAAATTGTGGTCTTAGTGTCTAGGTTGTGCGCTTGGTGTCTAAGTTGTGGGCTTGGTGTCTAAGTTGTGTGCTTGGTGTCTACGTTGTGGACTGAGATGCTGATTTATAACCTTAGTGTCTGCTTGGAGGACTTGGTGTCTAAGTTGTGGGCTTGGTGTCTAAGTTGTGGGCTTGGTGTCTAAGTTGTGGGCTTGGTGTCTAAGTTGTGGGCTTGGTGTCTAAGTTGTCGGCTTGGTGTCTAAGTTGTGGAATTGGTGTCTAAGTTGTGGGCTTGGTGTCTAATTTCTGGACTGATATGCTCATTTATAACCTGAGTGTCTGCTTGGAGTACTTGGTGTCTAAGTTGTGGACTTGGTGTATAAGTTGTGGACTTGGTGTATAAGTTGAGGACTTGGTGTCTAAATTGTGGACTTGGTTTCTAAGTTGTGGACTTGGTGTCGAAGTTGTGGGCTTGGTGTCTAAGTTGTGAGCTTGGTGTCTAAGTTGTGGGCTTGGTGTCTAAGTTGTGGACTGAGATGCTCATTTATAACCTTAGTGTCTGCTTGGAGGACTTGGTGTCTAAGTTGTGGACTTGGTGTCTAAGTTGTGGACTTGGTGTAAATGTTGTAGAATTAGGGGCTAATTTATGATCTTGGTGTCTAAGTTGTGGACTTGGTGTCTAAGTTGTGGACTTGGTGTCTAAGTTGTGGGCTTGGTGTCTAAGTTGTGGCCTTGGTGTCTAAGTTGTGGGCTTGTTGTCTAAGTTTTGAACTGAGATGCGCTTTTATAACCTTAGTGTCTGCTTGGAGGACTTGGTGTCTAACTTCTGGACTTGGTGTCTAAGTTGTGGAATTAGGGGCTAATTTATGACCTTGGTGTCTATGTTGTGTATTTGGTGTCTTAACTTGTGGACTTGGTGTCTAAGTTGTGGACTTGGTGTCTATGTTGTGGCCTTGGTGTCTAAGTTGTGGTCTTGGTGCCTAAGTTGTGGGCTTGGTGTCTAGGTTGTGGGCTTGGTGTCTAAGTTGTGGGCTTGGTGTCTAAGTTGTGGACTTGGTGTCTAAGTTGTGGGCTTGGTGTCTAAGTTGTGGGCTTGGTGTCTAAGTTGTGGGCTTGGTGTCTAAGTTGTGGTCTTGGTGTCTAAATTTTGGACTGAGATGGGCTTTTGTAACCTTACTGTCTTCTTGGAGGACTTGGTGTCTAACTTGTGGACTTGGTGTCTAATTTGTGGAATTAGGGGCTAATTTATGACCTTGGTGTATAAGTTGCGGGCTTGTTGTCTAAGTTGTGGGCTTGGTGTCTAAGTTGTGGGCTTGGTGTCTAAGTTGTGAGCTTGGTGTCTAAGTTGTGGCCTTGGTGTCTAAGTTGTGGACTGAGATGCTCATTTATAACCTTAGGGTCTGCTTGGAGGACTTGGTGTCTAAGTTGTGGACTTGGTGTCTAAGTTGTGGACTTGGTGTAAAAGTTGAGGACTTGGTTTATAAGTTGAGGACTTGGTGTCTAACTTGTGGACTTGGTGTCTAAGTTGTAGAATTAGGGGCTAATTTCTGACCTTGGTGTCTATGTTGTGGACTTGGTGTCTAAGTTGTGGACTTGGTGTCTAAGTTGTGGGCTTGGTGTATAAGTTGTGGGCTTGGTGTCTAAGTAGTGGACTTGGTGTTTAAGTTGTGGCCTTCGTGTCTAAGTTGTGGGCTTGGTGTCTAAGTTGTGGGCTTGGTGTCTAAGTTGTGGGCTTGGTGTCTATGTTGTGGGCTTGGTGTATAAGTTGTGGACTTGGTGTATAAGTTGTGGACTTGATGTATAAATTGAGGACTTGGTGTCTAATTTGTGGACTAGGTTTCTAAGTTGTGGACTGAGATGCCCTTTTATAACCTTAGGGTCTGCTTAAAGGACTTGGTGTCTAACTTGTGGACTTGGTGGCTAAGTTGTGGAATTAGGGACTAATTTATGACCTTGGTGCCTAAGTTGTGGACTTGTTGTCTAAGATGTGTAATCAGGGGTTAATTTATGATCTTGGTGTCTAAGTTGTGGTCTTGTTGTCTAAATTCTGGTCTTTTTGTCTAAATTGTGGGCTTGGTTTCTAAGTTGTGGGCTTGGTGTCTAAGTTGTGGGCTTGGTGTCTAGGTTGTGGGCTTGGTGTCTAGGTTGTGGGCTTGGTGTCTAGGTTGTGGGCTTGGTGTCTAAGTTGTGGGCTTGGTGTCTAGGTTGTGGACTTGGTTTCTAAGTTGTGGGCTTGGTGTCTAAGTTGTGGGCTTGGTGTCTAAGTTGTGGGCTTGGTGTCTAAGTTGTGGGCTTGGTGTCTAAGTTTTGGACTTGGTGTCTAAGTTGTGGACTTGGTGTCTAAGTTGTGGGCTTGGTGTCTAAGTTGTGGGTTTGGTGCCTAAGTTGTGGGCTTGGTGTCTAAATTGTGGACTTGGTGTCTAAGTTGTGGACTTGGTGTATAAGTTGTGGAGTTGATGTATAAGTTGAGGACTTGGTGTCTAATTTGTGGACTTGGTTTCTAAGTTGTGGACTGAGATGCGCTTTTATAACCTTAGTGTCTGCTTGGAGGACTTGGTGTCTAACTTGTGGACTTGGTGTCTAAGTTGTGGAATTAGGGGCTAATTTTTGATCTTGGTGTCTAAGTTGTGGACTTGTTGTCAAAGATGTGGAATTAGGGGCTAATTTATGATCTTGGTTTCTATGTTGTGGATTTGGTGTCTTAAGTTGTGAACTTGGTGTCTAAGTTGTGGGCTTGGTGTCTAAGATGTGGGCTTGGTGTCTAAGTTGTTAGCTTGGTATCTAACTTGTAGGCTTGGTGTCTAGGTTGTGGCCTTGGTGTCTAAGTTGTGGCATTGGTGTCTAAGTTGTGGCATTGGTGTCTAAGTTGTGGTATTGGTGTCTAAGTTGTGGCCTTTTGGTCTAAGTTGTGATCTTGGTGTCTCAGTTGTGGCCTTGGTGTCTAAGTTGTGGACTGAGATGCTCATTTATAAACATAGTGTCTGCTTGGAGTACTTGGTGTCTAAGTTGTGGACTTGGAGTATAAGTTGAGGACTTGGTGTCTAATTTGTTGACTTGGTTTCTAAGTTGTGGACTGAGATGCGCTTTTATAACCTTAGTGTCTGCTTGGAAAACTTGGTGTCTAAGTTGTGGACTTGGTGTCTAAGTTGTGGAATTAAGGGCTAATTTATAACCTTGGTGTCTATGTTGTGGATTTGGTGTCTTAAGTTGTGGACTTGGTGTCTAAGTTGTGGACTGAGATGCTCATTTATATCCTTAGTGTTTGCTTGTAGGACTTGGTGCCTAAGTTGCGGACTTGGTGTATAAGTTGTGGACTTGGTGCCTAAGTTGTGGGCTTGGTGTCTAAGTTGTGTGTTTGGTGTCTAAGTTGTGGGCTTGGTGTCTATGTTGTGGGCTTGGTGTCTAAGTTGTGGGTTTGGTGTCTAAGTTGTGGGCTTGGTGTCTAAGTTGTGGGCTTGGTGTCTAAGTTGTGGACTTGGTGTATAAGTTGTGGAGTTGATGTATATGTTAAGGACTTGGTGTCTGATTTGTGGACTTGGTTTCTAAGTTGTGGACTGAGATGCGCTTTTATAACCTTAGTGTCTGCTTGGAAAACTTGGTGTCTAACTTGTGGACTTGGTGTCTAAGTTGTGGAATTAAGGGCTAATTTATGACCTTGGTGTCTAAGTTGTGCACTTGTTGTCTAAGTTGTGGAATTAGGGGCTTATTTATGATCTTGGTGTATATGTTGTGGATTTGGTGCCTTAAGTTGTGGACTTGGTGTCTAAGTTGTAAGCTTGGTGTCTAAGTTGTGGGCTTGGTGTCTAAGTTGTAGGCTTGGTGTCTAGGTTGTGGGCTTGGTGTCTAGGTTGTGGGCTTGGTGTCTAGGTTGTGGCCTTGGAGTCTAAGTTGTGGCCTTGGTGTTTAAGTTGTGGCCTTGGTGTCTAAGTTGTGGCCTTGGTGTCTAAGTTGTGGGCTTAGTGTCTAAGTTGTGGCCTTGGTGTCTAGGTTGTGGGCTTGGTGTCTAAGTTGTGGGCTTGGTGTCTAAGTTGTGTACTGAGATGCTCATTTATAACCTTATTGTCTGCTTGGAGGACTTGATGTCTAAGTCGTGTAATTAGGGGCTAATTTATGACCTTGGTTTCCAAGTTGTTGATTTGGTGTCTAAATTTTGGAATTAGGGTCTAATTTATGACCTTGGTGTCTATGTTGTGGATTTGGTGTCTTAAGTTGTGGCCTTGGTGTCTAAGTTGTGGCCTTGGTGTCTAAGATGTGGGCTTGGTGTCTAAGTTGTGGGCTTGGTGTCTAAGTTGTGGACTTGGTGTCTAAGTTGTGATCTTGGTGTCTCAGTTGTGGGCTTGGTGTCTAAGTTGTGGGCTTGGTGTCTAAGTTGTGGACTGAGATGATCATTTATAACTTTAGTGTCTGCTTCGAGGACTTGGTGTCTAAGTTGTGGACTTGATGTATAAGTTGTGGACTTGGTGTCTAAGTTGTGGACTTGGTGTCTAAGTTGTGCACTTGGTGTATAAGTTGAGGACTTGGTGTATAAGTTGAGGACTTGGTGTATAAGTTGAGGACTTGGTGTATAAGTTGAGGACTTGGTGTCTAATTTGTGGACTTGGTTTCTAAGTTGTGGACTGAGATGCCTTTGAATCACTTTAACCCAGCTCCTTCTCAAGAGCTGATAGCCTGGGAGAGGGGGTATGTTTGTGTCCTCCTACCTACAGGTCCATGGCAGCTGCCTGCAAAGTTTGCAAAGCCTCACCATGAGCTGGACAGACAAGTGGAGGAACCCAGTGCCTCAGTTATAGGAGCTGACAGTGAATACCTCAAGCAGAATGAAATAGAGGAAAAAAAAAAAAAATAAAAATGAATGATTACAGGACATCACTTGGGGGCAGCTGAAAAGTAACAACTTGAATATGTGTGCTTGTAACATAGCTATTATTAGAGGCTGTGATTTTGTGTATAAAACCACCTGTATGTACTAGCCAGTTGCTAATGAGAAACTATACCTTGTATTGTGTGGATTTGTTACTTGTAAAAGAGATGTTAGAGCATGCAAATTTGCAGCAGCTGCTAGAAAATGCTAAGGCAAAAGCTAGAAAGATTCTAATATGATGGTAGTATTATAAAGCAGGTAATGGAACAAATTAAGAGGGTGGGAGAACTCCACTGGTAAGAAAATTCTTTGGCTGGTTTCTTGTTGCCATCAGCATCTTCAACATGCTGCTGTAACCTGTAATAGTTACTCTGGTAATGTAAATCTGTGTGTGCTTTGCCACAGTAGCAACTTGTTACTGGATGAAGCAGGTGAAACTCTTCATTGACAACGAGGTACAAGAACTGAGGTTGACCAAATGCCTGCTGCCACTGTCAAGGGCAAGACTGGGTTGGCCTCTGTGTTTGCCACCAAGAAGAACCTTTAGCTCCGCTGTTGGCTGCAACCCAGCAGGCGTGGAGCGGTGGGGACACATGCCATGCCAGACCTTAATGTGAGGGATGGCTTCCCCTGTTATCAGAGAGCCATCCAGGAGAAAAATGGCAGACCCAGTAGCCTGTGATTGGCATCTGTTGAAGAAATATGGAAACATGCTAAGATCTTACACATGGTGTATGAGGATGGGCAAGCCTTTCGGCTGGACGATTTATTAGGTGAATGGGAACTGACAGGTTGGCTGGTTGCTCTAGTAAAAGGTGGACTAATGGTGTTTATTGTCATTTTAACGATTTTGATTTTGTTGCTCTGTATTTTTAATGTATCCAAAGAATGATTATGAGTGCTACAAAGCGTGTTTGGCTTGTATAAAAAGAAAAAGGGGGAGATGTGGATGATTTTCTGGCAAAGAACAGCCACATACCCAGATCAGCAAGTGCCTACATGGAGTTCGACATGAACCAAGGAACAACAAAAGGTGAAGGAGGACGGGAGCGAGGCACTGGGAGTGAGAATCCCAGCAAGATAAGAAGGAGCTGGAATTTACTGAGTTGCTAAATTGAGGACTGTTGGAAAACTTTGAAGGTCAGGTTCTCACACCTGTGCTTAACCAATTATATGTTAGTTGTTAAGGGCCTCACAGATATGTATCCAATCACAATGTGCCAAGTTAGTGAAAACAACTTTAAGACATAGTATATAAAGAGTTAGTTTTCTAGAATAAATGGCTTTGTCTGATCACATTGATCTCCGACTGAGTCCCTTCCGAGACAGTCGCAACCTTAGTATCTTCTTGGACGACTTGTTGTCTCAGTTGTGGTCCTGGTGTCTAAGTTGTGGACATAAAGGCTAATTTATGACCTTAGTGTCTGCTTGGAGGAGCTGTTGTCTAAGATGTGGGCTAGGTGTCTCAGTTGTGGACTAGGTGTCTCAGTTGTGACCTTGGTGTCTCAGTTGTGACCTTGGTGTCTCGCTGGAGGAGTTGATGCCTAAGTTGTAGACTTTGTGTCTAATTTGTGGACTTGGTGTCTAAGTTGTGGACTGAGATGCTCATTTATGACCTTAGTGTCTGATTGGAGGACTTGGTGTCTAACTTGTGGACTTGGTGTATAAGTTCTGGACTTGGTGTATAAGTTGAGGATTTGGTGTCTAATTTGTGGACTTGGTTTCTAAGTTGTGGACTGAGATGCACTTTTATAACCTTAGTGTCTGCTTGGAGGACTTGGTGTCTAACTTCTGGAATTAGGGGCTAAATTATGACCTTGGTGTCTATGTTGTGGACTTGGAGTCTAAGTTGTGGAATTAGGGGCTAATTTATGACCTTGGTGTCTATGTTGTGGATTTGGTGTGTTAAGTTGTGGATTTGGTGTCTAAGATGTGGGCTTGGTGTCTAAGTTGTGGGCTTGGTGTCTAAGTTGTGGGCTTAGTGTCTAGGTTGTGGACTTGGTGTCTAGGTTGTGGACTTGGTGTCTAGGTTGTGGGCTTGGTGTCTAAGTTGTGGGCTTGGTGTCTAAGTTGTGTGCTTGGTGTCTAAGTTGTGGACTTGGTGTCTAAGTTGTGGGATTGGTGTGTAAGTTGTGGGCTTGGTGTCTAAGTTGTGGGCTTGGTGTCTAAGTTGTGGGCTTGGTGTCTAGGTTGTGGGCTTGGTGTCTAAGTTGTAGACTGAGATGCTCATTTATAACCTTAGTGTCTGCTTGGAGGACTTGGTGTCTAAGTTGTGGACGTGGTGTCTAAGTTGTGGTCTTGGTGTATAAGTGGAGGACTTGGTGTCTAATTTGTGGACTAGGTTTCTATGTTCTGGACTGAGATG
This sequence comes from Psittacula echo, assembly GCF_963264785.1. Classification (NCBI taxonomy): domain Eukaryota; kingdom Metazoa; phylum Chordata; class Aves; order Psittaciformes; family Psittacidae; genus Psittacula; species Psittacula echo. The sequence continues at coordinate 239,852 of NW_027664226.1, read as the reverse complement.
GGCTTTTATAACCTTAGTGACTGCTTGGAGGACTTGGTGTATAAGTTGTGGAATTAGGGGCTAATATATGACCTTGGTATCTAAGTTGTGGACTTGTTGTCTAAGTTGTGGAATTAGGGGCTAATTTATGGTTTTGGTATTTATGTTGTGGATTTGGTGTCTTAAGTTGCGAACTTGGTGTCTAAGTTGTGGTCTTGGTGTCTAAGTTGTGGACTTGGTGTCTAGGTTGTGGACTTGGTGTATAAGTTGTGGACTTGGTGTATAAGTTGAGGACTTGGTTTCTAATTTTTGGACTAGGATTCTAGGTTGTGGACTGAGATGCCCTTTTATAACCTTAGTGTCTGCTTGGAGGACTTGGTGTCTAACTTGTGGACTTGGTGTCTAAGTTGTGGAATTAGGGGCTAATTTATGACCTTGGTGTCTAAGTTGTGGACGTGTTGTCTAAGTTGTGGAATTAGGGGCTAATTTATGATCTTGGTGTCTAAGTTGTGGTCTTGGTGTCTAAATTGTGGACTTGGTGTCTAAGTTGTGGACTTGGTGTCGAAGTTGTGGGCTTGGTGTCTAAGTTGTGGACTTGGTGTCTAAGTTGTGGGCTTGGTGTCTAAATTTTGGTCTTGGTGTCTAGGTTGTGTGCTTCGTGTCTAAGTTGTGGGCTTGGTGTCTAATTTGTGTGCTTGGTGTCTACGTTGTGGACTGAGATGCTGATTTATAACCTTAGTGTCTGCTTGGAGGACTTGGTGTATAAGTTGTGGACTAGGTGTAAAAGTTGAGGACTTGGTGTCTAACTTGTGGACTTGGTGTCTAACTTGTGGACTTGGTGTCTAACTTGTGGACTTGGTGTCTAACTTGTGGACTTGGTGTCTAAGTTGTAGAATTAGGGGCTAATTAATGACCTTGGTGTCTATGTTGTGGACTTGGTGTCTAAGTTGTGGACTTGGTGTCTAAGTTGTGGACTTGGTGTCTAAGTTGTGGACTTGGTGTCTAAGTTGTGGACTTGGTGTCTAAGTTGTGGACTTGGAGTGTAAGTTGTGGACTGAGATGCGCTTTTATAACCTTAGTGTTTGCTTGGAAAACATGGTGTTTAAGTTGTGCACTTGTTGTCTAAGTTGTGGAATTAAGGGCTAAATTATGATCTTGGTGTCTATTTTGTGGATTTGGTGTCTTAACTTGTGGACTTGGTGTCTAAGTTGTGGGCTTGGTGTCTAAGTTTTGGGCTTGGTGTCTAGGTTGTGGGCTTGGTGTCTAGGTTGTGGGCTTGGTGTCTAGGTTGTGGGCTTGGTGTCTAGGTTGTGGGCTTGGTGTCTAATTTGTGGGCTTGGTGTCTAAGTTGTGGACTGAGATGCTCATTTATAACCTTAGTGTCTGCTTGGAGGATTCTTGTATAAGTTCTGGACTTGGTGTATAAGTTGAGGACTTGGTGTATAAGTTGAGGACTTGGTGTATAAGTTGAGGACTTGGTGTCTAAGTTGTGGACTTGGAGTGTAAGTTGTGGACTGAGATGCGCTTTTATAACCTTAGTGTTTGCTTGGAAAACATGGTGTCTAAGTTGTGCACTTGTTGTCTAAGTTGTGGAATTAAGGGCTAAATTATGATCTTGGTGTCTATTTTGTGGATTTGGTGTCTTAACTTGTGGACTTGGTGTCTAAGTTTTGGGCTTGGTGTCTAGTTTGTGGGCTTGGTGTCTAAGTTGTGGGCTTGGTGTCTAAGTTGTCGGCTTGGTGTCTAAGTTGTCGGCTTGGTGTCTAAGTTGTGGAATTGGTGTCTAAGTTGTGGGCTTGGTGTCTAATTTTTGGACTGATATGCTCATTTATAACCTTAATGTTTGCTTCGAGTTCTTGGTGTCTAAGTTGTGGACTTGGTGTCTAAGTTGTGGACTTGGTGTATAAGTTGAGGACTTGGTGTCTAATTTGTGGACTTGGTTTCTAAGTTGTGGACTGAGATGCGCTTTTATAACCTTACTGTCTGCTTGGAGGACTTGGTGTCTAACTTGTGGACTTGGTGTCTAAGTTGTGGAATTAGGGGCTAATTTATGACCTTGGTGTCTAAGTTGTGGACTTGTTGTCTAAGTTGTCTTCTTGGTGTCTAGGTTGTGGGATTGGTGTCTAAGTTGTGGGCTTGGTGTCTAGGTTGTGGGCTTGGTGTCTATGTTGTGGATTTGGTGTCTAAGTTGTGGGCTTGGTATCTAAGTTGTGGACTGAGATGCTCATTTATAACCCTAGTGTCTGCTTGGAGGACTTAGTGTCTAAGTTTTGGACTTGGTGTCTAAGTTGTGGAATTAAGGGCTAATTTATGAGCATGGTGTCTATGTTGTGGATTTGGTGTCTTAAGTTGTGGGCTTTCTGTCTAAGTTGTGGGCTTGGTGTCTAAGTTGTGGGCTTGGTGTCTAAGTAGTCGGCTTGGTGTCTAACTAGTGGGCTTGGTGTCAAAGTTGTGGGTTTGTTGTCTAAGTTTTGGGCTTGGTGTCTAAGTTGTAGGCTTGGTGTGTAAATTGTGGGCTTGGTGTCTATGTTGTGGGTTTGGTGTCTAAGTTGTGGGGTTGGTGTCTAAGTTGTGAGCTTGGTGTCTAAGTTTTGAGCTTGGTGTCTAAGTTGTGGGCTTGGTGTCTAAGTTGTGGGCTTGGTGTCTAAGTGGTGGACTTGGTGTCTAAGTTGTGGGCTTGGTGTCTAAGTTGTCGACTTGGTGTCTAAGTTGTGGAATTAGGGGCTAATTTATGATCTTGGTTTTTATGTTGTGGTTTTGGTGTCTTAAGTTGTGGACTTTGTGTCTAAGTTGTGGGCTTGGTGTCTAAGTTGTGGACTTGTAGTCTAAGTTGTGGAATTAGGGGCTAATTTATGATTTTGGTATTTATGTTGTGGATAATGGTGTCTTAAGTTGTGAACGTGGTGTCTAAGTTGTGGGCTTGGTGTCTGAGTTGTGGACTTGGTGTATAAGTTGTGGCCTTGGTGTATAAGTTGAGTACTTGGTGTCTAATTTGTGGACTAGGTTTCTAGGTTGTGGACTGAGATGCCCTTTTATAACCTTAGTGTCTGCTTAAAGGACTTGGTGTCTAACTTGTGGACTTGGTGTCTAAGTTGTGGACTTGTTGTCTAAGTTGTGGAATTAGGGGCTAATTTATGATCTTGGTGTCAAAGTTGTGGTCTTGGTGTCTAAACTGTGGACTTGGTGTCTAAGTTGTGGACTTGGTGTCGAAGTTTTGGGCTTGGTGTCTAAGTTGTGGGCTTGGTGTCTAAATTGTGGTCTTAGTGTCTAGGTTGTGCGCTTGGTGTCTAAGTTGTGGGCTTGGTGTCTAAGTTGTGTGCTTGGTGTCTACGTTGTGGACTGAGATGCTGATTTATAACCTTAGTGTCTGCTTGGAGGACTTGGTGTCTAAGTTGTGGGCTTGGTGTCTAAGTTGTGGGCTTGGTGTCTAAGTTGTGGGCTTGGTGTCTAAGTTGTGGGCTTGGTGTCTAAGTTGTCGGCTTGGTGTCTAAGTTGTGGAATTGGTGTCTAAGTTGTGGGCTTGGTGTCTAATTTCTGGACTGATATGCTCATTTATAACCTGAGTGTCTGCTTGGAGTACTTGGTGTCTAAGTTGTGGACTTGGTGTATAAGTTGTGGACTTGGTGTATAAGTTGAGGACTTGGTGTCTAAATTGTGGACTTGGTTTCTAAGTTGTGGACTTGGTGTCGAAGTTGTGGGCTTGGTGTCTAAGTTGTGAGCTTGGTGTCTAAGTTGTGGGCTTGGTGTCTAAGTTGTGGACTGAGATGCTCATTTATAACCTTAGTGTCTGCTTGGAGGACTTGGTGTCTAAGTTGTGGACTTGGTGTCTAAGTTGTGGACTTGGTGTAAATGTTGTAGAATTAGGGGCTAATTTATGATCTTGGTGTCTAAGTTGTGGACTTGGTGTCTAAGTTGTGGACTTGGTGTCTAAGTTGTGGGCTTGGTGTCTAAGTTGTGGCCTTGGTGTCTAAGTTGTGGGCTTGTTGTCTAAGTTTTGAACTGAGATGCGCTTTTATAACCTTAGTGTCTGCTTGGAGGACTTGGTGTCTAACTTCTGGACTTGGTGTCTAAGTTGTGGAATTAGGGGCTAATTTATGACCTTGGTGTCTATGTTGTGTATTTGGTGTCTTAACTTGTGGACTTGGTGTCTAAGTTGTGGACTTGGTGTCTATGTTGTGGCCTTGGTGTCTAAGTTGTGGTCTTGGTGCCTAAGTTGTGGGCTTGGTGTCTAGGTTGTGGGCTTGGTGTCTAAGTTGTGGGCTTGGTGTCTAAGTTGTGGACTTGGTGTCTAAGTTGTGGGCTTGGTGTCTAAGTTGTGGGCTTGGTGTCTAAGTTGTGGGCTTGGTGTCTAAGTTGTGGTCTTGGTGTCTAAATTTTGGACTGAGATGGGCTTTTGTAACCTTACTGTCTTCTTGGAGGACTTGGTGTCTAACTTGTGGACTTGGTGTCTAATTTGTGGAATTAGGGGCTAATTTATGACCTTGGTGTATAAGTTGCGGGCTTGTTGTCTAAGTTGTGGGCTTGGTGTCTAAGTTGTGGGCTTGGTGTCTAAGTTGTGAGCTTGGTGTCTAAGTTGTGGCCTTGGTGTCTAAGTTGTGGACTGAGATGCTCATTTATAACCTTAGGGTCTGCTTGGAGGACTTGGTGTCTAAGTTGTGGACTTGGTGTCTAAGTTGTGGACTTGGTGTAAAAGTTGAGGACTTGGTTTATAAGTTGAGGACTTGGTGTCTAACTTGTGGACTTGGTGTCTAAGTTGTAGAATTAGGGGCTAATTTCTGACCTTGGTGTCTATGTTGTGGACTTGGTGTCTAAGTTGTGGACTTGGTGTCTAAGTTGTGGGCTTGGTGTATAAGTTGTGGGCTTGGTGTCTAAGTAGTGGACTTGGTGTTTAAGTTGTGGCCTTCGTGTCTAAGTTGTGGGCTTGGTGTCTAAGTTGTGGGCTTGGTGTCTAAGTTGTGGGCTTGGTGTCTATGTTGTGGGCTTGGTGTATAAGTTGTGGACTTGGTGTATAAGTTGTGGACTTGATGTATAAATTGAGGACTTGGTGTCTAATTTGTGGACTAGGTTTCTAAGTTGTGGACTGAGATGCCCTTTTATAACCTTAGGGTCTGCTTAAAGGACTTGGTGTCTAACTTGTGGACTTGGTGGCTAAGTTGTGGAATTAGGGACTAATTTATGACCTTGGTGCCTAAGTTGTGGACTTGTTGTCTAAGATGTGTAATCAGGGGTTAATTTATGATCTTGGTGTCTAAGTTGTGGTCTTGTTGTCTAAATTCTGGTCTTTTTGTCTAAATTGTGGGCTTGGTTTCTAAGTTGTGGGCTTGGTGTCTAAGTTGTGGGCTTGGTGTCTAGGTTGTGGGCTTGGTGTCTAGGTTGTGGGCTTGGTGTCTAGGTTGTGGGCTTGGTGTCTAAGTTGTGGGCTTGGTGTCTAGGTTGTGGACTTGGTTTCTAAGTTGTGGGCTTGGTGTCTAAGTTGTGGGCTTGGTGTCTAAGTTGTGGGCTTGGTGTCTAAGTTGTGGGCTTGGTGTCTAAGTTTTGGACTTGGTGTCTAAGTTGTGGACTTGGTGTCTAAGTTGTGGGCTTGGTGTCTAAGTTGTGGGTTTGGTGCCTAAGTTGTGGGCTTGGTGTCTAAATTGTGGACTTGGTGTCTAAGTTGTGGACTTGGTGTATAAGTTGTGGAGTTGATGTATAAGTTGAGGACTTGGTGTCTAATTTGTGGACTTGGTTTCTAAGTTGTGGACTGAGATGCGCTTTTATAACCTTAGTGTCTGCTTGGAGGACTTGGTGTCTAACTTGTGGACTTGGTGTCTAAGTTGTGGAATTAGGGGCTAATTTTTGATCTTGGTGTCTAAGTTGTGGACTTGTTGTCAAAGATGTGGAATTAGGGGCTAATTTATGATCTTGGTTTCTATGTTGTGGATTTGGTGTCTTAAGTTGTGAACTTGGTGTCTAAGTTGTGGGCTTGGTGTCTAAGATGTGGGCTTGGTGTCTAAGTTGTTAGCTTGGTATCTAACTTGTAGGCTTGGTGTCTAGGTTGTGGCCTTGGTGTCTAAGTTGTGGCATTGGTGTCTAAGTTGTGGCATTGGTGTCTAAGTTGTGGTATTGGTGTCTAAGTTGTGGCCTTTTGGTCTAAGTTGTGATCTTGGTGTCTCAGTTGTGGCCTTGGTGTCTAAGTTGTGGACTGAGATGCTCATTTATAAACATAGTGTCTGCTTGGAGTACTTGGTGTCTAAGTTGTGGACTTGGAGTATAAGTTGAGGACTTGGTGTCTAATTTGTTGACTTGGTTTCTAAGTTGTGGACTGAGATGCGCTTTTATAACCTTAGTGTCTGCTTGGAAAACTTGGTGTCTAAGTTGTGGACTTGGTGTCTAAGTTGTGGAATTAAGGGCTAATTTATAACCTTGGTGTCTATGTTGTGGATTTGGTGTCTTAAGTTGTGGACTTGGTGTCTAAGTTGTGGACTGAGATGCTCATTTATATCCTTAGTGTTTGCTTGTAGGACTTGGTGCCTAAGTTGCGGACTTGGTGTATAAGTTGTGGACTTGGTGCCTAAGTTGTGGGCTTGGTGTCTAAGTTGTGTGTTTGGTGTCTAAGTTGTGGGCTTGGTGTCTATGTTGTGGGCTTGGTGTCTAAGTTGTGGGTTTGGTGTCTAAGTTGTGGGCTTGGTGTCTAAGTTGTGGGCTTGGTGTCTAAGTTGTGGACTTGGTGTATAAGTTGTGGAGTTGATGTATATGTTAAGGACTTGGTGTCTGATTTGTGGACTTGGTTTCTAAGTTGTGGACTGAGATGCGCTTTTATAACCTTAGTGTCTGCTTGGAAAACTTGGTGTCTAACTTGTGGACTTGGTGTCTAAGTTGTGGAATTAAGGGCTAATTTATGACCTTGGTGTCTAAGTTGTGCACTTGTTGTCTAAGTTGTGGAATTAGGGGCTTATTTATGATCTTGGTGTATATGTTGTGGATTTGGTGCCTTAAGTTGTGGACTTGGTGTCTAAGTTGTAAGCTTGGTGTCTAAGTTGTGGGCTTGGTGTCTAAGTTGTAGGCTTGGTGTCTAGGTTGTGGGCTTGGTGTCTAGGTTGTGGGCTTGGTGTCTAGGTTGTGGCCTTGGAGTCTAAGTTGTGGCCTTGGTGTTTAAGTTGTGGCCTTGGTGTCTAAGTTGTGGCCTTGGTGTCTAAGTTGTGGGCTTAGTGTCTAAGTTGTGGCCTTGGTGTCTAGGTTGTGGGCTTGGTGTCTAAGTTGTGGGCTTGGTGTCTAAGTTGTGTACTGAGATGCTCATTTATAACCTTATTGTCTGCTTGGAGGACTTGATGTCTAAGTCGTGTAATTAGGGGCTAATTTATGACCTTGGTTTCCAAGTTGTTGATTTGGTGTCTAAATTTTGGAATTAGGGTCTAATTTATGACCTTGGTGTCTATGTTGTGGATTTGGTGTCTTAAGTTGTGGCCTTGGTGTCTAAGTTGTGGCCTTGGTGTCTAAGATGTGGGCTTGGTGTCTAAGTTGTGGGCTTGGTGTCTAAGTTGTGGACTTGGTGTCTAAGTTGTGGACTTGGTGTCTAAGTTGTGGACTTGGTGTCTAAGTTGTGGGCTTGGTGTATAAGTTTTGGACTTGATGTATAAATTGAGGACTTGGTGTCTAATTTGTGGACTAGGTTTCTATGTTGTGGACTGAGATGCGCTTTTATAACGTTAGTGTCTGCTTGGGGGACGTGGTGTCTACCTTGTGGACTTGGTGTCTAAGTTGTGGAATTAGGGGCTAATTTATGACCTTGGTGTCTAAGTTGTGGACTTGTTGTCTAAGTTGTGGAATTAGGGGCTAATTTATGATCTTGGTGTCTAAGTTGTGGGCTTGGTGTCTAAGTTGTGGGCTTGGTGTCTAAGTTGTGGGCTTGGTGTCTAAGTTGTGGGCTTGGTGTCTAAGTTGTGGACTTGGAGTATAAGTTGAGGACTTGGTGTCTAAGTTGTGGACTAGGTTTCTAAGTTGTGGACTGAGATGCGCTTTTATAACCTTAGTGTCTGCTTGGAGGACTTGGTGTCTAACTTGTGGACTTGGTGTCTAAGTTGTGGAATTAGGGGCTAATTTTTGATCTTGGCGTCTAAGTTGTGGACTTGTTGTCAAAGATGTGGAATTAGGGGCTAATTTATGATCTTGGTGTCTATGTTGTGGATTTGGTGTCTTAAGTTGTGAACTTGGTGTCTAAGTTGTGGGCTTGGTGTCTAAGTTGTTAGCTTGGTATCTAAGTTGTAGGCTTGGTGTCTAGGTTGTGGCCTTGGTGTCTAAGTTGTGGCATTGGTGTCTAAGTTGTGGGCTTGGTGTCTAAGTTGTGGCCTTTTTGTCTAAGTTGTGAACTTGGTGTCTCAGTTGTGGGCTTGGTGTCTAAGTTGTGGACTGAGATGCTCATTTATAACCATAGTGTCTGCTTGGAGTACTTGGTGTCTAAGTTGTGGACTTGGAGTATATGTTGAGGACTTGGTGTCTAATTTGTGGACTTGGTTTCTAAGTTGTGGACTGAGATGTGCTTTTATAACCTTAGTGTCTGCTTGGAAAACTTGGTGTCTAACTTGTGGACTTGGTGTCTAAGTTGTGGAATTAAGGGCGAATTTATGACCTTGGTGTCTATGTTGTGGACTTCGTGTCTTAAGTTGTGGACTTGGTGTCTAAGTTGTGGACTGAGATGCTCATTTATATCCTTAGTGTCTGCTTGGAGGACTTGGTGCCTAAGTTGCGGACTTGGTGTATAAGTTGTGGACTTGGTGTATAAGTTGTGGACTTGGTGTATAAGTTGAGGACTAGGTGTCTAATTTGTGGACTTGGTTTCTAAGTTGTGGACTGAGATGCGCTTTTATAACCTTAGTGTCTGCTTGGAAAACTTGGTGTCTAACTTGTGGACTTGTTGTCTAAGTTGTGGAATTAAGGGCTAATTTATGACCTTGGTGTCTAAGTTGTGGACTTGGTGTCTAAGTTGTGGAATTAGGGGCTAATTTATGACCTTGGTGTCTATGTTGTGTATTTGGTGTCTTAAGTTGTGGTATTGTTGTCTAAGTTGTGTGCTTGGTGTCTAAGTTGTGGGCTTGGTGTCTAAGTTGTGGACTGAGATGCTCATTTATAACCTTAGAGTCGGCTTGGAGGACTTGGTGTCTAAGTTGTGGACTTGGTGTATATGTGGTGGACTTGGTGTATAAGTTGAGGACTTGGTGTCTAATTTGTGGACTAGGTTTCCAAGTTCTGGACTGAGATGCGCCTTTATAAACTTAGTGACTGCTTGGAGGACTTGGTGTCTAACTTGTGGACTTGGTGTCTAAGTTGTGGAATTAGGGGCTTATTTATGATCTTGGTTTTTATGTTGTGGATTTGGTGTCTTAATTTGTGGACTTGGTGTCTAAGTTGTGGGCTTGGTGTTTAGGTTGTGGGCTTGGTGTTTAGGTTGTGGGCCTGGTGTCTAGGTTGTGGGCTTGGTGTCTAAGTTGTGGGCTTGGTGTCTAAGTTGTGGCCTTGGTGTCTAAGTTGTGGGCTTGGTGTCTAAGTTGTGGGCTTGGTGTCTATGTTGTGGACTGAGATGCTCATTTATAACCTTAGTGTCTGCTTGGAGGACTTGTTGTATAAGTTGTGGACTTGGTATATAAGTTGTGGACTTGGTGTATAAGTTGAGGACTTGGTGTCTAAGTTGTGGGCTTGGTGTTTAGGTTGTGGGCTTGGTGTCTAGGTTGTGGGCTTAGTGTCTAAGTTGTGGCCTTGGTGTCTAGGTTGTGGGCTTGGTGTCTAAGTTGTGGCCTTGGTGTCTAAGTTGTGGCCTTGGTGTCTAAGTTGTGGGCTTGGTGTCTAAGTTGTGTACTGAGATGCTCATGTATAACCTTATTGTCTGCTTGGAGGACTTGATGTCTAAGTCGTGTAATTAGGGGCTAATTTATGACCTTGGTTTCCAAGTTGTGGATTTGGTGTCTAAATTTTGGAATTAGGGGCTTATTTATGACCTTGGTGTCTATGTTGTGGATTTGGTGTCTTAAGTTGTGGGCTTGGTGTCTAAGTTGTGGCCTTGGTGTCTAAGATGTGCGCTTGGTGTCTAAGTTGTGGGCTTGGTGTCTAAGTTGTGGCCTTGGTGTCTAAGTTGTGGGCTTGGTGTATAAGTTTTGGACTTGATGTATAAATTGAGGACTTGGTGTCTAATTTGTGGACTAGGTTTCTAAGTTGTGGACTGAGATGCTCATTTATAACCTTAGTGTCTGCTTGGAGGACTTGGTGTCTAAGTTGTGGACTTGTTGTCTAAGTTGTGGAATTAGGGGCTAATTTATGATCTTGGTGTCTAAGTTGTGGGCTTGGTGTCTAAGTTGTGGGCTTGGTGTCTAAGTTGTGGGCTTGGTGTCTAAGTTGTGGGCTTGGTGTCTAAGTTGTGGACTTGGAGTATAAGTTGAGGACTTGGTGTCTAAGTTGTGGACTAGGTTTCTAAGTTGTGGACTGAGATGCGCTTTTATAACCTTAGTGTCTGCTTGGAGGACTTGGTGTCTAACTTGTGGACTTGGTGTCTAAGTTGTGGAATTAGGGGCTAATTTTTGATCTTGGTGTCTAAGTTGTGGACTTGTTGTCAAAGATGTGGAATTAGGGGCTAATTTATGATCTTGGTGTCTATGTTGTGGATTTGGTGTCCTAAGTTGTGAACTTGGTGTCTAAGTTGTGGGCTTGGTGTCTAAGTTGTTAGCTTGGTATCTAAGTTGTAGGCTTGGTGTCTAGGTTGTGGCCTTGGTGTCTAAGTTGTGGCATTGGTGTCTAAGTTGTGGGCTTGGTGTCTAAGTTGTGGCCTTTTTGTCTAAGTTGTGAACTTGGTGTCTCAGTTGTGGGCTTGGTGTCTAAGTTGTGGACTGAGATGCTCATTTATAACCATAGTGTCTGTTGGAGTACTTGGTGTCTAAGTTGTGGACTTGGAGTATAAGTTGAGGACTTGGTGTCTAATTTGTGGACTTGGTTTCTAAGTTGTGGACTGAGATGCGCTTTTATAACCTTAGTGTATGCTTGGAAAACTTGGTGTCTAAGTTGTGGACTTGGTGTCTAAGTTGTGGAATTAAGGGCGAATTTATGACCTTGGTGTCTATGTTGTGGACTTCGTGTCTTAAGTTGTGGACTTGGTGTCTAAGTTGTGGACTGAGATGCTCATTTATATCCTTAGTGTCTGCTTGGAGGACTTGGTGCCTAAGTTGCGGACTTGGTGTATAAGTTGTGGACTTGGTGTATAAGTTGTGGGCTTGGTGTCTAAGTTGTGGGTTTGGTGCCTAAGTTGCGGACTTGGTGCATAAGTTGTGGACTTGGTGCCTAAGTTGTGGGCTTGGTGTCTAAGTTGTGGGTTTGGTGTCTACGTTGTGGGCTTGGTGTCTAAGTTGTGGGCTTGGTGTCTAAGTTGTGGACTTGGTGTATAAGTTGTGGAGTTGATGTATATGTTGAGGACTTGGTGTCTAATTTGTGGACTTGGTTTCTAAGTTGTGGACTGAGATGGGCTTTTATAACCTTAGTGTCTGCTTGGAAAACTTGGTGTCTAACTTGTGGACTTGGTGTCTAAGTTGTGGAATTAAGGGCTAATTTATGACCTTGGTGTCTAATTTGTGCACTTGTTGTCTAAGTTGTGGAATTAGGGGCTAATTTATGATCTTGGTGTATATGTTGTGGATTTGGTGCCTTGAGTTGTGGACTTGGTGTCTAAGTTGTAAGCTTGGTGTCTAAGTTGTGGGCTTGGTGTCTAGGTTGTGGGCTTCGTGTCTAGGTTGTAACCTTGGTGTCTAAGTTGTGGCCTTGGTGTCTAAGTTGTGGCCTTGGTGTCTAAGTTGTGGCCTTGGTGTCTAAGTTGTGGCCTTGGTGTCTAAGTTGTGGCCTTGGTGTCTAAGTTGTGGCCTTTTTGTCTAAGTTGTGATCTTGGTGTCTCAGTTGTGGGCTTGGTGTCTAAGTTGTGGACTGAGATGCTCATTTATAACCATAGTGTCTGCTTGGAGTACTTGGTGTCTATGTTGTGGACTTGGAGTATAAGTTGAGGACTTGGTGTCTAATTTGTGGACTAGGTTTCTATGTTGTGGACTGAGGTGCGCTTTTATAACCTTAGTGTCTGCTTGGAAAACTTGGTGTCTAAGTTGTGGACTTGGTGTCTAAGTTGTGGAATTAAGGGCTAATTTATGACCTTGGTGTCTATGTTGTGGACTTGTTGTCTTAAGTTGTGGACTTGGTGTCTAAGTTGTGGACTGAGATGCTCATTTATATCCTTAGTGTCTGCTTGGAGGACTTGGTGCCTAAGTTGCGGACTTGGTGCATAAGTTGTGGACTTGGTGCCTAAGTTGTGGGCTTGGTGTCTAAGTTGTGGGTTTGGTGTCTACGTTGTGGGCTTGGTGTCTAAGTTGTGGGCTTGGTGTATAAGTTGTGGACTTGGTGTATAAGTTGTGGAGTTGATGTATATGTTGAGGACTTGGTGTCTAATTTGTGGACTTGGTTTCTAAGTTGTGGACTGAGATGGGCTTTTATAACCTTAGTGTCTGCTTGGAAATCTTAGTGTCTAACTTGTTAACTTGGTGTCTATGTTGTGGAATTAAGGGCTAATTTATGACCTTGGTGTCTAAGTTGTGCACTTGTTGTCTAAGTTGTGGAATTAGGGGCCAATTTATGATCTTGGTGTATATGTTGTGGATTTGGTGCCTTAAGTTGTGGACTTGGTGTCTAAGTTGTAAGCTTGGTGTCTCAGTTGTGGCCTTGGTGGCTAAGTTGTGGCCTTGGTGTTTAAGTTGTGGCCTTGGTGTCTATGTTGTGGCCTTGGTGTCTAGGTTGTGGGCTTGGTGTCTAAGTTGTGGGCTTGGTGTCTAAGTTGTGGGCTTGGTGTCTAAGTTGTGGGCTTGGTGTCTAAGTTGTGTACTGAGATGCTCATTTATAACCTTATTGTCTGCTTGGAGGACTTGATGTCTAAGTCGTGTAATTAGGGGCTAATTTATGACCTTGGTTTCCAAGTTGTGGATTTGGTGTCTAAATTTTGGAATTAGGGGCTAATTTATGACCTTGGTGTCTATGTTGTGGATTTGGTGTCTTAAGTTGTGGGCTTGGTGTCTAAGTTGTGGCCTTGGTGTCTAAGTTGTGGCCTTGGTGTCTAAGTTGTGGCCTTGGTGTCTAAGTTGTGGGCTTGGTGTCTAAGTTGTGGGCTTGGTGTCTAAGTTGTGGGCTTGGTGTCTAAGTTGTGGACTTGGTGTCTAAGTTGTGGGCTTGGTGTATAAGTTGTGGACTTGGAGTATAAGTTGAGGACTTGGTGTCTAATTTGTGGACTAGGTTTCTATGTTGTGGACTGAGATGCGCTTTTATAACGTTAGTGTCTGCTTGGGGGACGTGGTGTCTACCTTGTGGACTTGGTGTCTAAGTTGTGGAATTAGGGGCTAATTTATGACCTTGGTGTCTAAGTTGTGGACTTGTTGTCTAAGTTGTGGAATTAGGGGCTAATTTATGATCTTGGTGTCTAAGTTGTGGGCTTGGTGTCTAAGTTTTGGGCTTGGTGTCTAAGTTGTGGACTTGGAGTATAAGTTGAGGACTTGGTGTCTAAGTTGTGGACTAGGTTTCTAAGTTGTGGACTGAGATGCGCTTTTATAACCTTAGTGTCTGCTTGGAAGACTTGGTGTCTAACTTGTGGACTTGGTGTCTAAGTTGTGGAATTAGGGGCTAATTTTTGATCTTGGTGTCTAAGTTGTGGACTTGTTGTCAAAGATGTGGAATTAGGGGCTAATTTATGATCTTGGTGTCTATGTTGTGGATTTGGTGTCTTAAGTTGTGAACTTGGTGTCTAAGTTGTGGGCTTGGTGTCTAAGTTGTTAGCTTGGTATCTAAGTTGTAGGCTTGGTGTCTAGGTTGTGGCCTTTTTGTCTAAGTTGTGATCTTGGTGTCTCAGTTGTCGGCTTGGTGTCTAAGTTGTGGACTGAGATGCTCATTTATAACCATAATGTCTGCTTGGAGTACTTGGTGTCTAAGTTGTGGACTTGGAGTATAAGTTGAGGACTTGGTGTCTAATTTGTGGACTTGGTTTCTAAGTTGTTGACTGAGATGCGCTTTTATAACCTTAGTGTCTGCTTGGAAATCTTGGTGTCTAAGTTGTGGACTTGGTGTCTAAGTTGTGGAATTAAGGGCTAATTTATGACCTTGGTGTCTAAGTTGTGGACTTGTTGTCAAAGATGTGGAATTAGGGGCTAATTTATGATCTTGGTGTCTATGTTGTGCATTTGGTGTCTTAAGTTGTGAACTTGGTGTCTAAGTTGTGGGCTTGGTCTCTAAGATGTGGGCTTGGTGTCTAAGTTGTTAGCTTGGTATCTAAGTTGTAGGCTTGGTGTCTAGGTTGTGGCCTTGGTGACTAAGTTGTGGCATTGGTGTCTAAGTTGTGGCATTGGTGTCTAAGTTGTGGCCTTGGTGTCTAAGTTGTGGCCTTTTTGTCTAAGTTGTGATCTTGGTGTCTCAGTTGTGGGCTTGGTGTCTAAGTTGTGGACTGAGATGCTCATTTATAACCATAGTGTCTGCTTGGAGTACTTGGTGTCTAAGTTTTGGACTTGGAGTATAAGTTGAGGACTTGGTGTCTAATTTGTGGACTTGGTTTCTAAGTTGTGGACTGAGATGCGCTTTTATAACCTTAGTGTCTGCTTGGAAAACTTGGTGTCTAACTTGTGGACTTGGTGTCTTAGTTGTGGAATTAAGGGCTAATTTATGACCTTGGTGTCTATGTTTTGGACTTTGTGTCTTAAGTTGTGGACTTGGTGTCTAAGTTGTGGACTGAGATGCTCATTTATATCCTTAGTGTCTGCTTGGAGGACTTGGTGCCTAAGTTGCGGACTTGGTGTATAAGTTGTGGACTTGGTGCCTAAGTTGTGAGCCTGGTGTCTAGGTTGTGGGTTTGGTGACTAAGTTGTGGGCTTGGTGTCTAAGTTGTGGGCTTGGTGTCTAAGTTGTGGGCTTGGTGTCTAAGTTGTGGGCTTGGTGTCTTAGTTGTGGGGTTGGTGTCTAAGTTGTGGACTTGGTGTATAAGTTGTGGAGTTGATGTATATGTTGAGGACTTGGTGTCTGTTTTGTGGACTTGGTTTCTAAGTTGTGTACTGAGATGCGCTTTTATAACCTTAGTGTGTGCTTGGAAAACTTGGTGTCTAACTTGTGGACTTGGTGTCTAAGTTGTGGAATTAAGGGCTAATTTATGACCTTGGTGTCTAAGTTGTGCACTTGTTGTCTAAGTTGTGGAATTAGGGGCTAATTTATGATCTTGGTGTATATGTTGTGGATTTGGTGCCTTAAGTTGTGGACTTGGTGTCTAAGTTGTAAGCTTGGTGTGTAAGTTGTGGGCTTGGTGTCTAAGTTGTAGGCTTGGTGTCTAGGTTGTGTGCTTGGTGTCTAGGTTGTGGGCTTGGTGTCTAGGTTGTGGCCTTGGAGTCTAAGTTGTGGCCTTGGTGTATAAGTTGTGGCCTTGGTGTCTAAGTTGTGGCCTTGGTGTCTAAGTTGTGGGCTTGGTGTCTCAGTTGTGGCCTTGGTGTCTAAGTTGTGGCCTTGGTGTTTAAGTTGTGGGCTTAGTGTCTTAGTTGTGGCCTTGGTGTCTAGGTTGTGGGCTTGGTGTCTAAGTTGTGGCCTTGGTGTCTAAGTTGTGGGCTTGGTGTCTAAGTTGTGGGCTTGGTGTCTAAGTTGTGTACTGAGATGCTCATTTATAACCTTATTGTCTGCTTGGAGGACTTGATGTCTAAGTCGTGTAATTAGGGGCTAATTTACGACCTTGGTTTCCAAGTTGTGGATTTGGTGTCTAAATTTTGGAATTAGGGGCTAATTTATGACCTTGGTGTCTATGTTGTGGATTTGGTGTCTTAAGTTGTGGCCTTGGTGTCTAAGTTGTGGTCTTGGTGTCTACGTTGTGGGCTTGGTGTCTAAGTTGTGGGCTTGGTGTCTAAGTTGTGGACTTGGTGTCTAAGTTGTGGGCTTGGTGTCTAAGTTGTGGACTTGATGTATAAATTGAGGACTTGGTGTCTAATTTGTGGACTAGGTTTCTAAGTTGTGGACTGAGATGCGCTTTTATAACCTTAGTGTCTGCTTGGAAAACTTGGTGTCTAAGTTGTGGACTTGGTGTCTAAGTTGTGGGCTTAAAGGCTAATTTATGACCTTAGTGTTTTGTTGGTGGAGTTGATGTATAAGTTGCAAGCTTAGTACATTCTTGGATGACTTGGTGTCTCAGTTGTGGACTAGGTGTCTCAGTTGTGACCTTGATGTCTCACTTGTGACTTTGGTGTCTCCTTGGATGACTTGATGTCTAAGTTGTAGACATTGTGTCTAATTTGTGGACTTGGTGTCTAAGTTGTGGACTTAAAGGCTAATTTATGACCTTAGTGTCTGCTTGTAGAATCTGTTGTCTAAGATGTGGACAAGGTGTCTCATTTGTGGACTAGGTGTCTCGGTTGTGGACTAGGTGTCTCGGTTGTGGACTAGGTGTCTCGGTTGTGGACTAGGTGTCTCAGTTGTGGACTAGGTGTCTCAGTTGTGAGCTTGGTTTCTCAGTTGTGACCTTGGTGTCTCCCTGGAGGACTTGATTTCTAAATTGTAGACTTTGTGGCTAATTTGTGGTCTTGGTGTCTAAGTTGTGAACTGAGATGCTCATTTATGAGCTTAGTGTCTGCTTGGAGGACTTGGTGTCTAACTTGTGGACTTGGTGTCTAAGTTGTGGAATTAGGGGCTAATTTATGACCTTGGTGTCTATGTTGTGGGTTTGGTGTCTTAAGTTGTGGGCTTGGTGTCTTAAGTTGTGGGCTTGGTGTCTATGTTGTGGGCTTGGTGTCTAAGTTCTGGGCTTGGTGTCTAAGTTGTAGGCTTGGTGTCTAGGTTGTGGGCTTGGTGTCTAAGTTGTGGGCTTGGTGTTTAAGATGTGGGCTTGGTGTCTATTATGTGGGCTTGGTGTCTAAGTTTTGGATTTGTTGTCTAAATTGTGGGCTTGGTGTCTATGTTGTGGGCTTTGTGTCTAAGTTCTGGGCTTGGTGTCTAAGTTGTAGGCTTGGTGTCTAGGTTGTGGGCTTGGTGTCTAAGTTGTGGGCTTGGTGTTTAAGATGTGGGCTTGGTGTTTAAGATGTGGGCTTGGTGTCTATTATGTGGGCTTGGTGTCTAAGTTGTGGACTTGGTGTATAAGTTGTGGACTTGGTGTATAAGTTGAGGACTTGGTGTCTGATTTGTGGACTTGGTTTCTAAGTTGTGGACTGAGATGCACTTTTATAACCTTAGTGTCTGCTTGGAGGACTTGGTGTCTAAGTTCTGGAGTTAGGAGCAAATTTATGACCTTGGTGTCTATGTTGTTGACTTGGTGTCTAAGTTGTGGAATTAGGGGCTAATTTGTGACCTTGGTGTCTATGTTGTGGATTTGGTGTCTTAACTTGTGGGCTTGGTGTCTAAGTTGTGGGCTTGGTGTCTAGTTTGTGTAGTTGGTATCTAAGTTGTGGACTTGGTTTCTAGGTTGTGTTCTTGGTGTCTAGGTTGTGGACTTGGTGTCTAAGTTGTGGGCTTGGTGTCTAAGTTGTGGGCTTGGTGTCTAAGCTGTGGGCTTGGTGTCTGAGTTGTGGGCTTTGTGTCTGAGTTGTGGGCTTTGTGTCTGAGTTGTGGGCTTGGTGTCTAAGTTGTGGGCTTGGTGTCTAAGTTGTGGACTGAGATGATCATTTATAACTTTAGTGTCTGCTTCGAGGACTTGGTGTCTAAGTTGTGGACTTGATGTATAAGTTGTGGACTTGGTGTCTAAGTTGTGGACTTGGTGTCTAAGTTGTGCACTTGGTGTATAAGTTGAGGACTTGGTGTATAAGTTGAGGACTTGGTGTATAAGTTGAGGACTTGGTGTATAAGTTGAGGACTTGGTGTCTAATTTGTGGACTTGGTTTCTAAGTTGTGGACTGAGATGCCTTTGAATCACTTTAACCCAGCTCCTTCTCAAGAGCTGATAGCCTGGGAGAGGGGGTATGTTTGTGTCCTCCTACCTACAGGTCCATGGCAGCTGCCTGCAAAGTTTGCAAAGCCTCACCATGAGCTGGACAGACAAGTGGAGGAACCCAGTGCCTCAGTTATAGGAGCTGACAGTGAATACCTCAAGCAGAATGAAATAGAGGAAAAAAAAAAAAAATAAAAATGAATGATTACAGGACATCACTTGGGGGCAGCTGAAAAGTAACAACTTGAATATGTGTGCTTGTAACATAGCTATTATTAGAGGCTGTGATTTTGTGTATAAAACCACCTGTATGTACTAGCCAGTTGCTAATGAGAAACTATACCTTGTATTGTGTGGATTTGTTACTTGTAAAAGAGATGTTAGAGCATGCAAATTTGCAGCAGCTGCTAGAAAATGCTAAGGCAAAAGCTAGAAAGATTCTAATATGATGGTAGTATTATAAAGCAGGTAATGGAACAAATTAAGAGGGTGGGAGAACTCCACTGGTAAGAAAATTCTTTGGCTGGTTTCTTGTTGCCATCAGCATCTTCAACATGCTGCTGTAACCTGTAATAGTTACTCTGGTAATGTAAATCTGTGTGTGCTTTGCCACAGTAGCAACTTGTTACTGGATGAAGCAGGTGAAACTCTTCATTGACAACGAGGTACAAGAACTGAGGTTGACCAAATGCCTGCTGCCACTGTCAAGGGCAAGACTGGGTTGGCCTCTGTGTTTGCCACCAAGAAGAACCTTTAGCTCCGCTGTTGGCTGCAACCCAGCAGGCGTGGAGCGGTGGGGACACATGCCATGCCAGACCTTAATGTGAGGGATGGCTTCCCCTGTTATCAGAGAGCCATCCAGGAGAAAAATGGCAGACCCAGTAGCCTGTGATTGGCATCTGTTGAAGAAATATGGAAACATGCTAAGATCTTACACATGGTGTATGAGGATGGGCAAGCCTTTCGGCTGGACGATTTATTAGGTGAATGGGAACTGACAGGTTGGCTGGTTGCTCTAGTAAAAGGTGGACTAATGGTGTTTATTGTCATTTTAACGATTTTGATTTTGTTGCTCTGTATTTTTAATGTATCCAAAGAATGATTATGAGTGCTACAAAGCGTGTTTGGCTTGTATAAAAAGAAAAAGGGGGAGATGTGGATGATTTTCTGGCAAAGAACAGCCACATACCCAGATCAGCAAGTGCCTACATGGAGTTCGACATGAACCAAGGAACAACAAAAGGTGAAGGAGGACGGGAGCGAGGCACTGGGAGTGAGAATCCCAGCAAGATAAGAAGGAGCTGGAATTTACTGAGTTGCTAAATTGAGGACTGTTGGAAAACTTTGAAGGTCAGGTTCTCACACCTGTGCTTAACCAATTATATGTTAGTTGTTAAGGGCCTCACAGATATGTATCCAATCACAATGTGCCAAGTTAGTGAAAACAACTTTAAGACATAGTATATAAAGAGTTAGTTTTCTAGAATAAATGGCTTTGTCTGATCACATTGATCTCCGACTGAGTCCCTTCCGAGACAGTCGCAACCTTAGTATCTTCTTGGACGACTTGTTGTCTCAGTTGTGGTCCTGGTGTCTAAGTTGTGGACATAAAGGCTAATTTATGACCTTAGTGTCTGCTTGGAGGAGCTGTTGTCTAAGATGTGGGCTAGGTGTCTCAGTTGTGGACTAGGTGTCTCAGTTGTGACCTTGGTGTCTCGCTGGAGGAGTTGATGTCTAAGTTGTAGACTTTGTGTCTAATTTGTGGACTTGGTGTCTAAGTTGTGGACTGAGATGCTCATTTATGACCTTAGTGTCTGATTGGAGGACTTGGTGTCTAACATGTGGACTTGGTGTATAAGTTCTGGACTTGGTGTATAAGTTGAGGATTTGGTGTCTAATTTGTGGACTTGGTTTCTAAGTTGTGGACTGAGATGCACTTTTATAACCTTAGTGTCTGCTTGGAGGACTTGGTGTCTAACTTCTGGAATTAGGGGCTAAATTATGACCTTGGTGCCTATGTTGTGGACTTGGAGTCTAAGTTGTGGAATTAGGGGCTAATTTATGACCTTGGTGTCTATGTTGTGGATTTGGTGTCTTAAGTTGTGGATTTGGTGTCTAAGATGTGGGCTTGGTGTCTAAGTTGTGGGCTTGGTGTCTAAGTTGTGGGCTTAGTGTCTAGGTTGTGGACTTGGTGTCTAGGTTGTGGACTTGGTGTCTAGGTTGTGGGCTTGGTGTCTAAGTTGTGGGCTTGGTGTCTAAGTTGTGGGTTTGGTGTCTAAGTTGGGGGCTTGGTGTCTAAGTTGGGGTCTTGGTGTCTAAGTTGGGGTCTTGGTGTCTAAGTTGTGGACCTGGTGTCTAGAGTTGTGGAATTTGAGGCTTATTTATGACCTTAGTGTCTGCATGGAGGATTTGGTGTCTCAGTTGTGGACTAGGTGTCTCAGTTGTGGATTAGGTGTCTCAGTTGTGGACTAGGTGTCTCAGTTGTGGACTAGGTGTCTCATTTGTGACCTTGGTGTCTAAGTTGTGACCTTGGTGTCTCCTTGGAGGACTTGATGTCTAAGTTGTAGACTTCATGTCTAATTTGTGGACTTGGTATTTAAGTTGTGGGATAAGATGCTCATTTATAATCTTAGTGTCTGCTTCGGGGACATGGTGTCTAACTTGTGGACTTGGTGTATAAGTTGTGGAATTAGGGGCTAATTTATGACCTTTGTTTCTAAGTTGTGGACTTGGTGTCTAAGTTGTGGGCTTGGTGTCTAAGTTGTGGGCTTGGTGTCTAAGTTGTGGGCTTGGTGTCTAAGTTGTGGGCTTGGTGTCTAAGTTGTGGGCTTGGTGTATAAGTTGAGGACTTGGTGTATAAGTTGAGGACTTGGTGTATAAGTTGAGGACTTTGTGTCTGATTTGTGGACTTGGATTCTAAGTTGTGGACTGAGATGCACTTTTATAACCTTAGTGACTGCTTGGAGAACTTGGTGTCTAAATTGTGGAATTAGGGGCTAATTTATGACCTAGGTGTCTAAGTTGTGGACTTGGTGTCTATGTTGTGGATTTGGTGTCTAAGTTGTGGGCTTGGTGTCTAAGTTGTGGGCTTGCTGTGTAATTTTTGGGCTTGGTGTCTAAGTTGTGCGATTGGTGTCTAGGTTGTGGACTTGGTGTCTAGGTTGTCGACTTCGTGTGTAGGTTGCAGACTTGGTGTATAGGTTGTGGTCTTGGTGTCTAGGTTGTGGGCTTGGTGTCTAAGTTGTGGGCTTGGTGTCTAAGTTGTGGGCTTGGTGTCTAAGTTGTGGGCTTGGTGTCTAAGTTGTGGGCTTGGTGTGTAAGTTGTGGGCTTGGTGTCTAAGTTGTGGGCTTAGTGTCTAGGTTGTGAACTTGGTGTCTAAGATGTGGACTTGGTTTCTAAGTTGTGGACTGAGATGAGCTTTTATAACCTTAGTGTCTGCTTGGAGGATTTGGTGTATAAGTTGTGGACTTGGTGTGTACGTTGTGGAATTAAGGGCTAATTTATGACCTTGGTGTCTATGTTGTGGACTTGGTGTCTTAACTTGTGGACTTGTTGTCTAAGTTGTGGGCTTGTTGTCTAAGTTTTGGGCTTGGTGTCTAAGTTGTGATCTTGGTGTCTAAGTTGTGGGCTTGGTGTCTAAGTTGTGGGCTTGTTGTCAAAGTTGTGGGCTTGGTGTCTAAATTGTGGCCTTGGTGTCTAAGTTGTGGGCTTGGTGTCTAAGTTGTGGGCTTGTTGTCTAAGTTGTGGACTGAGATGATCATTTATAACCTTAGTGTCTGCTTGGAGGACTTGGTGTCTAAGATGTGGACTTGGTGTATATGTTGTGGACTTGGTGTATAATTTGAGGACTTGGTGTCTAATTTGTGGAGTAGGTGTCTAAGTTGTGTAATTAGGGGCTAATTTATGACCTTGGTGTCTATTTTGTGGATTTGGTGTCTTAAGTTGTGGCCTTGGTGTCTAAGTTGTGGACTTGGTATCTAAGTTGTGGACTGAGATGCTCATTTATATCCTTAGTGTCTGCTTGGAGGACTTGTTGTCTAACTTGTGTACTTGGTGTCTAAGTTGTGGAATTAGGGGCTATTTTATGATCTTGGTGTCTATGTTGTGGATTTGGTGTCTTAAGTTGTGGACTTGGTGTCTAAGTTGTGGACTTGGTGTCTAAGTTGTGGGCTTGGTGTCTAGGTTGTGGGCTTCATGTCTAAGTTGTGGGCTTGGTGTCTAGGTTGTGGGCTTGGTGACTAAGTTGTGGACTTGGAGGTTAATTTATGGCCTTAGTGTCTTGTTGGAGAACTTGATGTCTAAGTTTTGGACTTGGTGTCTATGTTGTGGAGCTGGTGTCTTGAGTTGTGGAATTTGAGACTTATTTATGACCTTAGTGTCTGCTTGGAGGAGTTGGTGTCTCAGTTGTGGACTAGGTGTCTCAGTTGTGGACTAGGTGTCTCATTTGTGACCTTGGGGTCTCTGTTGTGACCTGGGTGTCTCAGTTTTGACCTTGGTGTCTCCTTGGAGGACTTGATGTCTAAGTTGTAGACTTTGTGTCTAATTTGTGTACTTGGTGTTTTAGTTGTGGACTGACATGCTCATTTAAAACCTTAGTGTCTGCTTGGAGTACTTGGTGTCTAAGTTGTGGACTTGGTGTCTAAGTTGTGGGCTTGGTGTCTAAGTTGTGGACTTGGTGTCTAAGTTGTGGACTTGGTGTCTAAGTTGTGGACTTGGTGTCTAAGTTGTGGACTTGGTGTCTAAGTTGTGGACTTGGTGTCTAAGTTGTGAACTTGGTGTCTAACTTGTGGACTTTGTGTATAAGTTGAGGACTTGGTGTCTAATTTGTGGACTTGGTTTCTAAGTTGTGGACTGAGATGCGCTTTTATAAGCTTAGTGTCTGCTTGGAGGACTTGGTGTCTAAGTTGTGAACTTGGTGTCTAAGTTGTGGAATTAGGGGTAATTTATCATCTTGGTGTCTAAGTTGTGGGCTTGGTGTCTAAGTTGTGGGCTTGGTGTCTAAGTTGTGGGCTTGGTGTCTAGGTTGTGGGCTTGGTGTCTAAGTTGGGGGCTTGGTGTATAGGTAGTGGGCTTGGTGTCTAGGTTGTGGGCTTGGTGTCTATGTTGTGGGCTTGTTGTCTAAGTTGTGGGCTTGGTGTCTAAGTTGTGGGATTGGTGTCTAAGTTGTGGAGTTGGTGTATAAGTTGTGGACTTGGTGTCAAACTTGTGGGCTTGGTGTCTAAGTTGTGGGCTTGGTGTCTGACTTGTGGGCTTGTTGTCTAAGTTGTGGCCTTGGTGTCTAAGTTGTGGGCTTGTTGTCTAAGTTGTGGGCTTGGTGTATAAGTAGAGGGCTTGGTGTCTAAGTTGTGGGCTTGGTGTATAAGTTGTGGACTTGGTGTGTAAGTTGTGGGCTTGGTGTCTAAGTTGTCGGCTTGGTGTCTAAGTTGTGGACGGAGATGCCCTTTTATACCCTTAGTGTCTGCTTAAACTACTTGGTGTCTAACTTGTGGACTTGGTATCTAAGTTGTGGAATTAGGGGCTAATTTATGACCTTGGAGTCTAAGTTGTGGGCTTGTTGTCTAAGTTGTGGAATTAGGGGCTAATTTATGATCTTGGTGTCTAAGTTGTGGTCTTGGTGTCTAAATTGTAGACTTGGTGTCTAAGTTGTGGGCTTGGTGTCTAAGTTGTGGGCTTGGTGTCTAAGTTGTGGGCTGAGATGCTCATTTATAACCTTAGTGTCTGCTTGGAGGAATTGGTGTCTAAGTCGTGCACTTGGTGTCTAAGTTGTGGAATTAAGGGCTAATTTATAACCTTGGTGTCTATGTTGTGGATTTGGTGTATTAACTTTTGGCCTTGGTGTCCAAGTTGTGGACTTGGTGTCTAAGTTGTAGGCTTGGTGTCTAAGTTGTGGTCTTGTAGTCTAAGTTGTGGGCTTGGTGTCTAAGTAGTGGGCATGGTGTCTAAGTTGTGGGCTTGGTGTGTAAGTTGTGGGCTTGGTGTCTAAGTTGTCGGCTTGGTGTCTAAGTTGTCGGCTTGGTGTCTAAGTTGTGGGCTTGGTGTGTAAGTTGTGGACTTGGTGTCTAAGTTGTGGACTTGGTGTCTAAGTTATGACCTTGTTGTCTAAGTTGTGGGCTTGGTGTGTAGGTTGTGGCCTTGGTGTCTAAGTTGTGGGCTTGGTGTCTACGTTGTGGGCTTGGTGTCTACGTTGTGACCTTGGTGTCTAAGTAGTGGGCTTGGTGTCTAAGTTGTGGGCTTGGTGTCTAAGTTTTGGGATTTTTGTCTAAGTTGTGGGCTTGGTGTCTAAGTAGAGGGCTTGGTGTCTTAAGTTGTGAACTTGGTGTCTAAGTTGTGGTCTTGATGTCTAAGTTGTGGTCCTGGTGTCTAAGTTGTGGGCTTGGTGTCCAAGTTGTGGACTTGGTGTCCAAGTTGTGGACTTGGTGTCTAAGTTGTGGACTTGGTGTCTAAGTTGTGGACTTGGTGTCTAAGTTGTGGACTTGGTGTCTAAGTTGTGGACTTGGTGTCTAAGTTGTGGACTTGGTGTCTAAGTTGAGGACTTGGTGTATAAGTTGAGGACTTGGTGTCTAATTTGTGGACTAGGTTTCTAGGTTGTGGAGTGAGATGACCTTTTATAACCTTAGTGTCTGCTTAAAGGACTTGGTGTCTAACTTGAGGACTTCGTGTCTAAGTTGTGGAATTAGGGGCTAATTTATCATCTTGGTGTCTAAGTTGTGGCCTTGGTGTCTAAATTGTGGACTTGGTGTCTAAGTTGTGGACTTGGTGTCGAAGTTGTGGGCTTGGTGACTAAGTTGTGGGCTTGGTGTCTAAATTGTGGTCTTGGTGTCTAGGTTATGCGCTTGGTGTCTAAGTTGTGTGCTTGGTGTGTACGTTGTGGACTGAGATGCTCATTTATAACCTTATTGTCTGCTTGGAGGACTTGGTGTCTAAGTTGTGGACTTGGTTTCTAAGTTGTAGACTTGGTGTAAAAGTTGAGGACTTGGTGTCTAACTTGTGGACTTGGTGTCTAAGTTGTAGAATTAGGGGCTAATTTATGACCTTGGTGTCTATGTTGTGGACTTGGTGTCTAAGTTGTGGACTTGGTGTCGAAGTTGTGGGCTTGGTGTCTAAGTTGTGGGCTTGGTGTCTAGGTTGTGGGCTTGGTGTCTAGGTTGTGGGTTTGGTGTCTAGGTTGAGGGCTTGGTGTCTAAGTTTTGGACTGAGATGCTCATTTATAACCTTAGTGTCTGCTTGGAGGATTCTTGTATAAGTTCTGGACTTGGTGTATAAGTTGAGGACTTCGTATATAAGTTGAGGACTTGGTGTCTAATTTGTGGACTTGGTTTCTAAGTTGTGGACTGAGATGCGCTTTTATAACCTTACTGTCTGCTTGGAGGACTTGGTGTCTAACTTGTGGACTTGGTGTCTAAGTTGTGTAATTAGGGGCTAATTTATGACCTTGGTGTCTAAGTTGTGGACTTGTTGTCTAAGTTGTCGGCTTGGTGTCTAGGTTGTGGTCTTGGTGTCTAAGTTGTGGGCTTGGTGTCTAGGTTGTGGGCTTGGTGTCTATGTTGTGGAGTTGGTGTCTAAGTTGTGGGCTTGGTATCTAAGTTGTGGACTGAGATGCTCATTTATAACCTTAGTGTCTGCTTGGAGGACTTGGTGTCTAAGTTTTGGACTTGGTGTCTAGGCTGTGGAATTAAGGGCTAATTTATGACCATGGTGTCCATGTTGTGTATTTGGTGTCTTTAGTTGTGGGCTTTCTGTCTAAGTTGTGGGCTTGGTGTCTAAGTTGTGGGCTTGGTGTCTAAGTAGTGGGCTTGGTGTCTAACTAGTGGGCTTGGTGTCTAAGTTGTGGGCTTGTTGTCTAAGTTTTGGGCTTGGTGTCTAAGTTGTGGGCTAGGTGTGTAAATTGTGGGCTTGGTGTCTATGTTGTGGGCTTGGTGTCTATGTTGTGGGCTTGTTGTCTAAGTTGTGGGGTTGGTGTCTAAATTGTGGAGTTGGTGTCTAAATTGTGAGCTTGGTGTCTACGTTGTGAGCTTGGTGTCTAAGTTGTGGGCTTGGTGTTTAAGTTGTGGATTTGGAGTCTAAGTTGTGGGCTTGGTGTCTATGTTGTGGGCTTGGTGTCTAGGTTGTGGCCTTGGTGTCTAAGTTGTGGGCTTGATGTCTAGGTTGTGGGCTTGGTGTCTAAGTTGTGGGCTTGGTGTCTAAGTTGTGGACTGAGATGCGCTTTTATAACCTTACTATCTGCTTGGAGGACTTGGTGTCTAAGTTGTGGACTTGGTGTATATGTTGTGGACTTTGTGTATAAGTGGAGGACTTGGTGTCTAATTTGTGGACTAGGTTTCTATGTTCTGGACTGAGATGGGCTTTTATAACCTTAGTGACTGCTTGGAGGACTTGGTGTATAAGTTGTGGAATTAGGGGCTAATATATGACCTTCGTATATAAGTTGTGGACTTGTTGTCTAAGTTGTGGAATTAGGGGCTAATTTATGATTTTGGTATTTATGTTGTGGATTTGGTGTCTTAAGTTGCGAACTTGGTGTCTAAGTTGTGGTCTTGGTGTCTAAGTTGTGGACTTGGTGTCTAGGTTGTGGACTTGGTGTAAAAGTTGTGGACTTGGTGTATAAGTTGAGGACTTGGTGTCTAATTTTTGGACTAGGATTCTAGGTTGTGGACTGAGATGCCCTTTTATAACCTTAGTGTCTGCTTGGAGGACTTGGTGTCTAACTTGTGGACTTGGTGTCTAAGTTGTGGAATTAGGGGCTAATTTATGACCTTGGTCTCTAAGTTGTGGACGTGTTGTCTAAGTTGTGGAATTAGGGGCTAATTTATGATCTTGGTGTCTAAGTTGTGGTCTTGGTGTCTAAATTGTGGACTTGGTGTCTAAGTTGTGGACTTGGTGTCGAAGTTGTGGGCTTGGTGTCTAAGTTGTGGACTTGGTGTCTAAGTTGTGGGCTTGGTGTCTAAATTTTGGTCTTGGTGTCTAGGTTGTGCGCTTCGTGTCTAAGTTGTGGGCTTGGTGTCTAATTTGTGGGCTTGGTGTCTATTTTGTGTGCTTGGTGTCTACGTTGTGGACTGAGATGCTGATTTATAACCTTAGTGTCTGCTTGGAGGACTTGGTGTATAAGTTGTGGACTTGGTGTAAAAGTTGAGGACTTGGTGTCTAACTTGTGGACTTGGTGTCTAACTTGTGGACTTGGTGTCTAACTTGTGGACTTGGTGTCTAACTTGTGGACTTGGTGTCTAAGTTGTAGAATTAGGGGCTAATTTATGACCTTGGTGTCTATGTTGTGGACTTGGTGTCTAAGTTGTGGACTTGGTGTCTAAGTTGTGGACTTGGTGTCTAAGTTGTGGACTTGGTGTCTAAGTTCTGGACTTGGTGTATAAGTTGAGGACTTGGTGTCTTATTTGTGGACTAGGTTTCTAGGTTGTGGAGTGAGATGACCTTTTATAACCTTAGTGTCTGCTTAAAGGACTTGGTGTCTAACTTGAGGACTTCGTGTCTAAGTTGTGGAATTAGGGGTAATTTATCAACTTGGTGTCTAAGTTGTGGCCTTGGTGTCTAAATTGTGGACTTGGTGTCTAAGTTGTGGGCTTGTTGTCTAAATTGTGGTCTTGGTGTCTAGGTTGTGCGCTTGGTGTCTAAGTTGTGGGCTTGGTGTCTAAGTTGTGTGCTTGGTGTGTACGTTGTGGACTGAGATGCTCATTTATAACCTTATTGTCTGCTTGGAGGACTTGGTGTCTAAGTTGTGGACTTGGTTTCTAAGTTGTGGACTTGGTGTAAAAGTTGAGGACTTGGTGTCTAACTTGTGGACTTGGTGTCTAAGTTGTAGAATTAGGGGCTAATTTATGACCTTGGTGTCTACGTTGTGGGCTTGGTGTCTAAGTTGTGGGCTTGGTTTCTAGGTTGTGGGCTTGGTGTCTAGGTTGTGGGCTTGGTGTCTAGGTTGAGGGCTTGGTGTCTAAGTTTTGGACTGAGATGCTCATTTATAACCTTAGTGTCTGCTTGGAGGATTCTTGTATAAGTTCTGGACTTGGTGTATAAGTTGAGGACTTGGTGTATAAGTTGAGGACTTGGTGTATAAGTTGAGGATTTGGTGTATAAGTTGAGGACTTGGTGTCTAATTTGTCGACTTGGTTTCTAAGTTGTGGACTGAGATGCGCTTTTATAACCTTACTGTCTGCTTGGAGGACTTGGTGTCTAACTTGTGGACTTGGTGTCTAAGTTGTGTAATTAGGGGCTAATTTATGACCTTGGTGTCTAAGTTGTGGACTTGTTGTCTAAGTTGTCGGCTTGGTGTCTAGGTTGTGGTCTTGGTGTCTAAGTTGTGGGCTTGGTGTCTAGGTTGTGGGCTTGGTGTCTATGTTGTGGAGTTGGTGTCTAAGTTGTGGGCTTGGTATCTAAGTTGTGGACTGACATGCTCATTTATAACCTTAGTGTCTGCTTGGAGGACTTGGTGTCTAAGATTTGGACTTGGTGTCTAAGTTGTGGAATTAAGGGCTAATTTATGACCATGGTGTCTATGTTGTGTATTTGGTGTCTTAAGTTGTGGGCTTTCTGTCTAAGTTGTGGGCTTGGTGTCTAAGTTGTGGGCTTGGTGTCTAACTAGTGGACTTGGTGTCTAAGTTGTGGGCTTGGTGTGTAAATTGTGGGCTTGGTGTCTAAGTTGTGGGCTTGGTGTGTAAATTGTGGGCTTGGTGTCTATGTTGTGGGCTTGTTGTCTAAGTTGTGGGGTTGGTGTCTAAATTGTGAGCTTGGTGTGTACGTTGTGAGCTTGGTGTCTAAGTTGTGGGCTTGGTGTCTAAGTTGTGGACTGAGATGCTCATTTATAACCTTAGTGTCTGCTTGGAGGACTTGGTGTCTAAATTTTGGACTTGGTGTCTAAGTTGTGGAATTAAGGGCTAATTTATGACCATGGTGTCTATGTTGTGGATTTGGTGTCTTAAGTTGTGGGCTTTCTGTCTAAGTTGTGGGCTTGGTGTCTAAGTTTTTGGCTTGGTGTCTAAGTAGTGGGCTTGTTGTCTAACTAGTGGGCTTGGTGTCTAAGTTGTGGGCTTGTTGTCTAAGTTTTGGGCTTGGTGTCTAAGTTGTGGGCTTGGTGTGTAAATTGTGGGCTTGGTGTCTATGTTGTCTGCTTGGTGTCTAAGATGTGGGGTTGGTGTCTAAGTTGTGAGCTTGGTGTCCAAGTTGTGAGCTTGGTGTCTAAGTTGTGGGCTTGGTGTCTAAGTTGTGGAATTGGTGTATAAGTTGTGGAATTAGGGGCTAATTTATGATCTTGGTTTTTATGTTGTGGATTTGGTGTCTTAAGTTGTGGACTTCGTGTCTAATTGTGGGCTTGGTGTCTATGTTGTGGGCTTGGTGTCTAGGTTGTGGCCTTGGTGTCTAAGTTGTGGGCTTGGTGTCGAGGTTGTGGGCTTGGTGTCTAGGTTGTGGGCTTGCTGTCTAAGTTGTGGACTTGGTGTATAAGTTGTGGACTGAGATGCTCATTTATAACCTTAGTGTCTGCTTGGAGGACTTGGTGTCTAAGTTGTGGACTTGGTGTATATGTTGTGGACTTGGTGTATAAGTGGAGGACTTGGTGTCTAATTTGTGGACTAGGTTTCTCACTTGTGGACTGAGATGCCCTTTTATAACCTTAGTGTCTGCTTAAAGGACTTGGTGTCTAACTTGTGGACTTGGTGTCTAAGTTGTGGACTTGTTGTCTAAGTTGTGGAATTAGGGGCTAATTTATGATCTTGGTGTCTAAGTTGTGGACTTGGTGTCTAAGTTGTGGACTTGGTGTCTAAGTTGTGGACTTGGTGTATAAGTTGAGTACTTGGTGTCTTATTTGTGGACTAGGTTTCTAGGTTGTGGAGTGAGATGACCTTTTATAACCTTAGTGTCTGCTTAAAGGACTTGGTGTCTAACTTGAGGACTTCGTGTCTAAGTTGTGGAATTAGGGGTAATTTATCATCTTGGTGTCTAAGTTGTGGCCTTGGTGTCTAAATTGTGGACTTGGTGTCTAAGTTGTGGGCTTGTTGTCTAAATTGTGGTCTTGGTGTCTAGGTTGTGCGCTTGGTGTCTAAGTTGTGGGCTTGGTGTCTAAGTTGTGTGCTTGGTGTGTACGTTGTGGACTGAGATGCTCATTTATAACCTTATTGTCTGCTTGGAGGACTTGGTGTCTAAGTTGTGGACTTGGTTTCTAAGTTGTGGACTTGGTGTAAAAGTTGAGGACTTGGTGTCTAACTTGTGGACTTGGTGTCTAAGTTGTAGAATTAGGGGCTAATTTATGACCTTGGTGTCTACGTTGTGGGCTTGGTGTCTAAGTTGTGGGCTTGGTTTCTAGGTTGTGGGCTTGGTGTCTAGGTTGTGGGCTTGGTGTCTAGGTTGAGGGCTTGGTGTCTAAGTTTTGGACTGAGATGCTCATTTATAACCTTAGTGTCTGCTTGGAGGATTCTTGTATAAGTTCTGGACTTGGTGTATAAGTTGAGGACTTGGTGTATAAGTTAAGGACTTGGTGTATAAGTTGAGGATTTGGTGTATAAGTTGAGGACTTGGTGTCTAATTTGTCGACTTGGTTTCTAAGTTGTGGACTGAGATGCGCTTTTATAACCTTACTGTCTGCTTGGAGGACTTGGTGTCTAACTTGTGGACTTGGTGTCTAAGTTGTGTAATTAGGGGCTAATTTATGACCTTGGTGTCTAAGTTGTGGACTTGTTGTCTAAGTTGTCGGCTTGGTGTCTAGGTTGTGGTCTTGGTGTCTAAGTTGTGGGCTTGGTGTCTAGGTTGTGGGCTTGGTGTCTATGTTGTGGAGTTGGTGTCTAAGTTGTGGGCTTGGTATCTAAGTTGTGGACTGACATGCTCATTTATAACCTTAGTGTCTGCTTGGAGGACTTGGTGTCTAAGATTTGGACTTGGTGTCTAAGTTGTGGACTTGGTGTCGAAGTTTTAGGCTTGGTGTCTAAGTTGTGGGCTTGGTGTCTAAATTGTGGTCTTGGTGTCTAGGTTGTGCGCTTGGTGTCTAAGTTGTGGGCTTGGTGTCTAAGTTGTGTGCTTGGTGTCTACGTTGTGGACTGAGATGCTGATTTATAACCTTAGTGTCTGCTTGGAGGACTTGGTGTCTAAGTTGTGGGCTTGGTGTCTAAGTTGTGGCCTTGGTGTCTAAGTTGTGGGCTTGGTGTCTAAGTTGTCGGCTTGGTGTCTAAGTTGTGGGCTTGGTGTCTAAGTTGTGGGCTTGGTGTCTAATTTCTGGACTGATATGCTCATTTATAACCTTAGTGTCTGCTTGGAGTTCTTGGTGTCTAAGTTGTGGACTTGGTGTATAAGTTGTGGACTTGGTGTATAAATTGAGGACTTGGTGTCTAAATTGTGGACTTGGTTTCTAAGTTGTGGACTTGGTGTCGAAGTTGTGGGCTTGGTGTCTAACTTGTGGACTTGGTGTCTAAGTTGTAGAATTAGGGGCTAATTTATGACCTTGGTGTCTATGTTGTGGCCTTGGTGTCTAAGTTGTGGACTTGGTGTCTAGGTTGTGGGCTTGGTGTCTAAGTTTTGGGCTTGGTGTCTAGGTTGTGGGCTTGGTGTCTAGGTTGTGGGCTTGGTGTCTAAGTTGTGGACTGAGATGCTCATTTATAACCCTAGTGTCTGCTTGGAGGACTTGGTGTCTAAGTTTTGAACTTGGTGTCTAAGTTGTGGAATTAAGGGCTAATTTATGACCATGGTGTCTATGTTGTGGATTTGGTGTCTTAAGTTGTGGGCTTTCTGTCTAAGTTGTGGGCTTGGTGTCTAAGTTGTGGGCTTGGTGTCTAAGTAGTCGGCTTGGTGTCTAACTAGTGGGCTTGGTGTCTAAGTTGTGGGTTTGTTGTCTAAGTTTTGGGCTTGGTGTCTAAGTTGTGGGCTTGGTGTGTAAATTGTGGGCTTGGTGTCTATGTTGTGGGCTTGGTGTCTAAGTTGTGGGGTTGGTGTCTAAGTTGTGAGCTTGGTGTCTAAGTTGTGAGCTTGGTGTCTAAGTTGTGAGCTTGGTGTCTAAGTTTTGAGCTTGGTGTCTAAGTTGTGAGCTTGGTGTCTAAGTTGTGGGCTTGGTGTCTAAGTTGTGGACTTGGTGTCTAAGTTGTGGGCTTGGTGTCTAAGTTGTGGACTTGGTGTCTAAGTTGTGGAATTAGGGGCTAATTTATCATCTTGGTTTTTATGTTGTGGATTTGGTGTCTTAAGTTGTGGACTTTGTGTCTAAGTTGTGGGCTTGGTGTCTAAGTTGTGGGCTTGGTGTCTATGTTGTGGGCTTGGTGTCTAGGTTGTGGCCTTGGTGTCTAAGTTGTGGGCTTGGTGTCTAGGTTGTGGGCTTGGTGTCTAAGTTGTGGACTGAGATGCTCATTTATAACCTTAGTGTCTGCTTGGAGGACTTGGTGTCTAAGTTGTGGACTTGATGTATATGTTGTGGACTTGGTGTATAAGTGGAGGACTTGGTGTCTAATTTGTGGACTAGGTTTCTATGTTCTGGGCTGAGATGCGCTTTTATAACCTTAGTGACTGCTTGGAGGACTTGGTGTCTAAGTTGTGGAATTAGGGGCTAATATATGACCTTGGTATCTAAGTTGTGGACTTGTTGTCTATGTTGTGGAATTAGGGGCTAATTTATGATTTTGGTATATATGTTGTGGATTTGGTGTCTTAAGTTGTGAACGTGGTGTCTAAGTTGTGGGCTTGGTGTCTGAGTTGTGGACTTGGTGTCCAAGTTGTGGACTTGGTGTATAAGTTGTGGACTTGGTGTATAAGTTGAGGACTTGGTGTCTAATTTGTGGACTAGGTTTCTAGGATGTGGACTGAGATGCCCTTTTATAACCTTAGTGTCTGCTTAAAGGACTTGGTGTCTAACTTGTGGACTTGGTGTCTAAGTTGTGGAATTAGGGGCTAATTTATGACCTTGGTGTCTAAGTTGTGGACTTGTTGTCTAAGTTGTGGAATTATGGGCTAATTTATGATCTTGGTGTCTAAGTTGTGGTCTTGGTGTCTAAATTGTGGACTTGGTGTCTAAGTTGTGGACTTGGTGTCGAAGTTTTGGGCTTGGTGTCTAAGTTGTGGCCTTGGTGTCTAAATTTTGGTCTTGGTGTCTAGGTTGTGCGCTTGGTGTCTAAGTTGTGGGCTTGGTGTCTAAGTTGTGTGCTTGATGTCTACGTTGTGGACTGAGATGCTGATTTATAACCTTAGTGTCTGCTTGGAGGACTTGGTGTCTAAGTTGTGGGCTTGGTGTCTAAGTTGTGGGCTTGGTGTCTAAGTTGTGGCCTTGGTGTCTAAGTTGTGGGCTTGGTGTCTAAGTTGTCGGCTTGGTGTCTAAGTTGTCGGCTTGGTGTCTAAGTTGTGGAATTGGTGTCTAAGTTGTGGGCTTGGTGTCTAATTTCTGGACTGATATGCTCATTTATAACCTTAGTGTCTGCTTGGAGTTCTTGGTATCTAAGTTGTGTACTTGGTGTATAAGTTGAGGACTTCGTGTCTAAATTGTGGACTTGGTTTCTAAGTTGTGGACTTGGTGTCGAAGTTGTGGGCTTGGTGTCTAAGTTGTGGGCTTGGTGTCTAAATTGTGATCTTGGTGTCTAGGTTGTGGGCTTGGTGTCTAAGTTGTGGGCTTGGTGTCTATGTTGTGGACTGAGATGCTCATTTATAACCTTAGTGTCTGCTTGGAGGATTCTTGTATAAGTTCTGGACTTGGTGTATAAGTTTAGGACTTGGTGTATAAGTTTTGGGCTTGGTGTATAAGTTGAGGACTTGGTGTCTAATTTGTGGACTTGGAGTGTAAGTTGTGGAGTGAGATGCGCTTTTGTAACCTTAGTGTTTGCTTGGAAAACATGGCGTCTAATTTGTGCACTTGTTGTCTAAGTTGTGGAATTAAGGGCTAAATTATGATATTGGTGTATATGTTGTGGATTTGGTGTCTTAAGTTGTGGGCTTGGTGTCTAAGTTGTGGGCTTGGTGTCTAAGTTGTGGGCTTGGTGTCTAAGTTGTGGGCTTGGTGTCTAAGTTGTCGGCTTGGTGTCTAAGTTGTGGGCTTGGTGTCTAAGTTGTGGGCTTGGTGTCTAAGTTTTGGGCTTGGTGTCTAATTTCTGGACTGATATTCTCATTTATAACCTTAGTGTCTGCTTGGAGTTCTTTGTGTCTAAGTTGTCGACTTGGTGTATAAGTTGAGGACTTGGTGTCTAATTTGTGGACTTGGTTTCTCAGTTGTGGACTGAGATTCGCTTTTATAACCTTACTGTCTGCTTGCAGGACTTGGTGTCTAACTTGTGGACTTGGTGTCTAAGTTGTGGAATTAGGGGCTAATTTATGACCTTGGTGTCTAAGTTGTGGACTTGTTGTCTAAGTTGTGGAATTAGGGGCTAATTTATGATATTGGTATTTATGTTGTGAATTTGGTGTCTTAAGTTGTGAACTTAGTGTCTAAGTTGTGGTCTTGGTGTCTAAGTTGTGGTCTTGGTGTCTAAGTTGTGGACTTGGTGTCTTACTAGTGGGCTTGGTGTCTAAGTTGTGGACTTGGTGTCTAAGTTGTGGACTTGGTGTCTAAGTTGTGGACTTGGTGTCTAAGTTGTTGACTTGGTGTCTAAGTTGTGGACTTGGTGTCTAAGTTGAGGACTTGGTGTCTAATTTGTGGACTAGGTTTCTAGGTTGTGGACTGAGATGCCCTTTTATAATCTTAGTGTCTGCTTAAAGGACTTGGTGTCTAACTTGTGGACTTGGTGTCTAAGTTGTGGAATTAGGGGCTAATTTATGACCTTGGTGTCTAAGTTGTGGACTTGTTGTCTAAGTTGTGGAATTAGGGGCTAATTTATGATCTTGGTGTCTAAGTTGTGGTCTTGGTGTCTAAATTGTGGACTTGGTGTCTAAGTTGTGCACTTGGTGTCTAAGTTGTGGGCTTGGTGTCTAAGTTGTTGGCTTGGTGTCTAAATTGTGGTCTTAATGTCTAGGTTGTGCGCTTGGTGTCTAAGTTGTGGGCTTGGTGTCTAAGTTGTGTGCTTGGTGTCTACGTTGTGGACTGAGATGCTCATTTATAACCTTAGTGTCTGCTTGGAGGACTTGGTGTCTAAGTTGTGGACTTGGTGTAAAAGTTGAGAGTTGGGCAGGGAGAAACTTGATGAAATATAACAAGGGAAAGTGTAGAGTCCTGCATCTGGGCAGGAACAACCCCAGGTTCCAGTATAGGTTGGGGAACGACCTGTTAGAGAGTAGTGTAGGGGAGAGGGACCTGGGGGTCCTAGTGGACAGCAGGATGACCATGAGTCAACACTGTGCCCTTGTGGCCAAGAAGGCCAATGGCTTCCTGGGGTGTATTAGAAGGGGGGTGGTCAGTAGGTCGAGAGAGGTCCTCCTTCCCCTCTACTCGGCCCTGGTGAGACCGCATCTGGAATATTGTGTCCAGTTCTGGGCCCCTCAGTTCAAGAAGGACAGGGACCTGCTGGAGAGAGTCCAGCGCAGGGCGACAAAGATGATTAAGGGAGTGGAGCATCTCCCTTATGAGGAAAGGCTGAGGGAGCTCGGTCTCTATAGTTTGGAGAAGAGGAGACTGAGGGGGGACCTTCTTAGTGTATATAAATATATAAAGGGGGAGTGTCATGAGGATGGAGCCAGGCTCTTCTCAATGGCAAACTATGATAAGACAAGGGGTAATGGGTATAAATTGGAACACAAGAGGTTCCACTTAAACTTGAGAAGAAACTTCTTCTCAGTGAGGGTGACAGAACACTGGAACAGGTTGCCCAAGGAGGTTGTGGAGTCTCCTTCTCTGGAGACATTCAAAACCCGCCTGGACACATCCCTGTGTAATCTTATCTAGGTGTTCCTGCTCTGGCAGGCGGATTGGACTAGATGATCTTTTGAGGTCCCTTCCAATCTCTAACATACTGTGATACTGTGATACTGTGGTGTATAAGTTGAGGACTTGGTGTCTAACTTGTGGACTTCGTGTCTAAGTTGTGGAATTAGGGGCTAATTTATGACCTTGGTGTCTAAGTTGTGGACTTGTTGTCTAAGTTGTGGAATTAGGGGCTAATTTATGATCTTGGTGTCTAAGTTGTGGTCTTGGTGTCTAAATTGTAGACTTGGGGTCTAAGTTGTGGACTTGGTGTCGAAGTTGTGGGCTTGGTGTCTAGTTTGTGGGCTTGGTGTCTAAATTGTGGTCTTGGTGTCTAGGTTGTGCGCTTGGTGTCTAAGTTGCGGGCTTGGTGTCTAAGTTGTGTGCTTGGTGTGTACGTTGTGGACTGAGATGCTCATTTATAACCTTAGTATCTGCTTGGAGGACTTGGTGTCTAAGTTGTGGACTTGCTGTATAAGTTGTGGACTTGGTGTTAAAGTTGAGGACTTGGTGTCTAATTTGTGGACTTGGTGTCTAACTTGTGGACTTGGTGTCTAAGTTGTAGAATTAGGGGCTAATTTATGACCTTGGTGTCTATGTTGTTGACTTGGTATCTAAGTTGTGGACTTGGTGTCTAAGTTGTGGGCTTGGTGTCTAAGTTTTGGGCTTGGTGTCTAGGTTGTGGGCTTGGTGTCTAGGTTGTGGGCTTGGTGTCTAGGTTGTGGGCTTGGTGTCTAGGTTGTGGGCTTGGTGTCTAAATTGTGGTCTTGGTGTCTAGGTTGTGCTCTTGGTGTCTAAGTTGTGCTCTTGGTGTCTAAGTTGTGCGCTTGGTGTCTAAGTTGTGTGCTTGGTGTCTACGTTGTGGACTGAGATGCTCATTTATAACCTTAGTGTCTGCTTGGAGGACTTGGTGTCTAAGTTGTGGGCTTGGTGTCTAAGTTGTGGGCTTGGTGTCTAAGTTGTGGGCTTGGTGTCTAAGTTGTCGGCTTGGTGTCTAAGTTGTCGGCTTGGTGTCTA
Source organism: Psittacula echo (assembly GCF_963264785.1). Lineage (NCBI taxonomy): Eukaryota > Metazoa > Chordata > Aves > Psittaciformes > Psittacidae > Psittacula > Psittacula echo. The sequence goes on along the minus strand of NW_027664226.1, from coordinate 203,147 downwards.
AGTTGTCGGCTTGGTGTCTAAGTAGTGGGCTTGGTGTATAAGTTGTGGCCTTGGTGTCTAATTTCTGGACTGATATGCTCATTTATAACCTTAGTGTCTGCTTGGAGTTCTTGGTGTCTAAGTTGTGGACTTGGTGTATAAGTTGTGGACTTGGTGTCTAAGTTGTGGGCTTGGTGTCTAAGTTGTGGGCTTGGTGTCTAAATTGTGGGCTTTGTGTGTAAGTTGTGGGTTTCCTGTCTAAGTAGTGGGCTTGGTGTCTAAGTTGTGGAATTGCTGTCTAAGTTGTGGACTTGGTGTATAAGTTGAGGGTTTGCTGTCTAAATTGTGGGCTTGGTGTCTAAGTTGTGGGCTTGGTGTCTAAATTGAGGAATTAGGGGCTAGTTTATGACCTTGGTGTCTAAGTTGTGGACTTGTTGTCTAAGTTGTCGGCTTGGTGTCTAGGTTGTGGGCTTGGTGTCTAAGTTGTGGGCTTGGTGTCTAGGTTGTGGGCTTGGTGTCTAGGTTGTGGGCTTGGTGTCTAAGATGTGGGCTTGGTGTCTACGTTTTGAACTGAGATGAGCTTTTATAACCTTAGTGTCTGCTTGGAGGTCTTGGTGTCTAAGTTTTGTACTTGGTGTCTAAGTTGTGGAATTAAGGGCTAATTTATGACCATGGTGTCTATGTTGCGGATTTGGTGTCTTAAGTTGTGGGCTTTCTGTCTAAGTTGTGGGCTTTCTGTCTAAGTTGTGGGCTTTCTGTCTAAGTTGTGGGCTTGGTGTCTAAGTAGTGGCCTTGGTGTCTAACTAGTGGGCTTGGTGTCTAAGTTGTGGGCTTGTTGTCTAAGGTTTTTGCTTTGTGTCTAAGTTGTGGGCTTGGTGTGTAAATTGTGGGCTTGGTGTCTAAGTTGTGGGCTTGATGTCTAAGTTGTGGGCTTGGTGTCTAACTTGTGGAATTAGGGGCTAATTTATGACCTTGGTGTCTATGTTGTGGATTTGGTGTCTTAAGTTGTGGACTTCATGTCTAAGTTGTGGACTTGGTGTCTAAGTTGTGGGCTTGGTGTCTAGGTTGTGGGTTTGGTGTCTATGTTGTGGGCTTGGTGTCTAGGTTGTGGCCTTGGTGTCTATGTTGTGGGCTTGGTGTCTAGGTTGTGGGCTTGGTGTCTAAGTTGTGGGCTTGGTGTCTAAGTTGTGGAATGAGATGCTCATTTATAACCTTAGAGTCTGCTTGGAGGACTTGGTGTCTAAGTTGTGGACTTGGTGTATATGTTGTGGACTTGGTGTATAAGTGGAGGACTTGGTGTCTAATTTGTGGACTAGGTTTCTATGTTCTGGACTGAGATGCGCTTTTATAACCTTAGTGACTGCTTGGAGGACTTGGTGTCTCAGTTGTGGACTTGTTGTCTAAGTTGTGGAATTAGGGTCTAATTTATGATTTTGGTTTTTATGTTGTGGATTTGGTGTTTTAAGTTGTGAACTTGGTGTCTAAGTTGTGGGCTTGGTGTCTAAGTTGTGGACTTGGTGTGTAAGTTGTGGACTTGGTGTATAAGTTGAGGACTTGGTGTCTAATTTGTGGACTAGGTTTCTAGGTTGTGGACTGAGATGCCCTTTTATAACCTTAGTGTCTGCTTAAAGGACTTGGTGTCTAAGTTGTGTACTTGTTGTCTAAGTTGTGGAATTAGGGGCTAATTTATGATCTTGGTGTCTAAGTTGTGGTCTTGGTGTCTAAATTGTGGACTTGGTGTCTAAGTTGTGGACTTGGTGTCGAAGTTGTGGGCTTGGTGTCTAAGTTGTGGGCTTGGTGTCTAAATTGTGGTTTTGTTGTCTAGTTTGTGCGCTTGGTGTCTAAGTTGTGGGCTTGGAGTGTAAGGTGTGTGCTTGGTGTCTACGTTGTGGACTGAGATGCTCATTTATAACCTTAGTGTCTGCTTGGAGGACTTGGTGTCTAAGTTGTGGACTTGGTGTATATGATGTGGACTTGGTGTAAAAGTTGAGGACTTGGTGTATAATTTGAGGACTTGGTGTCTAACTTTTGGACTTGGAGTCTAAGTTGTGGAATTAGGGTCTAATTTATGACCTTGGTGTCTAAGTTGTGGACTTGTTGTCGAAGTTGTGGAATTAGGGGCTAATTTATGATCTTGGTGTCTAAGTTGTGGTCTTGGTGTCTAAATTGTGGACTTGGGGTCTAAGTTGTGGACTTGGTGTCGAAGTTGTGGGCTTGGTGTCTAAGTTGTGGGCTTGGTGTCTAAATTGTGGTCTTGGTGTCTAGGTTGTGCGCTTGGTGTCTAAGTTGTGGGCTTGGAGTGTAAGGTGTGTGCTTGGTGTCTACGTTGTGGACTGAGATGCTCATTTAGAACCTTAGTGTCTGCTTGGAGGACTTGGTGTCTAAGTTGTGGACTTGGTGTATAAGTTGTGGACTTGGTGTAAAAGTTGAGGACTTGGTGTCTAATTTGTGGACTTGGTGTCTAACTTGTGGACTTGTTGTTTAAGTTGTGGGCTTGGTGTCTAAATTGTGGATTTGGGGTCTAAGTGGTGGACTTGGTGTCGAAGTTGTGGGCTTGTTGTCTAAGTTGTGGGCTTGGTGTCTAGGTTGTGGGCTTGGTGTCTAGGTTGTGGGCTTGGTGTCTAGGTTGTGGGCTTGGTGTCTAATTTCTGGACTGAAATGCTCATTTATAACCTTAGTGTCTGCTTGGAAAACTTGGTGTCTAAGTTGTGGACTTGGTGTATAAGTTGTGGACTTGGTGTATAAGTTGTGGACTTGGTGTATAAGTTGAGGACTTGGTGTGTAATTTGTGGACTTGGTTTCTAAGTTGTGGACTGAGATGCGCTTTTATAACCTTACTGTCTGCTTGGAGGACTTGGTGTCTAACTTGTGGACTTGGTGTCTAAGTTGTGGAATTAGGGGCTAATTTGTGACCTTGGTGTCTAAGTTGTGGACTTGTTTTCTAAATTGTTGGCTTGGTATCTAGGTTGTGGGCTTGGTGTCTAAGTTGTGGGCTTGGTGTCTAGGTTGTGGGCTTGGTGTCTAGGTTGTGGGCTTGGTGTCTAGGTTGTTGACTGAGATGCTCATTTATAAACTTAGTGTCTGCTTGGAGGATTCTTGTATAAGTTCTGGACTTGGTGTCAAAGTTCTGGACTTCGTGTATAAGTTGAGGACTTGGTGTATAAGTTGAGGACTTGGTGTATAAGTTGCGGACTTGCTGTCTAATTTGTGGACTTGCAGTGTAAGTTGTTGACTGAGATGCGCTTTTATAATCTTAGTGTTTGCTTGGAAAACATGGAGTCTAAGTTGTGCAATTGTTGTCTAAATTGTGGAATTAAGGGCTAAATTATGATCTTTGTGTTTATGTTGTGGATTTGGTGTCTTAACTTGTGGACTTGGTGTCTAAGTTGTGCGCTTGGTGTCTAAGTTGTGGGCTTGGTGTCTAGTTTGTGGGCTTGGTGTCTAAGTTGTGGACTTGGTGTCTAAGTTGAGGACTTGGTGTCTAATTTGTGGACTAGGTTTCTAGGTTGTGGACTGAGATGCCCTTTTATAACCTTAGTGTCTGCTTAAAGGACTTGGTGTCTAAGTTGTGTACTTGTTGTCTAAGTTGTGGAATTAGGGGCTAATTTATGATCTTGGTGTCTAAGTTGTGGTCTTGGTGTCTAAATTGTGGACTTGGTGTCTAAGTTGTGGACTTGGTGTCGAAGTTGTGGGCTTGGTGTCTAAGTTGTGGGCTTGGTGTCTAAATTGTGGTTTTGTTGTCTAGTTTGTGCGCTTGGTGTCTAAGTTGTGGGCTTGGAGTGTAAGGTGTGTGCTTGGTGTCTACGTTGTGGACTGAGATGCTCATTTATAACCTTAGTGTCTGCTTGGAGGACTTGGTGTCTAAGTTGTGGACTTGGTGTATATGATGTGGACTTGGTGTAAAAGTTGAGGACTTGGTGTATAATTTGAGGACTTGGTGTCTAACTTTTGGACTTGGAGTCTAAGTTGTGGAATTAGGGTCTAATTTATGACCTTGGTGTCTAAGTTGTGGACTTGTTGTCGAAGTTGTGGAATTAGGGGCTAATTTATGATCTTGGTGTCTAAGTTGTGGTCTTGGTGTCTAAATTGTGGACTTGGGGTCTAAGTTGTGGACTTGGTGTCGAAGTTGTGGGCTTGGTGTCTAAGTTGTGGGCTTGGTGTCTAAATTGTGGTCTTGGTGTCTAGGTTGTGCGCTTGGTGTCTAAGTTGTGGGCTTGGAGTGTAAGGTGTGTGCTTGGTGTCTACGTTGTGGACTGAGATGCTCATTTAGAACCTTAGTGTCTGCTTGGAGGACTTGGTGTCTAAGTTGTGGACTTGGTGTATAAGTTGTGGACTTGGTGTAAAAGTTGAGGACTTGGTGTCTAATTTGTGGACTTGGTGTCTAACTTGTGGACTTGTTGTTTAAGTTGTGGGCTTGGTGTCTAAATTGTGGATTTGGGGTCTAAGTGGTGGACTTGGTGTCGAAGTTGTGGGCTTGTTGTCTAAGTTGTGGGCTTGGTGTCTAGGTTGTGGGCTTGGTGTCTAGGTTGTGGGCTTGGTGTCTAGGTTGTGGGCTTGGTGTCTAATTTCTGGACTGAAATGCTCATTTATAACCTTAGTGTCTGCTTGGAAAACTTGGTGTCTAAGTTGTGGACTTGGTGTATAAGTTGTGGACTTGGTGTATAAGTTGTGGACTTGGTGTATAAGTTGAGGACTTGGTGTGTAATTTGTGGACTTGGTTTCTAAGTTGTGGACTGAGATGCGCTTTTATAACCTTACTGTCTGCTTGGAGGACTTGGTGTCTAACTTGTGGACTTGGTGTCTAAGTTGTGGAATTAGGGGCTAATTTATGACCTTGGTGTCTAAGTTGTGGACTTGTTTTCTAAATTGTTGGCTTGGTATCTAGGTTGTGGGCTTGGTGTCTAAGTTGTGGGCTTGGTGTCTAGGTTGTGGGCTTGGTGTCTAGGTTGTGGGCTTGGTGTCTAGGTTGTTGACTGAGATGCTCATTTATAAACTTAGTGTCTGCTTGGAGGATTCTTGTATAAGTTCTGGACTTGGTGTCAAAGTTCTGGACTTCGTGTATAAGTTGAGGACTTGGTGTATAAGTTGAGGACTTGGTGTATAAGTTGCGGACTTGCTGTCTAATTTGTGGACTTGCAGTGTAAGTTGTTGACTGAGATGCGCTTTTATAATCTTAGTGTTTGCTTGGAAAACATGGAGTCTAAGTTGTGCAATTGTTGTCTAAATTGTGGAATTAAGGGCTAAATTATGATCTTTGTGTTTATGTTGTGGATTTGGTGTCTTAACTTGTGGACTTGGTGTCTAAGTTGTGCGCTTGGTGTCTAAGTTGTGGGCTTGGTGTCTAGTTTGTGGGCTTGGTGTCTAAGTTGTGGACTTGGTGTCTAAGTTGTGGACTTGGTGTCTAAGTTGTGGACTTGGTCTCTAAGTTCTGGACTTGGTCTCTAAGTTGTGGACTTGGTGTCTAAGTTGTGGACTTGGTGTCTAAGTTGTGGACTTGGTGTCTAAGTTGTGGACTTGGTGTATAAGTTGAGGACTTGGTGTCTAATTTGTGGACTAGGTTTCTAGGTTGTGGACTGAGATGCCCTTTTATAACCTTAGTGTCTGCTTAAGGGACTTGGTGTCTAACTTGTGGACTTGGTGTCTAAGTTGTGGAATTAGGGGCTAATTTATGACCTTGGTGTCTAAGTTGTGGTCTTGGTGTCTAAATTGTGGACTTGGTGTCTCAGTTGTGCGCTTGGTGTCGAAGTTGTGGGCTTGGTGTCTAAGTTGTGGGCTTGGTGTCTAAGTTGTGGGCTTGGTGTCTAAGTTGTGGACTGAGATGCTCATTTATAACCTTTGTGTCTGCTTGGAGGATTGTTGTATAAGTTCTGGACTTGGTGTATAAGTTGAGGACTTGGTGTATAAGTTGAGGACTTGGTGTATAAGTTGAGGACTTGCTGTCTAATTTGTGGACTTGCAGTGTAAGTTGTGGACTGAGGTGCGCTTTTATAATCTTAGTGTTTGCTTGGAAAACATGGTGTCTAAGTTGTGCAATTGTTGTCTAAGTTGTGGAATTAAGGGCTAAATTATGATCTTGGTGTCTATGTTGTGGATTTGGTGTCTTAACTTGTGGACTTGGTGTCTAAGTTGTGGGCTTGGTGTCTAGGTTGTGGGCTTGGTGTCCAGGTTGTGGGCTTGATGTCTAAGTTGTGGCCTTGCTGTCTAAGTTGTGGGCTTGGTGTCAGAGTTTTGGACTTGTTGTCTAAGTTGTGGTCTTGGTGTCTAAGTTGTGGACTGAGATGCTCATTTATAAACTTAGAGTCTGCCTGGAGGACTTTTTGTCTAAGTTGTGGACTTGGTGTCTAAGTTGTGGATTTAAGGGCTAATTTATGATCTTGGTGTCTATGTTGTGGATTTGGTGTCTTAAGTTGTGGACTTGGTGACTAAGTTGTGGGCTTGTTGTCTAAATTGTGGGATTTGTCTGTAAATTGTGGGTTTCCTGTCTAAGTAGTGGGCTTGGTGTCTAAGTTGTGGGATTGGTGTGTAAGTTGTGGGTTTGCTGTCTAAGATGTGGACTTGGTGTCTAAGTTGTGGGCTTGGTGTCTAAGTTGTGGGCTTGGTGTCTAAGTTGTGGGCTTGGTGTCTAAGTTGTTGGCTTGGTGTCTAAGTTCTGGGCTTGGTGTCTAAGTTGTGGGCTTGGTGTCTAAGTTGTGGGCTTGGTGTCTAAGTTGTGGGCTTGGGGTCTAAGTTGTGGGCTTGGGGTCTAAGTTGTGGGCTTGGGGTCTAAGTGGTCGGCTTGGTGTCTAAGTTGTGGACTTGGTGTGTAAGTTGTGGACTTTGAGTATAAGTTGAGGACTTGGTGTCTAATTTCTTGACTAGGTTTCTAAGTTGTGGACTGAGATGCGCTTTTATAACCTTAGTGTCTGCTTGGAGTTCTTGGTGTCTATGTTGTGGACTTGGTGTATAAGTGGAGGACTTGGTGTCTAATTTGTGGACTTGGTTTCTAAATTGTGGACTGAGATGCGCTTTTATAACCTTACTGTCTGCTTGGAGGACTTGGTGTCTAACTTGTGGACTTGGTGTCTAAGTTGTGGAATTAGGGGCTAATTTATGACCTTGGTGTCTAAGTTGTGGACTTGTTGTCTAAGTTGTGGGCTTGGTGTCTAGGTTGTGGGCTTGGTGTCTCAGTTGTGGGCTTGGTGTCTAAGTTGTGGATTTGGTGTCTAAGTTGTGGGCTTGGTATCTAAGTTGTGGACTGAGATGCTCATTTATAACCTTAGTGTCTGCTTGGAGGACTTGGTGTCTAAGTTGTGGACTTGGTGTCAAAGTTGTGGAATTAAGGGCTAATTTGTGACCTTGGTGTCCATGTTGTGGATTTGGTGTCTTAAGTTGTGGGCTTTCTGTCTATGTTGTGGGCTTGGTGTCTAAGTAGTGGGCTTGGTGTCTAACTAGTGTGCTTGGTGTCTAAGTTGTGGACTGAGATGCTCATTTATAATCTTAGTGTCTGCTTGGAGGATTTGTTGTATAAGTTGTGGACTTGGTGTATAAGTTGAGGACTTGGTGTATAAGTTGTGGACTTGGTGTATAAGTTGAGGACTTGGTGTCTAACTTGTGGACTTGGTGTCTAAGTTGTGGAATTAGGGGCTAATTTATGACCTTGGTGTCTAAGTTGTGGACTTGTTGTCTAAGTTGTGGAATTAGGGGCTAATTTATGATCTTGGTGTCTAAGTTGTGGTCTTGGTGTCTAAATTGTGTACTTGGTGTCGAAGTTGTGGGCTTGGTGTCTAGGTTGTGGGCTTGGTGTCTAGGTTGTGGGCTTGGTGTCTAAGTTGTGGGCTTGGTGTCTAAGTTGTGGAATTAAGGGCTAAATTATGATCTTTGTGTTTATGTTGTGGATTTGGTGTCTTAACTTGTGGACTTGGTGTCTAAGTTGTGCGCTTGGTGTCTAAGTTGTGGGCTTGGTGTCTAGTTTGTGGGCTTGGTGTCTAAGTTGTGGACTTGGTGTCTAAGTTGTGGACTTGGTGTCTAAGTTGTGGACTTGGTCTCTAAGTTGAGGACTTGGTCTCTAAGTTGTGGACTTGGTGTCTAAGTTGTGGACTTGGTGTCTAAGTTGTGGACTTGGTGTATAAGTTGAGGACTTGGTGTCTAATTTGTGGACTAGGTTTCTAGGTTGTGGACTGAGATGCCCTTTTAGAACCTTAGTGTCTGCTTAAGGGACTTGGTGTCTAACTTGTGGACTTGGTGTCTAAGTTGTGGAATTCGGGGCTAATTTATGATCTTGGTGTCTAAGTTGTGGTCTTGGTGTCTAAATTGTGGGCTTGGTGTCTAAGTTGTGGGCTTGGTGTCTAAGTTGTGGACTGAGATGCTCATTTATAACCTTTGTGTCTGCTTGGAGGATTGTTGTATAAGTTCTGGACTTGGTGTATAAGTTGAGGACTTGGTGTATAAGTTGAGGACTTGGTGTATAAGTTGAGGACTTGGTGTATAAGTTGAGGTCTTGCTGTCTAATTTGTGGACTTGCAGTGTAAGTTGTGGACTGAGGTGCGCTTTTATAATCTTAGTGTTTGCTAGGAAAACATGGTGTCTAAGTTGTGCAATTGTTGTCTAAGTTGTGGAATTAAGGGCTAAATTATGATCTTGGTGTCTATGTTGTGGATTTGGTGTCTTAACTTGTGGACTTGGTGTCTAAGTTGTGGGCTTGGTGTCTAGGTTGTGGGCTTGGTGTCCAGGTTGTGGGCTTGGTGTCTAAGTTGTGGCCTTGCTGTCTAATTTGTGGGCTTGGTGTCAGAGTTTTGGACTTGTTGTCTAAGTTGTGGGCTTGGTGTCTAAGTTGTGGACTGAGATGCTCATTTATAAACTTAGAGTCTGCCTGGAGGACTTTGTGTCTAAGTTGTGGACTTGGTGTCTAAGTTGTGGATTTGGTGTCTTAAGTTGTGGACTTGGTGACTAAGTTGTGGGCTTGTTGTCTAAATTGTGGGATTTGTCTGTAAGTTGTGGGTTTCCTGTCTAAGTAGTGGGCTTGGTGTCTAAGTTGTGGGATTGGTGTGTAAGTTGTGGGTTTGCTGTCTAAGATGTGGGCTTGGTGTCTAAGTTGTGGGCTTGGTGTCTAAGTTGTGGGCTTGGTGTCTAAGTTGTGGGCTTGGTGTCTAAGTTGTGGGCTTGGTGTCTAAGTTGTGGGCTTGGTGTCTAAGTTGTGGGCTTGGTGTCTAAGTTGTGGGCTTGGTGTCTAAGTTGTGGGCTTGGTGTCTAAGTTGTGGGCTTGGGGTCTAAGTTGTGGGCTTGGGGTCTAAGTGGTCGGCTTGGTGTCTAAGTTGTGGACTTGGTGTGTAAGTTGTGGACTTTGAGTATAAGTTGAGGACTTGGTGTCTAATTTCTTGACTAGGTTTCTAAGTTGTGGACTGAGATGCGCTTTTATAACCTTAGTGTCTGCTTGGAGTTCTTGGTGTCTAAGTTGTGGACTTGGTGTATATGTTGTGGACTTGGTGTATAAGTGGAGGACTTGGTGTCTAATTTGTGGACTTGGTTTCTAAATTGTGGACTGAGATGCGCTTTTATAACCTTACTGTCTGCTTGGAGGACTTGGTGTCTAACTTGTGGACTTGGTGTCTAAGTTGTGGAATTAGGGGCTAATTTATGACCTTGGTGTCTAAGTTGTGGACTTGTTGTCTAAGTTGTGGGCTTGGTGTCTATGTTGTGGCCTTGGTGTCTATGTTGTGGCCTTGGTGTCTAAGTTGTGGACTTGGTGTATAAGTTGTGGACTTGGTGTCTAAGTTGTGGACTTGGTGTATAAGTTGTGGACTTGGTGTGTAAGTTGTGGGCTTGGTGTCTTAGTTGTGGGCTTGGTGTCTAAATTGTGGGCTTGGTGTCTAAGTTGTGGGCTTGTTGTCTAAGTTGTGGGCTTGGTGTCTAAGTTGTGGGCTTGGTGTCTAATTTCTGGACTGATATGCTCATTTATAACCTTAGTGTCTGCTTGGAGTTCTTGGTGTCTAAGTTGTGGACTTGGTGTCTAAGTTGTGGGCTTGGTGTCTAGTTTGTGGGCTTTGTGTCTGAGTTGTGGACTTGGTGTCTAAGTTGTGGACTTGGTGTCTAATTTGTGGACTTGGTGTATAAGTTGTGGACTTGGTGTCTAAGTTGTGGACTTGGTGTATAAGTTGTGGACTTGGTGTATAAGTTGAGGACTTGGTGTATAAGTTGAGGACTTGGTGTCTAATTTGTGGACTAGGTTTATAGGTTGAGGACTGAGATGCTCTTTTATAACCTTAGTGTCTGCTTAAAGGACTTGGTGTGTAACTTGTGGACTTGGTGTCTAAGTTGTGGAATTAGGGGCTAATTTGTGACCTTGGTGTCTAAGTTGTGGACTTGTTGTCTAAGTTGTGGAATTAGGGGCTAATTTATGATCTTGGTGTCTAAGTTGTGGTCTTGGTGTCTAAATTGTGGACTTCGTGTCTAAGTTGTGTACTTGGTGTCGAATTTGTGGGCTTGGTGTCTAGGTTGTGGGCTTGGTGTCTAAGTTGTGGGCTTGGTGTCTAGGTTGTGGGTTTGGTGTCTAGGTTGTGGGCTTGGTGTCTAGGTTGTGGCCTTGGTGTCTAAGTTGTGGGCCTGGTGTCTAGGTTGTGGGCTTGGTGTCTAAGTTGTGGGCTTGGTGTCTAAGTTGTGGCCTTGCTGTCTAAGTTGTGGGCTTGCTGTCTAAGTTGTGGGCTTGGTGTCTAAGTTGTGGAATTGGTGTCTAAGTTGTGGGCTTGGTGTCTAAGTTGTGGAATTAGGGGCTAATTTATGACCTTGGTGTCCAAGTTGTGGACTTGGTGTCTAAGTTGTGGAATTAAGGGCTAATTTATGATCTTGGTGTCTAAGTTGTGGACTTGGTGTCTAAGTTGTGGACTTGGTGTCTAAGTTGTGGACTGAGATGCTCATTTATAACCTTAGTGTCTGCTTGGAGGACTTGGTGTCTAAGTTGTGGACTTGGTTTCTAAGTTGTGGACTGAGATGCGTTTTTATAACCTTAGTTTCTGCTTGGAGGACTTGGTGTCTAAGTTGTGGGCTTGTTGTCTAAGTTGTGGGCTTGGTGTGTGAGTTGTGGTTTTCCTGTCTAATTTGTGGCCTTGGTGTCTAAGTTGTGGCCTTGGTGTCTAAGTTGTGGGCTTGGTGTCTAAGTTGTGGGTTTGGTGTCCAAATTGTGGACTTGGTGTCTAGGTTGTGGACTGAGATGCTCATTTATAACCTTAGTGTCTGCTTGGAGGACTTGGTGTCTAATTTGTGGACTTGGTGTCTAAGTTGTGGACTTGGTGTCTAAGTTGTGGACTTGGTGTCTAATTTGTGGACTTCGTGTCTAATTTGTGGACTAGGTTTCTAGGTTGTGGACTGAGATGCCCTTTTATAACCTTAGGGTCTGCTTAAAGGACTTGGTGTCTAACTTGTGGACTTGGTGTCTAAGTTGTGGAATTAGGGACTAATTTATGACCTTGGTGTCTAAGTTGTGGACTTGTTGTCTAAGATGTGTAATCAGGGGTTAATTTATGATCTTGGTGTCTAAGTTGTGGTCTTGTTGTCTAAATTGTGGTCTTGTTGTCTAAATTGTGGGCTTGGTGTCTAAGTTGTGGGCTTGGTGTCTAAGTTGTGGGCTTGGTGTCTAGGTTGTGGGCTTGGTGTCTAGGTTGTGGGCTTGGTGTCTAGGTTGTGGGCTTGGTGTCTAGGTTGTGGGCTTGGTGTCTAGGTTGTGGGCTTGGTGTCTAAGTTGTGGGCTTGGTGTCTAAGTTGTGGACTGAGATGCTCATTTATAACCTTAGTGTCTGCTTGGAGGACTTGGTGTCTAAGTTGTGGACTTGGTTTCTAAGTTGTGGACTGAGATGCGTTTTTATAACCTTAGTTTCTGCTTGGAGGACTTGGTGTCTAAGTTGTGGGCTTGTTGTCTAAGTTGTGGGCTTGGTGTGTGAGTTGTGGTTTTCCTGTCTAATTTGTGGCCTTGGTGTCTAAGTTGTGGGCTTGGTGTCTAAGTTGTGGGCTTGGTGTCTAAGTTGTGGGTTTGGTGTCCAAATTGTGGACTTGGTATCTAGGTTGTGGACTGAGATGCTCATTTATAACCTTAGTGTCTGCTTGGAGGACTTGGTGTCTAATTTGTGGACTTGGTGTCTAAGTTGTGGACTTGGTGTCTAAGTTGTGGACTTGGTGTCTAATTTGTGGACTTCGTGTCTAATTTGTGGACTAGGTTTCTAGGTTGTGGACTGAGATGCCCTTTTATAACCTTAGGGTCTGCTTAAAGGACTTGGTGTCTAACTTGTGGACTTGGTGTCTAAGTTGTGGAATTAGGGACTAATTTATGACCTTGGTGTCTAAGTTGTGGACTTGTTGTCTAAGATGTGTAATCAGGGGTTAATTTATGATCTTGGTGTCTAAGTTGTGGTCTTGTTGTCTAAATTGTGGTCTTGTTGTCTAAATTGTGGGCTTGGTGTCTAAGTTGTGGGCTTGGTGTCTAAGTTGTGGGCTTGGTGTCTAGGTTGTGGGCTTGGTGTCTAGGTTGTGGGCTTGGTGTCTAGGTTGTGGGCTTGGTGTCTAGGTTGTGGGCTTGGTGTCTAAGTTGTGGGCTTGGTGTCTAGGTTGTGGGCTTGTTGTCTAAGTTGTGGGCTTGGTGTCTAAGTTGTGGGCTTGGTGTCTAAGTTGTGGGCTTGGTGTCTAAGTTGTGGGCTTGGTGTCTAAGTTGTGGGCTTGGTGTGTAATTTCTGGACTGATATGCTCATTTATAACCTTAGTGTCTGCTTGGAGTTCTTGGTGTCTAAGTTGTGGACTTGGTGTATAAGTTGTGGACTTGGTGTATAAGTTGAGGACTTGGTGTCTAATTTGTGGACTTGGTTTCTAAGTTGTGGACTGAGATGCGTTTTTATAAAGTTACTGTCTGCTTGGAGGACTTGGTGTCTAACTTGTGGACTTGGTGTCTAAGTTGTGGAATTAGGGGCTAATTTATGACCTTGGTGTCTAAGTTGTTGACTTGGTGTCTAAGTTGTCGGCTTGGTGTCTAGGTTGTGGTCTTGGTGTCTAGGTTGTGGGATTGGTGTCTATGTTGTGGATTTGGTGTCTAAGTTGTGGTTTTGGTATCTAAGTTGCGGACTGAGATGCTCATTTATAACCTTAGTGTCTGCTTGGAGGACTTGGTGTCTAAGTTGTGGACTTGGTGTCTAAGTTGTGGAATTAAGGGCTAATTTATGACCATGGTGTCTATGTTGTGGATTTGGTGTCTTAAGTTGTGGGCTTTCTGTCTAAATAGTGGGCTTGGTGTCTAACTAGTGGGCTTGGTTTCTAAGTTGTGGGCTTGTTGTCTAAGTTTTGCGCTTGGTGTCTAAGTTGTGGGCTTGGTGTCTAAGTTGTGGACTTGGTGTCTAAGTTGTGGGGTTGGTGTCTAAATTGTGAGCTTGGTGTCTAAGTTGTGGGCTTGGTGTCTAAGTTGTGGGCTTGGTGTCTAGGTTGTGGGCTTGTTGTGTAGGTTGTGGCCTTGGTGTCTAGGTTGTGGGCTTGGTGTCTAAGTTGTGGCCTTTGTGTCTAAGTAGTGGGCTTGGTGTCTAAGTTGTGGGCTTGAAGTCTAAATTGTGGACTGAGATGCTCATTAATAACCTTAGAGTCTGCTTGGAGGACTTGGTGTCTAAGTTGTGGACTTGGTGTATATGTTGTGGACTTGGTGTAATGTAGAGGACTTGGTGTCTAATTTGTGGACTAGGTTTCTGTGTTCTGGACTGAGATGCGCTTTTATAACCTTAGTGACTGCTTGGAGGACTTGGTGTCTAAGTTGTGGAATTAGGGGCTAATATATGACCTTGGTATCTAAGTTGTGGACGTGTTGTCTAAGTTGTGGAATTAGGGGCTAATTTATGATTTTGGTTTTTATGTTGTGGATTTGGTGTCTAAGTTGTGGACTTGGTGTCTAAGTTGTGGACTTGGTGTATAATTTGAGGACTTGGTTTCTAATTTGTGGACTAGGTGTCTAAGTTGTGTACTGAGATGCGCTTTTATAACCTTATTGTCTGCTTGGAGGACTTGGTGTCTAACTTGTGGACTTCTCGTCTAAGTTGTGGAATTAGAGGCTAATTTATGACCTTGGTGTCTAAGTTGTGGACTTGGTGTCTAAGTTGTGGAATTAGGGGCTAATTTATGATCTTGGTGTCTATGTTGTGGGCTTGGTGTCTAAGTTGTGGAAGAAGGGGCTAATTTATGACCTTGGTGTCTATGTTGTGGGATTGGTGTCTGAGTTGTAGTCTTGTAGTCTAAGTTGTGGGCTTGGTGTCTAGGTTGTGGGCTTGGTGTCTAAGTTGTGGGCTTGGTGTCTGTCGTTGTTTAAGCCCCGGCTGTAAATTAAAACCACGCAGTCTACTTCCCCCCCCCCCACTCCCCAGAGGGATGGCGAGGAGAATCAAAAGAATGTAACTCCCACGGGTTGAGATAAGAACAGTCCAGTAACTCAGGTATAACACAAATCACTACTGATGCCACCAATAATAATAATGATAAGAGAAATAACAAGGGAAGAAAATATGATACCGCTCGCCGGAAAAGAGCCCAACCCAAAAGAGGACGTGCCCTTCCGGGTAGCTCCCAGTTACATCCCTGGGCATGACGTGCTGTGGTATGGAATACCTCTTTGGCTAGTTTGGGTCAGGCGTCCTGTCCCTGCTTCCTCCCTGGCAGAGCATGAGACTCACAAAATCCTTGGTCAGTCTAAACATCAGTGTTATCAGCTCTGTTCCGAGGCTGAAAGTCAAAAACACAGTGCTGCAACAGCTACTAAGAAGGAGAAAAACTGACTGCTACTGCTGAACCCAGGACAGTGTCTAAGTTGTGGCCTTGGTGTCTGAGTTGTGGGCTTGGTATCTAAGTTGTGGGCTTGGTATCTAAGTTGTGGACTGAGATGCTCATTTACAACCTTAGTGTCTGCTTGAAGGACTTGGTGTCTAAGTTGTGGACTTGGTGTCTAAGTTGTGGAATTAAGGGCTAATTTATGACCTTGGTGTCTATGTTGTGCATTTGGTGTCTTAGGTTGTGGACTTGTTGTCTAAGTTGTGGGCTTGGTGTCTAAGTTTTGGACTTGGTATCTAAGATGTAAGCTTGGTGTCTAAGTTTTGGGCTTGGTGTCTAACTAGTGGGCTTGGTGTCTATATTGTGGACTGAGATGCTCATTTATAATCTTAGTGTCTGCTTGGAGGATTTGTTGTATAAGTTGTGGACTTGGTGTATAAGTTGAGGACTTGGTGTCTAATTTGTGGAATTGGTTTCTAAGTTGTGGACTGAGATGCGCTTTTATAACCTTAGTGTCTTCTTGGAGGACTTGTTGTCTAACTTGTAGACTTGGTGTCTAAGTTGTGGAATTAGGGGCTAATTTATGACCTTGGTGTCTAAGTTGTGGGCTTGGTGTCTAAGTTGTGGACTGAGATGCTCATTTATAACCTTAGAGTCTGCTTGGAGGACTTGGTGTCTGACTTGTGGACTTGGTGTCTAAGTTGTGGAATTAGGGGCTAATTTATGACCTTGGTGTCTAAGTTGTGCACTTTTTGTCTAAGTTGTGGAATTAGGGGCTAATTTATGATCTTGGTTTTTATGTTGTGGATTTGGTGTCTTAATTTGTGGACTTGGTGTCTAAGTTGTGGGCTTGGTGTCTAAGTTGTGGGCTTGGCAGTTAGGTTGTAGACTTGGTGTCTAGGTTGTGGGCTTGGTGTCTAAGTTGTAGGCTTGGTGTCTAGGTTGTGGCCTTGGTGTCTAAGTTGTGGGTTTAGTGTGTAAGTTGTGGTCTTTGTGTCTAAGTTGTGGAATTAAGGGCTAATTTATGACCTTGGTGTCTATGTTGTGGATTTGGTGTCTTAAGTTGTGGGCTTTCTGTCTAAGTTGTGGGCTTGGTGTCTAACTAGTGGGCTTGGTGTCTAACTAGTGGGCTTGGTGTCTAAGTTGTGGACTGAGATGCTCATTTATAATCTTAGTGTCTGCTTGGAGGATTTGTTGTATAAGTTGTGGACTTGGTGTCTAAGTTGTGGGCTTGGTGTCTAAGTAGTGGGCTTGGTGTCTAAGTAGTGGGCTTGTTGTCTAAGTAGTGGGCTTGGTGTCTAAGTAGTGGGCTTGGTGTATAAGTTGTGGGCTTGGTGTCTAAGTTGTTGACTGAGATGCTCATTTATAACCTTAGTGTCTGCTTGGAGGACTTGGTGTCTAAGTTATGGACTTGGTGTCTAAGTTGTGGACTTGGTGTATAAGTTGAGGTCTTGGTGTCTATTTTGTGGACTAGGTGTCTAAGTTGTGGACTGAGATGCGCTTTTATAACCTTATTGTCTGCTTGGAGGACTTGGTGTCTAAGTTGTGGAATTAGAGGCTAATTTATGACCTTGGTGTCTAAGTTGTGGACTTGGTGTCTAAGTTGTGGAAGAAGGGGCTAATTTATGACCTTGGTGTCTATGTTGTGGGCTTGGTGTCTGAGTTGTAGTCTTGTAGTCTAAGTTGTGGGCTTGGTGTCTAGGTTGTGGGCTTGGTGTCTAAGTTGTGGGCTTGGTGTCTGTCGTGGTTTAAGCCCCGGCTGTAAATTAGAACCACGCAGTCTACTTCCCCCCCCCACTCCCCAGAGGGATGGGGAGGAGAATCGAAAGAATGTAACTCCCACAGGTTGAGATAAGAACAGTCCAGTAACTCAGGTATAACACAAATCACTTCTGCTGCCACCAATAATAATAATGATAAGAGAAATAACAAAGGAAGAAAATATGATACCGCTCGCCGGAAAAGAGCCCAACCCAAAAGAGGACGTGCCCTTCCGGGTAGCTCCCAGTTACATCCCTGGGCATGACGTGCTGTGGTATGGAATACCTCTTTGGCTAGTTTGGGTCAGGCGTCCTGTCCCTGCTTCCTCCCTGGCAGAGCATGAGACTCACAAAATCCTTGGTCAGTCTAAACATCAGTGTTATCAGCTCTGTTCCGAGGCTGAAAGTCAAAAACACAGTGCTGCAACAGCTACTAAGAAGGAGAAAAACTGACTGCTACTGCTGAACCCAGGACAGTGTCTAAGTTGTGGCCTTGGTGTCTGAGTTGTGGGCTTGGTATCTAAGTTGTGGACTGAGATGCTCATTTACAACCTTAGTATCTGCTTGGAGGACTTGGTGTCTAAGTTTTGGACTTGGTGTCTAAGTTGTGGAATTAAGGGCTAATTTATGACCTTGGTGTCTATGTTGTGGATTTGGTGTCTTAAGTTGTGGACTTGTTGTCTAAGTTGTGGGCTTGGTGTCTAAGTTTTGGACTTGGTATCTAAGATGTAAGCTTGGTGTCTAAGTTGTGGGCTTGGTGTCTAATTTCTGGACTGATATGCTCATTTATAACCTTAGTGTCTTCTTGGAGGTCTTGGTGTCTACGTTGTGGACTTGGTGTATAAGTTGAGGACTTGGTGTATATGTTGAGGACTTGGTGTATAATTTGAGGACTTGGTGTCTAAGTTGTGGGCTTGGTGTCTAAGTTGTGGCCTTGGTCTCTAAGTTGTGGGTTTGGTGTCTAAGTTGTGGGCTTGGTGTCTAGGTTGTGGGCTTGGTGTCTAAGTTCTGGTCTTGGTGTCTAGGTTGGGGGCTGAGATGCTCATTTATAACCTTAGTGTCTGCTTGGAGGACTTGGTGTCTAAGTTGTGAACTTGGTGTCTAAGTTGTGAACTTGGTGTCTAAGTTGTGGACTTGGTGTCTAAGTTGTGGACTTGGTGTCTAAGTTGAGGACTTGGTGTATAAGTTGAGGACTTGGTGTCTAATTTGTGGACTTGGTTTCTAAGTTGTGGACTGAGATGCGCTTATATAAACTTAGTGTCTGCTTGGAAATCTTGGTGTCTAAGTTGTGGGCTTGGTGTCTATGTTGTGGGCTTGGTGTCTAAGTTGTGGGCTTGTTTAAGTTGTGGGCTTGGTGTCTAAGTAGTGGGCTTGGTGTCTAAGCTTTGGGCTTGGTTTCTAAGTTGTGGGCTTGGTGTCTAAATTGTGTGCTTGGTGTCTAAGTTGTGGGCTTGGTGTCTAAGTTGTGGGCTTGGTGTCTAAGTTCAGGGCTTGGTGTCTAAGATTTGGGCTTGGTGTCTAAGTTGTGGACTGAGATGCTGATTTATAACCTTAGTGTCTTCTTGGAGGACTGGGTGTCTAAGTTGTGGGCTTGGTGTCTAAGTTGTGGGCTTGGTGTCTAAGTTGTGGACTTGGAGTCTAAGTTGTGGACTTGGTGTCTAAGTTGTGGACTTGGTGTATAAGACGTGGACTTGGTGTATAAGTTGTGGACTTGGTGTCTAATTTGTGGACTAGGTTTCTAGGTTGTGGACTGAGATGCGCTTTTGTAACTTTAGTGTCTGCTTGGAGGACTTGGTGTCTAACTTGTGAACTTGGTGTCTAAGTTGTGGAATTAGGGGCTAATTTATGACCTTGGTTTCTAAGTTGTGGACTTGTTGTCTAAGTTGTGGAATTAGGGGCTAATTTATGATCTTGGTTTTTAAGTTGTGGACTTGGTGTCTAAATTGTGGACTTGGTGTCTAAAATGTGCACTTGGTGTCTAAGTTCTGGTCTTGGTGTCTAGGTTGGGGGCTGAGATGCTGATTTATAACCTTAGTGTCTGCTTGGAGGACTTGGTGTCTAAGTTGTGAACTTGGTGTCTAAGTTGTGAACTTGGTGTCTAAGTTGTGGACTTGGTGTCTAAGTTGTGGACTTGGTGTCTAAGTTGTGGACTTGGTGTCCAAGTTGAGGACTTGGTGTATAAGTTGAGGACTTGGTGTCTAATTTGTGGACTTGGTTTCTAAGTTGTGGACTGAGATGCGCTTTTATAAACTTAGTGTCTGCTTGGAAATCCTGGTGTCTAAGTTGTGGGCTTCGTGTCTATGTTGTGGGCTTGGTGTCTAAGTAGTGGGCTTGGTGTCTAAGTTGTGGGCTTGGTGTCTAAGTTGTGGGCTTGGTGTCTAAGTTGTGGGCTTGGTGTCTAAGTTGTGGGTTTGGTGTCTAAGTTGTGGGCTTGGTGTCTAAGTTGTCGGCTTGGTGTCTAAGTTGTGGACTTGGTGTGTAAGTTGTGGACTTGGAGTATAAGTTGAGGACTTTGTGTCTTATTTGTGATCTAGGTTTCTAAGTTGTGGACTGAGATGCGCTTTTATAACCTTAGTGTCTGCTTGGAGGACTTGGTGTCTAACTTGTGGACTTGGTGTCTAAGTTGTGGAATTAGGGGCTTATTTATGACCTTGATTTCCAAGTTCTGGACTTGGTGTCTAAATTGTGGAATTAGGGGCTTATTTATGACGTTGGTGTCTATGTTGGGGATTTGGTGTCTTAAGTTGAAGGCTTGGTGTCTAAGTTGTGGGCTTGGTGTCTAAGTTGTGGGCTTGGTGTCTAAGTTGTGGGCTTGGTGTCTAAGTTGTGGCCTTGGTGTCTAAGTTGTGGGCTTGGTGTATAAGTTGTGGACTTGGTTTATAAGTTGTGGACTTGGTGTCTAAGTTGTGGACTTGGAGTATAAGTTGTGGACTTGATGTATAAATTGAGGACTTGGTGTCTAATTTGTGGACTAGGTTTCTAAGTTGTGGACTGAGATGCCCTTTTATAACCTTACTGTCTGCTTGGAGGACTTGTTGTCTAACTTGAGGACTTGTTGTCTAAGTTGTGGAATTAGAGGATAATTTATGATCTTGGTGTCTATGTTGTGGATTTGGTGCCTTAAGTTGTGGACTTGGTGTCAATGTTGTGGACCTGGTGTCTAAGTTGTGGCCTTGGTGTCTAAGTAGTGGGCTTGGTGTCTAAGTTGTGGGCTTGTTGTCTAAGTAGTGGGCTTGGTGTCTAAGTTGTGGGCTTGTTGTCTAAGTTGTGGGCTTGCTTTCTAAGTTGTGGGCTTGGTGTCTAAGTTGTGGGCTTGGTGTCTAAGTTGTGGGCTTGGTGTCTAAGTTGTGGGCTTGGTGTCTAAGTTTTGGACTTGGTCTCTAAGTTGTGGACTGAGATGCTCATTTATAACGTTAGTGTCTGTTTGGAGGACTTGGTGTCTAAGTTGTGGACTTGGTGTATAACTTGATGACTTGGTGTCTAATTTGTGGACAAGGTTTCTAAGTTGTGGGCTGAGATGAGCTTTTATAACCTTAGTGTCTGCTTGGAGGACCTGGTGTCTAAATTGTGGACTTGGTGTCTAAGTTGTGGAATTAAGGGCTAATTTATGACCTTGGTGTCTATGTTGTGTATTTGGTGTCTTAACTTGTGGACTTGGTGTCTAAGTTGTGGACTTGGTGTCTATGTTGTGGACTTGGTGTCTAAGTTGTGGGCTTGTTTAAGTTGTGGGCTTGGTGTCTAAGTAGTGGGCTTGGTGTCTAAGTTTTGGGCTTGGTTTCTAAGTTGTGGGCTTGGTGTCTAAATTGTGTGCTTGGTGTCTAAGTTGTGGGCTTGGTGTCTAAGTTGTGGGCTTGGTGTCTAAGTTCAGGGCTTGGTGTCTAAGATTTGGGCTTGGTGTCTAAGTTGTGGACGGAGATGCTGATTTATAGCCTTAGTGTCTTCTTGGAGGACTGGGTGTCTAATTTGTGGACTTGGTGTCTAAGTTGTGGTCTTGGTGTCTAAGTTGTGGACTTGGTGTATAAGTTGTGGACTTGGTGTATAAGTTGTGGACTTGGTGTCTAATTTGTGGTCTAGGTTTCTAGGTTGTGGACTGAGATGCGCTTTTATAACCTTAGTGTCTGCTTGGAGGACTTGGTGTCTAACTTGTGAACTTGGTGTCTAAGTTGTGGAATTAGGGTCTAATTTATGACCTTGGTTTCTATGTTGTGGACTTGTTGTCTAAGTTGTGGAATTAGGGGCTAATTTATGATCTTGGTGTCTAAGTTGTGGACTTGGTGTCTAAATTGTGGACTTGGTGTCTAAATTGTGCACTTGGTGTCTAAGTTCTGGTCTTGGTGTCTAGCTTGGGGGCTGAGATGCTCATTTATAACCTTAGTGTCTGCTTGGAGGACTTGGTGTCTAAGTTGTGAACTTGGTGTCTAAGTTGTGAACTTGGTGTCTAAGTTGTGGACTTGGTGTCTAAGTTGTGGACTTGGTGTCTAAGTTGAGGACTTGGTGTATAAGTTGAGGACTTGGTGTCTAATTTGTGGACTTGGTTTCTAAGTTGTGGACTGAGATGCGCTTTTATAAACTTAGAGTCTGCTTGGAAAACTTGGTGTCTAAGTTTTGGTCTTGGTGTCTATGTTGTGGGCTTGGTGTCTAAGTAGTGGGCTTGGTGTCTAAGTTGTGGGCTTGGTGTCTAAGTTGTGGGCTTGGTGTCTAGGTTGTGGGCTTGGTGTCTAAGTTCTGGTCTTGGTGTCTAGGTTGGGGGCTGAGATGCTCATTTATAACCTTAGTGTCTGCTTGGAGGACTTGGTGTCTAAGTTGTGAACTTGGTGTCTAAGTTGTGAACTTGGTGTCTAAGTTGTGGACTTGGTGTCTAAGTTGTGGACTTGGTGTCTAAGTTGAGGACTTGGTGTATAAGTTGAGGACTTGGTGTCTAATTTGTGGACTTGGTTTCTAAGTTGTGGACTGAGATGCGCTTATATAAACTTAGTGTCTGCTTGGAAATCTTGGTGTCTAAGTTGTGGGCTTGGTGTCTATGTTGTGGGCTTGGTGTCTAAGTTGTGGGCTTGTTTAAGTTGTGGGCTTGGTGTCTAAGTAGTGGGCTTGGTGTCTAAGCTTTGGGCTTGGTTTCTAAGTTGTGGGCTTGGTGTCTAAATTGTGTGCTTGGTGTCTAAGTTGTGGGCTTGGTGTCTAAGTTGTGGGCTTGGTGTCTAAGTTCAGGGCTTGGTGTCTAAGATTTGGGCTTGGTGTCTAAGTTGTGGACTGAGATGCTGATTTATAACCTTAGTGTCTTCTTGGAGGACTGGGTGTCTAAGTTGTGGGCTTGGTGTCTAAGTTGTGGGCTTGGTGTCTAAGTTGTGGACTTGGAGTCTAAGTTGTGGACTTGGTGTCTAAGTTGTGGACTTGGTGTCTAAGTTGTGGACTTGGTGTATAAGACGTGGACTTGGTGTATAAGTTGTGGACTTGGTGTCTAATTTGTGGACTAGGTTTCTAGGTTGTGGACTGAGATGCGCTTTTGTAACTTTAGTGTCTGCTTGGAGGCCTTGGTGTCTAACTTGTGAACTTGGTGTCTAAGTTGTGGAATTAGGGGCTAATTTATGACCTTGGTTTCTAAGTTGTGGACTTGTTGTCAAAGATGTGGAATTAGGGGCTAATTTATGATCTTGGTGTCTAAGTTGTGGACTTGGTGTCTAAATTGTGGACTTGGTGTCTAAATTGTGCACTTGGTGTCTAAGTTCTGGTCTTGGTGTCTAGGTTGGGGGCTGAGATGCTCATTTATAACCTTAGTGTCTGCTTGGAGGACTTGGTGTCTAAGTTGTGAACTTGGTGTCTAAGTTGTGAACTTGGTGTCTAAGTTGTGGACTTGGTGTCTAAGTTGTGGACTTGGTGTCCAAGTTGAGGACTTGGTGTATAAGTTGAGGACTTGGTGTCTAATTTGTGGACTTGGTTTCTAAGTTGTGGACTGAGATGCGCTTTTATAAACTTAGTGTCTGCTTGGAAATCCTGGTGTCTAAGTTGTGGGCTTCGTGTCTATGTTGTGGGCTTGGTGTCTAAGTAGTGGGCTTGGTGTCTAAGTTGTGGGCTTGGTGTCTAAGTTGTGGGCTTGGTGTCTAAGTTGTGGGCTTGGTGTCTAAGTTGTGGGCTTGGTGTCTAAGTTGTCGGCTTGGTGTCTAAGTTGTGGACTTGGTGTGTAAGTTGTGGACTTGGAGTATAAGTTGACTACTTTGTGTCTTATTTGTGATCTAGGTTTCTAAGTTGTGGACTGAGATGCGCTTTTATAACCTTAGTGTCTGCTTGGAGGACTTGGTGTCTAACTTGTGGACTTGGTGTCTAAGTTGTGGAATTAGGGGCTTATTTATGACCTTGATTTCCAAGTTCTGGACTTGGTGTCTAAATTGTGGAATTAGGGGCTTATTTATGACGTTGGTGTCTATGTTGGGGATTTGGTGTCTTAAGTTGAAGGCTTGGTGTCTAAGTTGTGGGCTTGGTGTCTAAGTTGTGGGCTTGGTGTCTAAGTTGTGGGCTTGGTGTCTAAGTTATGGCCTTGGTGTCTAAGTTGTGGCCTTGGTGTCTAAGTTGTGGGCTTGGTGTATAAGTTGTGGACTTGGTTTATAAGTTGTGGACTTGGTGTCTAAGTTGTGGACTTGGAGTATAAGTTGTGGACTTGATGTATAAATTGAGGACTTGGTGTCTAATTTGTGGACTAGTTTTCTAAGTTGTGGACTGAGATGCCCTTTTATAACCTTACTGTCTGCTTGGAGGACTTGTTGTCTAACTTGAGGACTTGTTGTCTAAGTTGTGGAATTAGAGGCTAATTTATGATCTTGGTGTCTATGTTGTGGATTTGGTGCCTTAAGTTGTGGACTTGGTGTCTATGTTGTGGACCTGGTGTCTAAGTTGTAGGCTTGGTGTCTAAGTTGTGGGCTTGGTGTCTAAGTAGTGGGCTTGGTGTCTAAGTTGTGGGCTTGTTGTCTAAGTAGTGGGCTTGGTGTCTAAGTTGTGGGCTTGTTGTCTAAGTTGTGGGCTTGCTTTCTAAGTTGTGGGCTTGGTGTCTAAGTTGTGGGCTTGGTGTCTAAGTTGTGGGCTTGGTGTCTAAGTTTTGGACTTGGTCTCTAAGTTGTGGACTGAGATGCTCATTTATAACGTTAGTGTCTGTTTGGAGGACTTGGTGTCTAAGTTGTGGACTTGGTGTATAACTTGATGACTTGGTGTCTAATTTGTGGACAAGGTTTCTAAGTTGTGGGCTGAGATGAGCTTTTATAACCTTAGTGTCTGCTTGGAGGACTTGGTGTCTAAATTGTGGACTTGGTGTCTAAGTTGTGGAATTAAGGGCTAATTTATGACCTTGGTGTCTATGTTGTGTATTTGGTGTCTTAACTTGTGGACTTGGTGTCTAAGTTGTGGACTTGGTGTCTATGTTGTGGACTTGGTGTCTAAGTTGTGGGCTTGTTTAAGTTGTGGGCTTGGTGTCTAAGTAGTGGGCTTGGTGTCTAAGTTTTGGGCTTGGTTTCTAAGTTGTGGGCTTGGTGTCTAAATTGTGTGCTTGGTGTCTAAGTTGTGGGCTTGGTGTCTAAGTTGTGGGCTTGGTGTCTAAGTTCAGGGCTTGGTGTCTAAGATTTGGGCTTGGTGTCTAAGTTGTGGACGGAGATGCTGATTTATAGCCTTAGTGTCTTCTTGGAGGACTGGGTGTCTAATTTGTGGACTTGGTGTCTAAGTTGTGGTCTTGGTGTCTAAGTTGTGGACTTGGTGTATAAGTTGTGGACTTGGTGTATAAGTTGTGGACTTGGTGTCTAATTTGTGGACTAGGTTTCTAGGTTGTGGACTGAGATGCGCTTTTATAACCTTAGTGTCTGCTTGGAGGACTTGGTGTCTAACTTGTGAACTTGGTGTCTAAGTTGTGGAATTAGGGTCTAATTTATGACCTTGGTTTCTATGTTGTGGACTTGTTGTCTAAGTTGTGGAATTAGGGGCTAATTTATGATCTTGGTGTCTAAGTTGTGGACTTGGTGTCTAAATTGTGGACTTGGTGTCTAAATTGTGCACTTGGTGTCTAAGTTCTGGTCTTGGTGTCTAGCTTGGGGGCTGAGATGCTCATTTATAACCTTAGTGTCTGCTTGGAGGACTTGGTGTCTAAGTTGTGAACTTGTTGTCTAAGTTGTGAACTTGTTGTCTAAGTTGTGGACTTGGTGTCTAAGTTGTGGACTTGGTGTCTAAGTTGAGGACTTGGTGTATAAGTTGAGGACTTGGTGTCTAATTTGTGGACTTGGTTTCTAAGTTGTGGACTGAGATGCGCTTTTATAAACTTAGTGTCTGCTTGGAAAACTTGGTGTCTAAGTTTTGGTCTTGGTGTCTATGTTGTGGGCTTGGTGTCTAAGTAGTGGGCTTGGTGTCTAAGTTGTGGGCTTGGTGTCTAAGTTGTGGGCTTGGTGTCTAAGTTGCGGGCTTGGTGTCTAAGTTGTGGGCTTGGTGTCTAAGTTGTCGGCTTGGTGTCTAAGTTGTGGACTTGGTGTGTAAGTTGTGGACTTGGAGTATAAGTTGAGGACTTGGTGTCTTATTTGTGATCTTGGTTTCTAAGTTGTGGACTGAGATGCTGTTTATAACCTTAGTGTCTGCTTGGAGGACTTGGTGTCTAACTTGTGGACTTGGTGTCTAAGTTGTGGAATTAGGGGCTTATTTATGACCTTGATTTCCAAGTTGTGGACTGGGTGTCTAAATTGTGGAATTAGGGGCTAATTTATGACGTTGGTGTCTATGTTGTGGATTTGGTGTCTTAAGTTGTGGTCTTGGTGCCTAAGTTGTGGGCTTGGTGTCTAAGTTGTGGGCTTGGTGTCTAAGTTGTGGCCTTGGTGTCTAAGTTGTGGCCTTGGTTTATAAGTTGTGGACTTGGTTTATAAGTTGTGGACTTGGTGTCTAAGTTGTGGACTTGGAGTATAAGTTGTGGACTTGATGTATAAATTGAGGACTTGGTGTCTAATTTGTGGACTAGGTTTCTAAGTTGTGGACTGAGATGCCCTTTTATAACCTTACTGTCTGCTTGGAGGACTTGTTGTCTAACTTGAGGACTTGTTGTCTAAGTTGTGGAATTAGAGGCTAATTTATGATCTTGGTGTCTATGTTGTGGATTTGGTGCCTTAAGTTGTGGACTTGGTGTCTATGTTGTGGACCTGGTGTCTAAGTTGTAGGCTTGGTGTCTAAGTTGTGGGCTTGGTGTCTAAGTAGTGGGCTTGGTGTCTAAGTTGTGGGCTTGTTGTCTAAGTAGTGGGCTTGGTGTCTAAGTTGTGGGCTTGTTGTCTAAGTTGTGGGCTTGGTTTCTAAGTTGTGGGCTTGGTGTGTAAGTTGTGGGCTTGGTGTCTAAGTTGTGGGCTTGGTGTCTAAGTTGTAGCCTTGGTGTCTAAGTTGTGGGCTTGTTTTCTAAGTTGTGGGCTTGGTGACTAAGTTGTGGGCTTGGTGTCCAAATTGTGGACTTTGTGTCTAGGTTGTGGACTGAGATGCTCATTTATAACCTTAGTGTCTGCTTGGAGGACGTGGTGTCTAATTTGTGGGCTTGGTGTCTAAGTTGTGGACTTGGTGTATAAATTGTGGACTAGGTTTCTAAGTTGTGGACTGAGATGCGCTTTTATAACCTTAGTGTCTGCTTGGAGGACTTGGAGTCTAAATTGTGGACTTGGTGTCCAAGTTGTGGAATTAGGGGCTAATTTATGACCTTGGTGTCTAAGTTGTGCACTTGTTGTCTAAGTTGTGGAATTAGGGGCTAATTTATGATCTTGGTGTCTATGTTGTGGATTTGGTGTCTTAAGTTGTAGACTTGGTGTCTAAGTTGTGGGCTTGCTGTCTAAGTTGTGGGCTTGGTTGCTAGGTTGTGGGCTTGGTGTCTAAGTAGTGGCCTTAGTGTGTAAGTTTTGGGCTTGGCGTCTATGTTGTGGGCTTGGTGTCTAATTTGTGGGCTTGGTGTCTAAGTTGTGGTCTAAGATGATCATTTATAACCTTATTGTCTGCTTGGAGGACTTGGTGTCTAAGTTGTGGACTTGGTGTATAAGTTGTGGACTTGGTGTATAAGTTGTGGACTTGGTGTGTAAGTTGTGGACTTGGTGTCTAATTTGTGGACTAGGTTTCTAGGTTGTGGACTGAGATGCGCTTTTGTAACCTTAGTGTCTGCTTGGAGGACTTGGTGTCTAACTTGTGGACTTGGTGTATAAGTTGTGGAATTAGGGGCTAATTTATGACCTTGATTTCTAAGTTGTGGACTCGTTGTCTAAGTTCTGGAATTAGGGGCTAATTTATGATCTTGGTGTCTAAGTTCTGGACTTGGTGTCTAAATTGCGGACTTGGTGTCTAAATTGTGCACTTGGTGTCTAAGTTGTGGGCTTGGTGTCTAAGTTGTGGGCTTGGAATCTAAGTTGTGGGCTTTGTGTCTAAATTGTGGTCTTGGTGTCTAAGTAGTGGGCTTGGTGTCTAAGTAGTGGGCTTAGTGTCTAAGTTGTGTGATTGGTGTCTAACTTGTGGACTGAGATGCTCATTTATAACCTTAGTGTCTGCTTGGAGGACTTGGTGTCTAATTTGTGGACTTGGTGTCTAAGTTGTGGACTTGGTGTCTAAGTTGTGGACTTGGTGTCTAATTTGTGGACTTCGTGTCTAATTTGTGGACTAGGTTTCTAGGTTGTGGACTGAGATGCCCTTTTATAACCTTAGGGTCTGCTTAAAGGACTTGGTGTCTAACTTGTGGACTTGGTGTCTAAGTTGTGGAATTAGGGACTAATTTATGACCTTGGTGTCTAAGTTGTGGACTTGTTGTCTAAGATGTGTAATCAGGGGTTAATTTATGATCTTGGTGTCTAAGTTGTGGTCTTGTTGTCTAAATTGTGGTCTTGTTGTCTAAATTGTGGGCTTGGTGTCTAAGTTGTGGGCTTGGTGTCTAAGTTGTGGGCTTGGTGTCTAGGTTGTGGGCTTGGTGTCTAGGTTGTGGGCTTGGTGTCTAGGTTGTGGGCTTGGTGTCTAGGTTGTGGGCTTGGTGTCTAAGTTGTGGGCTTGGTGTCTAGGTTGTGGGCTTGTTGTCTAAGTTGTGGGCTTGGTGTCTAAGTTGTGGGCTTGGTGTCTAAGTTGTGGGCTTGGTGTCTAAGTTGTGGGCTTGGTGTCTAAGTTGTGGGCTTGGTGTCTAAGTTGTGGGCTTGGTGTGTAATTTCTGGACTGATATGCTCATTTATAACCTTAGTGTCTGCTTGGAGTTCTTGGTGTCTAAGTTGTGGACTTGGTGTATAAGTTGTGGACTTGGTGTATAAGTTGAGGACTTGGTGTCTAATTTGTGGACTTGGTTTCTAAGTTGTGGACTGAGATGCGCTTTTATAAAGTTACTGTCTGCTTGGAGGACTTGGTGTCTAACTTGTGGACTTGGTGTCTAAGTTGTGGAATTAGGGGCTAATTTATGACCTTGGTGTCTAAGTTGTTGACTTGGTGTCTAAGTTGTCGGCTTGGTGTCTAGGTTGTGGTCTTGGTGTCTAGGTTGTGGGATTGGTGTCTATGTTGTGGATTTGGTGTCTAAGTTGTGGTTTTGGTATCTAAGTTGCGGACTGAGATGCTCATTTATAACCTTAGTGTCTGCTTGGAGGACTTGGTGTCTAAGTTGTGGACTTGGTGTCTAAGTTGTGGAATTAAGGGCTAATTTATGACCATGGTGTCTATGTTGTGGATTTGGTGTCTTAAGTTGTGGGCTTTCTGTCTAAATAGTGGGCTTGGTGTCTAACTAGTGGGCTTGGTTTCTAAGTTGTGGGCTTGTTGTCTAAGTTTTGCGCTTGGTGTCTAAGTTGTGGGCTTGGTGTCTAAGTTGTGGACTTGGTGTCTAAGTTGTGGGGTTGGTGTCTAAATTGTGAGCTTGGTGTCTAAGTTGTGGGCTTGGTGTCTAAGTTGTGGGCTTGGTGTCTAGGTTGTGGGCTTGTTGTGTAGGTTGTGGCCTTCGTGTCTAGGTTGTGGGCTTGGTGTCTAAGTTGTGGCCTTTGTGTCTAAGTAGTGGGCTTGGTGTCTAAGTTGTGGGCTTGAAGTCTAAATTGTGGACTGAGATGCTCATTAATAACCTTAGAGTCTGCTTGGAGGACTTGGTGTCTAAGTTGTGGACTTGGTGTATATGTTGTGGACTTGGTGTAATGTAGAGGACTTGGTGTCTAATTTGTGGACTAGGTTTCTGTGTTCTGGACTGAGATGCGCTTTTATAACCTTAGTGACTGCTTGGAGGACTTGGTGTCTAAGTTGTGGAATTAGGGGCTAATATATGACCTTGGTATCTAAGTTGTGGACGTGTTGTCTAAGTTGTGGAATTAGGGGCTAATTTATGATTTTGGTTTTTATGTTGTGGATTTGGTGTCTAAGTTGTGGACTTGGTGTCTAAGTTGTGGACTTGGTGTATAATTTGAGGACTTGGTTTCTAATTTGTGGACTAGGTGTCTAAGTTGTGTACTGAGATGCGCTTTTATAACCTTATTGTCTGCTTGGAGGACTTGGTGTCTAACTTGTGGACTTCTCGTCTAAGTTGTGGAATTAGAGGCTAATTTATGACCTTGGTGTCTAAGTTGTGGACTTGGTGTCTAAGTTGTGGAATTAGGGGCTAATTTATGATCTTGGTGTCTATGTTGTGGGCTTGGTGTCTAAGTTGTGGAAGAAGGGGCTAATTTATGACCTTGGTGTCTATGTTGTGGGATTGGTGTCTGAGTTGTAGTCTTGTAGTCTAAGTTGTGGGCTTGGTGTCTAGGTTGTGGGCTTGGTGTCTAAGTTGTGGGCTTGGTGTCTGTCGTTGTTTAAGCCCCGGCTGTAAATTAAAACCACGCAGTCTACTTCCCCCCCCCCCACTCCCCAGAGGGATGGCGAGGAGAATCAAAAGAATGTAACTCCCACGGGTTGAGATAAGAACAGTCCAGTAACTCAGGTATAACACAAATCACTACTGATGCCACCAATAATAATAATGATAAGAGAAATAACAAGGGAAGAAAATATGATACCGCTCGCCGGAAAAGAGCCCAACCCAAAAGAGGACGTGCCCTTCCGGGTAGCTCCCAGTTACATCCCTGGGCATGACGTGCTGTGGTATGGAATACCTCTTTGGCTAGTTTGGGTCAGGCGTCCTGTCCCTGCTTCCTCCCTGGCAGAGCATGAGACTCACAAAATCCTTGGTCAGTCTAAACATCAGTGTTATCAGCTCTGTTCCGAGGCTGAAAGTCAAAAACACAGTGCTGCAACAGCTACTAAGAAGGAGAAAAACTGACTGCTACTGCTGAACCCAGGACAGTGTCTAAGTTGTGGCCTTGGTGTCTGAGTTGTGGGCTTGGTATCTAAGTTGTGGGCTTGGTATCTAAGTTGTGGACTGAGATGCTCATTTACAACCTTAGTGTCTGCTTGAAGGACTTGGTGTCTAAGTTGTGGACTTGGTGTCTAAGTTGTGGAATTAAGGGCTAATTTATGACCTTGGTGTCTATGTTGTGCATTTGGTGTCTTAGGTTGTGGACTTGTTGTCTAAGTTGTGGGCTTGGTGTCTAAGTTTTGGACTTGGTATCTAAGATGTAAGCTTGGTGTCTAAGTTTTGGGCTTGGTGTCTAACTAGTGGGCTTGGTGTCTATATTGTGGACTGAGATGCTCATTTATAATCTTAGTGTCTGCTTGGAGGATTTGTTGTATAAGTTGTGGACTTGGTGTATAAGTTGAGGACTTGGTGTCTAATTTGTGGAATTGGTTTCTAAGTTGTGGACTGAGATGCGCTTTTATAACCTTAGTGTCTTCTTGGAGGACTTGTTGTCTAACTTGTAGACTTGGTGTCTAAGTTGTGGAATTAGGGGCTAATTTATGACCTTGGTGTCTAAGTTGTGGGCTTGGTGTCTAAGTTGTGGACTGAGATGCTCATTTATAACCTTAGAGTCTGCTTGGAGGACTTGGTGTCTGACTTGTGGACTTGGTGTCTAAGTTGTGGAATTAGGGGCTAATTTATGACCTTGGTGTCTAAGTTGTGCACTTTTTGTCTAAGTTGTGGAATTAGGGGCTAATTTATGATCTTGGTTTTTATGTTGTGGATTTGGTGTCTTAATTTGTGGACTTGGTGTCTAAGTTGTGGGCTTGGTGTCTAAGTTGTGGGCTTGGCAGTTAGGTTGTAGACTTGGTGTCTAGGTTGTGGGCTTGGTGTCTAAGTTGTAGGCTTGGTGTCTAGGTTGTGGCCTTGGTGTCTAAGTTGTGGGTTTAGTGTGTAAGTTGTGGTCTTTGTGTCTAAGTTGTGGAATTAAGGGCTAATTTATGACCTTGGTGTCTATGTTGTGGATTTGGTGTCTTAAGTTGTGGGCTTTCTGTCTAAGTTGTGGGCTTGGTGTCTAACTAGTGGGCTTGGTGTCTAACTAGTGGGCTTGGTGTCTAAGTTGTGGACTGAGATGCTCATTTATAATCTTAGTGTCTGCTTGGAGGATTTGTTGTATAAGTTGTGGACTTGGTGTCTAAGTTGTGGGCTTGGTGTCTAAGTAGTGGGCTTGGTGTCTAAGTAGTGGGCTTGTTGTCTAAGTAGTGGGCTTGGTGTCTAAGTAGTGGGCTTGGTGTATAAGTTGTGGGCTTGGTGTCTAAGTTGTTGACTGAGATGCTCATTTATAACCTTAGTGTCTGCTTGGAGGACTTGGTGTCTAAGTTATGGACTTGGTGTCTAAGTTGTGGACTTGGTGTATAAGTTGAGGTCTTGGTGTCTATTTTGTGGACTAGGTGTCTAAGTTGTGGACTGAGATGCGCTTTTATAACCTTATTGTCTGCTTGGAGGACTTGGTGTCTAAGTTGTGGAATTAGAGGCTAATTTATGACCTTGGTGTCTAAGTTGTGGACTTGGTGTCTAAGTTGTGGAAGAAGGGGCTAATTTATGACCTTGGTGTCTATGTTGTGGGCTTGGTGTCTGAGTTGTAGTCTTGTAGTCTAAGTTGTGGGCTTGGTGTCTAGGTTGTGGGCTTGGTGTCTAAGTTGTGGGCTTGGTGTCTGTCGTGGTTTAAGCCCCGGCTGTAAATTAGAACCACGCAGTCTACTTCCCCCCCCCACTCCCCAGAGGGATGGGGAGGAGAATCGAAAGAATGTAACTCCCACAGGTTGAGATAAGAACAGTCCAGTAACTCAGGTATAACACAAATCACTTCTGCTGCCACCAATAATAATAATGATAAGAGAAATAACAAAGGAAGAAAATATGATACCGCTCGCCGGAAAAGAGCCCAACCCAAAAGAGGACGTGCCCTTCCGGGTAGCTCCCAGTTACATCCCTGGGCATGACGTGCTGTGGTATGGAATACCTCTTTGGCTAGTTTGGGTCAGGCGTCCTGTCCCTGCTTCCTCCCTGGCAGAGCATGAGACTCACAAAATCCTTGGTCAGTCTAAACATCAGTGTTATCAGCTCTGTTCCGAGGCTGAAAGTCAAAAACACAGTGCTGCAACAGCTACTAAGAAGGAGAAAAACTGACTGCTACTGCTGAACCCAGGACAGTGTCTAAGTTGTGGCCTTGGTGTCTGAGTTGTGGGCTTGGTATCTAAGTTGTGGACTGAGATGCTCATTTACAACCTTAGTATCTGCTTGGAGGACTTGGTGTCTAAGTTTTGGACTTGGTGTCTAAGTTGTGGAATTAAGGGCTAATTTATGACCTTGGTGTCTATGTTGTGGATTTGGTGTCTTAAGTTGTGGACTTGTTGTCTAAGTTGTGGGCTTGGTGTCTAAGTTTTGGACTTGGTATCTAAGATGTAAGCTTGGTGTCTAAGTTGTGGGCTTGGTGTCTAATTTCTGGACTGATATGCTCATTTATAACCTTAGTGTCTTCTTGGAGGTCTTGGTGTCTACGTTGTGGACTTGGTGTATAAGTTGAGGACTTGGTGTATATGTTGAGGACTTGGTGTATAATTTGAGGACTTGGTGTCTAAGTTGTGGGCTTGGTGTCTAAGTTGTGGCCTTGGTCTCTAAGTTGTGGGTTTGGTGTCTAAGTTGTGGGCTTGGTGTCTAGGTTGTGGGCTTGGTGTCTAAGTTCTGGTCTTGGTGTCTAGGTTGGGGGCTGAGATGCTCATTTATAACCTTAGTGTCTGCTTGGAGGACTTGGTGTCTAAGTTGTGAACTTGGTGTCTAAGTTGTGAACTTGGTGTCTAAGTTGTGGACTTGGTGTCTAAGTTGTGGACTTGGTGTCTAAGTTGAGGACTTGGTGTATAAGTTGAGGACTTGGTGTCTAATTTGTGGACTTGGTTTCTAAGTTGTGGACTGAGATGCGCTTATATAAACTTAGTGTCTGCTTGGAAATCTTGGTGTCTAAGTTGTGGGCTTGGTGTCTATGTTGTGGGCTTGGTGTCTAAGTTGTGGGCTTGTTTAAGTTGTGGGCTTGGTGTCTAAGTAGTGGGCTTGGTGTCTAAGCTTTGGGCTTGGTTTCTAAGTTGTGGGCTTGGTGTCTAAATTGTGTGCTTGGTGTCTAAGTTGTGGGCTTGGTGTCTAAGTTGTGGGCTTGGTGTCTAAGTTCAGGGCTTGGTGTCTAAGATTTGGGCTTGGTGTCTAAGTTGTGGACTGAGATGCTGATTTATAACCTTAGTGTCTTCTTGGAGGACTGGGTGTCTAAGTTGTGGGCTTGGTGTCTAAGTTGTGGGCTTGGTGTCTAAGTTGTGGACTTGGAGTCTAAGTTGTGGACTTGGTGTCTAAGTTGTGGACTTGGTGTATAAGACGTGGACTTGGTGTCTAAGTTGTGGACTTGGAGTCTAAGTTGTGGACTTGGTGTCTAAGTTGTGGACTTGGTGTATAAGACGTGGACTTGGTGTATAAGTTGTGGACTTGGTGTCTAATTTGTGGACTAGGTTTCTAGGTTGTGGACTGAGATGCGCTTTTGTAACTTTAGTGTCTGCTTGGAGGACTTGGTGTCTAACTTGTGAACTTGGTGTCTAAGTTGTGGAATTAGGGGCTAATTTATGACCTTGGTTTCTAAGTTGTGGACTTGTTGTCTAAGTTGTGGAATTAGGGGCTAATTTATGATCTTGGTTTTTAAGTTGTGGACTTGGTGTCTAAATTGTGGACTTGGTGTCTAAAATGTGCACTTGGTGTCTAAGTTCTGGTCTTGGTGTCTAGGTTGGGGGCTGAGATGCTCATTTATAACCTTAGTGTCTGCTTGGAGGACTTGGTGTCTAAGTTGTGAACTTGTTGTCTAAGTTGTGAACTTGGTGTCTAAGTTGTGGACTTGGTGTCTAAGTTGTGGACTTGGTGTCTAAGTTGTGGACTTGGTGTCCAAGTTGAGGACTTGGTGTATAAGTTGAGGACTTGGTGTCTAATTTGTGGACTTGGTTTCTAAGTTGTGGACTGAGATGCGCTTTTATAAACTTAGTGTCTGCTTGGAAATCCTGGTGTCTAAGTTGTGGGCTTCGTGTCTATGTTGTGGGCTTGGTGTCTAAGTAGTGGGCTTGGTGTCTAAGTTGTGGGCTTGGTGTCTAAGTTGTGGGCTTGGTGTCTAAGTTGTGGGCTTGGTGTCGAAGTTGTGGGTTTGGTGTCTAAGTTGTGGGCTTGGTGTCTAACTTGTGGACTTGGTGTCTAAGTTGTGGACTTGGTGTGTAAGTTGTGGACTTGGAGTATAAGTTGAGGACTTTGTGTCTTATTTGTGATCTAGGTTTCTAAGTTGTGGACTGAGATGCGCTTTTATAACCTTAGTGTCTGCTTGGAGGACTTGGTGTCTAACTTGTGGACTTGGTGTCTAAGTTGTGGAATTAGGGGCTTATTTATGACCTTGATTTCCAAGTTCTGGACTTGGTGTCTAAATTGTGGAATTAGGGGCTTATTTATGACGTTGGTGTCTATGTTGGGGATTTGGTGTCTTAAGTTGAAGGCTTGGTGTCTAAGTTGTGGGCTTGGTGTCTAAGTTGTGGGCTTGGTGTCTAAGTTGTGGCCTTGGTGTCTAAGTTGTGGGCTTGGTGTATAAGTTGTGGACTTGGTTTATAAGTTGTGGACTTGGTGTCTAAGTTGTGGACTTGGAGTATAAGTTGTGGACTTGATGTATAAATTGAGGACTTGGTGTCTAATTTGTGGACTAGGTTTCTAAGTTGTGGACTGAGATGCCCTTTTATAACCTTACTGTCTGCTTGGAGGACTTGTTGTCTAACTTGAGGACTTGTTGTCTAAGTTGTGGAATTAGAGGATAATTTATGATCTTGGTGTCTATGTTGTGGATTTGGTGCCTTAAGTTGTGGACTTGGTGTCAATGTTGTGGACCTGGTGTCTAAGTTGTGGCCTTGGTGTCTAAGTAGTGGGCTTGGTGTCTAAGTTGTGGGCTTGTTGTCTAAGTAGTGGGCTTGGTGTCTAAGTTGTGGGCTTGTTGTCTAAGTTGTGGGCTTGCTTTCTAAGTTGTGGGCTTGGTGTCTAAGTTGTGGGCTTGGTGTCTAAGTTGTGGGCTTGGTGTCTAAGTTGTGGGCTTGGTGTCTAAGTTTTGGACTTGGTCTCTAAGTTGTGGACTGAGATGCTCATTTATAACGTTAGTGTCTGTTTGGAGGACTTGGTGTCTAAGTTGTGGACTTGGTGTATAACTTGATGACTTGGTGTCTAATTTGTGGACAAGGTTTCTAAGTTGTGGGCTGAGATGAGCTTTTATAACCTTAGTGTCTGCTTGGAGGACTTGGTGTCTAAATTGTGGACTTGGTGTCTAAGTTGTGGAATTAAGGGCTAATTTATGACCTTGGTGTCTATGTTGTGTATTTGGTGTCTTAACTTGTGGACTTGGTGTCTAAGTTGTGGACTTGGTGTCTATGTTGTGGACTTGGTGTCTAAGTTGTGGGCTTGTTTAAGTTGTGGGCTTGGTGTCTAAGTAGTGGGCTTGGTGTCTAAGTTTTGGGCTTGGTTTCTAAGTTGTGGGCTTGGTGTCTAAATTGTGTGCTTGGTGTCTAAGTTGTGGGCTTGGTGTCTAAGTTGTGGGCTTGGTGTCTAAGTTCAGGGCTTGGTGTCTAAGATTTGGGCTTGGTGTCTAAGTTGTGGACGGAGATGCTGATTTATAGCCTTAGTGTCTTCTTGGAGGACTGGGTGTCTAATTTGTGGACTTGGTGTCTAAGTTGTGGTCTTGGTGTCTAAGTTGTGGACTTGGTGTATAAGTTGTGGACTTGGTGTATAAGTTGTGGACTTGGTGTCTAATTTGTGGTCTAGGTTTCTAGGTTGTGGACTGAGATGCGCTTTTATAACCTTAGTGTCTGCTTGGAGGACTTGGTGTCTAACTTGTGAACTTGGTGTCTAAGTTGTGGAATTAGGGTCTAATTTATGACCTTGGTTTCTATGTTGTGGACTTGTTGTCTAAGTTGTGGAATTAGGGGCTAATTTATGATCTTGGTGTCTAAGTTCTGGACTTGGTGTCTAAATTGCGGACTTGGTGTCTAAATTGTGCACTTGGTGTCTAAGTTGTGGGCTTGGTGTCTAAGTTGTGGGCTTGGAATCTAAGTTGTGGGCTTTGTGTCTAAATTGTGGTCTTGGTGTCTAAGTAGTGGGCTTGGTGTCTAAGTAGTGGGCTTAGTGTCTAAGTTGTGTGATTAGTGTCTAACTTGTGGACTGAGATGCTCATTTATAACCTTAGTGTCTGCTTGGAGGACTTGGTGTCTAATTTGTGGACTTGGTGTCTAAGTTGTGGGCTTGTTGTCTAGGTTGTGGACTTGGTGTCTAGGTTGTAGGCTTGGTGTCTAGGTTGTGGAATTAAGGGCTAATTTATGACCTTGGTGTCTAAGTTGTGGATTTGGTGTCTTAACTTGTGGACTTGGTGTCTAAGTTGTGGGCTTGGTGTCTAAGTTGTGGGCTTGGTGTCTAAGTTGTGGGCATGGTGTCTTAAGTTGTGGGCTTGGTGTCTAAGTTGTGGGCTTGGTGTCTAAGTTGTGAGCTTGGTGTCTAAGTTGTGGTGTTGGTGTCTAAGTTGTGGACTGAGATGCTCATTTATAACCTTAGTGTCTGCTTGGAGGACTTGGTGTCTAAGTTGTGGACTTGGTGTATAAGTTGTGGACTTGGTGTATAAGTTGTGGACTTGGTATCTAAGTTCTATCCTTGGTGTCTAAGTTTTGGGCTTGGTGTCTAAGTTGTGGGCTTGGTGTCTAACTTGTGGGCTTGGTGTCTAAGTTGTGGGCTTGGTGTATAAGTTGTGGGCTTGGTGTCTAAGTAGTGGGCTTGGTGTTTAAGTTGTGGCCTTCGTGTCTAAGTTGTGGGCTTGGTGTCTAAGTTGTGGGCTTGGTGTCTAAGTTGTGGGCTTGGTGTATAAGTTGTGGACTTGGTGTATAAGTTGTGGACTTGATGTATAAATTGAGGACTTGGTGTCTAATTTGTGGACTAGGTTTCTAAGTTGTGGACTGAGATGCGCTTTTATAACCTTACTGTCTGCTTGGAGGACTTGGTGTCTAACTTGTGGACTTGGTGTCTAAGTTGTGGAATTAGGGGCTAATTTATGACCTTGGTGTCAAAGTTCTGGACTTCTTGTCTAAGTTGTGGAATTAGGGGCTAATTTATGATCTTGGTGTCTATGTTGTGGATTTGGTGCCTTAAGTTGTGGATTTGGTGTCTAAGTTGTGGCCTTGGTGTCTAAGTTGTGGTCTTGGTGCCTAAGTTGTGGGCTTGGTGTCTAGGTTGTGGGCTTGGTGTCTAAGTTGTGGACTTGGTGTCTAAGTTATGGGCTTGGTGTCTAAGTTGTGGGCTTGGTGTCTAAGTTGTGGGCTTGGTGTCTAAGTTGTGGGCATGGTGTCTTAAGTTGTGGGCTTGGTGTCTAAGTTGTGGGCTTGGTGTCTAAGTTGTGGGCTTGGTGTCTAAGTTGTGACATTGGTGTCTAAGTTGTGGTGTTGGTGTCTAAGTTGTGGACTGAGATGCTCATTTATAACCTTAGTGTCTGCTTGGAGGACTTGGTGTCTAAGTTGTGGACTTGGTGTGTAAGTTGTGGACTTGGTGTATAAGTTGTGGACTTGGTATCTAAGTTGTATCCTTGGTGTCTAAGTTGTGGCCTTGGTGTCTAAGTTGTGGCATTGGTGTCTAAGTTGTGGCATTGGTGTCTAAGTTGTGGTATTGGTGTCTAAGTTGTGGCCTTCGTGTCTAAGTTGTGGGCTTGGTGTCTAAGTTGTGGGCTTGGTGTCTAAGTTGTGGGCTTGGTGTATAAGTTGTGGACTTGGTGTATAAGTTGTGGACTTGATGTATAAATTGAGGACTTGGTGTCTGATTTGTGGACTAGGTTTCTAAGTTGTGGACTGAGATGCGCTTTTATAACCTTACTGTCTGCTTGGAGGACTTGGTGTCTAACTTGTTAACTTGGTGTCTATGTTGTGGAATTATGGGCTAATTTATGACCTTGGTGTCTAAGTTCTGGACTTCTTGTCTAAGTTGTGGAATTAGGGGCTAATTTATGATCTTGGTGTCTATGTTGGGGATTTGGTGCCTTAAGTTGTGGCCTTGGTGTCTAAGTTGTGGCCTTGGTGTCTAAGTTGTTGTCTTGGTGCCTAAGTTGTGGGCTTGGTGTCTAGGTTGTGGGCTTGGTGTCTAAGTTGTGGACTTGGTGTCTAAGTTGTGGGCTTGGTGTCTAAGTTGTGGGCTTGGTGTCTAAGTTTTGGACTGAGATGGGCTTTTATAAACTTAGTGTCTGCTTGGAGGACTTGGTGTCTAACTTGTGGACTTGGTGTCTAATTTGTGGAATTAGGGGCTAATTTATGACCTTGTTGTCTAAGTTGTGGGCTTGTTGTCTAAGTTGTGGGCTTGGTGTCTAAGTTGTGGGCTTGGTGTCTAAGTTGTGAGCTTGGTGTCTAAGTTGTGGCCTTGGTGTCTAAGTTGTGGACTGAGATGCTCATTTATAACCTTAGTGTCTGCTTGGAGGACTTGGTTTCTAAGTTGTGGACTTGGTGTCTAAGTTGTGGACTTGGTGTAAAAGTTAAGGACTTGGTGTATAAGTTGAGGACTTGGTGTCTAACTTGTGGACTTGGTGTCTAATTTGTGGAATTAGGGGCTAATTTATGACCTTGGTGTCTATGTTGTGGACTTGGTGTCTAAGTTGTGGACTTGGTGTCTAAGTTGTGGGCTTGGTGTCTAAGTTTTGGGCTTGGTGTCAAGGTTGTGGACTTGGTGTCTAGGTTGTGGTCTTGGTGTCTAGGTTGTGGGCTTGGTGTCTACGTTGTGGGCTTGGTGTCTAAGTTGTGGACTGAGATGCTCATTTATAACCTTAGTGTCTGCTTGGAGGATTCTTGTATTAGTTCTGGACTTGCTGTATAAGTTGAGAACTTGGTGTCTAATTTGTGGACTTGGTTTCTAAGTTGTGGACTGAGATGAGCTTTTATAACCTTAGTGTTTGCTTGGAAAAAATGGTGTCTAAGTTGTGGAATTGGTGTCTAAGTTGTGGAATTAAGGGCTAAATTATGACCTTGGTGTCTATGTTGTGGATTTGGTGTCTTAACTTGTGGACTTGGTGTGTAAGTTGTGGACTTGGTGTCTAGGTTTTGGACTGAGATGCGCTTTTATAACCTTACTGTCTGCTTGGAGGACTTGGTGTCTAACTTCTGGACTTGGTGTCTAAGTTGTGGGCTTGGTGTCTAAGTTGTGGGCTTGGTGTCTAAGTTGTGGACTGAGATGCTCATTTATAACCTTAGTGTCAGCTTGGAGGACTTGGTGTCTAAGTTGTGGAATTAAGGGCTAATTTATGACCTTGGTGTCTATGTTGTGGATTTGGTGTCTTAACTTTTGGACTTGGTGTCTAAGTTGTGGACTTGTTGTCTAAGTTGTGGGCTTGTAGTAAGTTGTAGGCTTGGTGTCTAAGTTGTGGGCTTGGTGTCTAAGTTGTGGTCTTGTTGTCTAAGTTGTGGACTTGGTGTCTAAGTTGTGCTGAGATGCTCATTTATAACCTTATTGTCTGCTTGGAGGACTTTGTGTCTAAGTTGTGCGCTTGTTGTCTAAGTTGTGGGCTTGGTGTCGAAGTTGTGGTCTTGGTGTCTAAGTTGTGGACTTGGTGTATAAGTTGAGGACTTGGTGTCTAATTTGTGGACTAGGTTTCTAGGTTGTGGACTGAGATGCGCTTTTATAACCTTAGTGTCTGCTTGGAGGACTTGGTGTCTAACTTGTTAACTTGGTGTCTATGTTGTGGAATTAGGGACTAATTTATGACCTTGGTTTCTAAGTTGTGGACTTGCTGTCTAAGTTGTGGAATTAGGGGCTAATTTATGATCTTGGTGTCTAAGTTGTGGACTTGGTGTCTAAATTGTGGACTTGGTGTCTAACTTGTGGACTTGGTGTCTAAATTGTGCAATTGGTGTCTAAGTTGTGGGCTTGGTGTCTAGGTTGTAGGCTTGGTGTCTAAGTTGTGGGCTTGGTGTCTAAGTTGTGGTCTTGGTGTCTAAGTTTTGGACTGAGATGCTCATTTATAACCTTAGAGTCTGCTTGGAGGACTTGGTGTCTAATTTGTGGACTTGGTGTCTAAGTTGTGGACTCGGAGTATAATTTGAGGACTTGGTGTATAAGTTGAGGACTTGGTGTCTAACTTGTGGACTTGGTGTCTAAGTTGTGTAATTAGGGGCTAATTTATGACCTTGGTGTCTAAGTTGTGGATTTGGTGTCTTAACTTGTGGACTTGGTGTCTAAGTTGTGGGCTTGGTGTCTAAGTTGTGGGCTTGGTGTCTAAGTTGTGGGCATGGTGTCTTAAGTTGTGGGCTTGGTGTCTAAGTTCAGGGCTTGGTGTCTAGGTTGTGGGCTTGGTGTGTAGGTTGTGGGCTTGGTGTCTAAGTTGTGGGCTTGGTGTCTAAGTTGTGTGATTGGTGTCTAAGTTGTGGACTGAGATGCTCATTTATAACCTTAGAGTCTGCTTGGAGAACTTGGTGTCTAATTTGTGGACTTGGTGTCTAAGTTGTGGACTCGGTGTATAATTTGAGGACTTGGTGTATAAGTTGAGGACTTGGTGTCTAACTTGTGGACTTGGTGTCTAATTTGTGTAATTAGGGGCTAATTTATGACCTTGGTGTCTATGTTGTGTATTTGGTGTCTTAACTTGTGGACTTGGTGTCTAAGTTGTGGGTTTGGTGTCTAAGTTGTGGGCTTGATGTATAAATTGAGGACTTGGTGTCTAATTTGTGGACTAGGTTTCTAAGTTGTGGACTGAGATGCGCTTTTATAACCTTACTGTCTGCTTGGAGGACTTGGTGTCTAACTTGTGGACTTGGTGTCTAATTTGTGGAATTAGGGGCTAATTTATGACCTTGGTGTCTATGTTGTGGACTTGGTGTCTAAGTTGTGGACTTGGTGTCTAAGTTGTGGGCTTGGTGTCTAAGTTTTGGGCTTGGTGTCAAGGTTGTGGACTTGGTGTCTAGGTTGTGGTCTTGGTGTCTAGGTTGTGGGCTTGGTGTCTACGTTGTGGGCTTGGTGTCTAAGTTGTGGACTGAGATGCTCATTTATAACCTTAGTGTCTGCTTGGAGGATTCTTGTATTAGTTCTGGACTTGCTGTATAAGTTGAGAACTTGGTGTCTAATTTGTGGACTTGGTTTCTAAGTTGTGGACTGAGATGAGCTTTTATAACCTTAGTGTTTGCTTGGAAAAAATGGTGTCTAAGTTGTGGAATTGGTGTCTAAGTTGTGGAATTAAGGGCTAAATTATGACCTTGGTGTCTATGTTGTGGATTTGGTGTCTTAACTTGTGGACTTGGTGTGTAAGTTGTGGACTTGGTGTCTAGGTTTTGGACTGAGATGCGCTTTTATAACCTTACTGTCTGCTTGGAGGACTTGGTGTCTAACTTCTGGACTTGGTGTCTAAGTTGTGGGCTTGGTGTCTAAGTTGTGGGCTTGGTGTCTAAGTTGTGGACTGAGATGCTCATTTATAACCTTAGTGTCAGCTTGGAGGACTTGGTGTCTAAGTTGTGGAATTAAGGGCTAATTTATGACCTTGGTGTCTATGTTGTGGATTTGGTGTCTTAACTTTTGGACTTGGTGTCTAAGTTGTGGACTTGTTGTCTAAGTTGTGGGCTTGTAGTCTAAGT
Source organism: Psittacula echo (assembly GCF_963264785.1). NCBI lineage: Eukaryota > Metazoa > Chordata > Aves > Psittaciformes > Psittacidae > Psittacula > Psittacula echo. Next base: position 161,718 of record NW_027664226.1, on the reverse strand, counting down.
TGTAGGCTTGGTGTCTAAGTTGTGGGCTTGGTGTCTAAGTTGTGGTCTTGTTGTCTAAATTGTGGACTTGGTGTCTAAGTTGTGCTGAGATGCTCATTTATAACCTTATTGTCTGCTTGGAGGACTTTGTGTCTAAGTTGTGCGCTTGTTGTCTAAGTTGTGGGCTTGGTGTCGAAGTTGTGGTCTTGGTGTCTAAGTTTTGGACTTGGTGTCTAAGTTGTGGACTTGGTGTCTAAGTTGTGGACTTGGTGTATAAGTTGTGGACTTGGTGTATAAGTTGAGGACTTGGTGTCTAATTTGTGGACTAGGTTTCTAGGTTGTGGACTGAGATGCGCTTTTATAACCTTAGTGTCTGCTTGGAGGACTTGGTGTCTAACTTGTTAACTTGGTGTCTATGTTGTGGAATTAGGGACTAATTTATGACCTTGGTTTCTAAGTTGTGGACTTGCTGTCTAAGTTGTGGAATTAGGGGCTAATTTATGATCTTGGTGTCTAAGTTGTGGACTTGGTGTCTAAATTGTGGACTTGGTGTCTAACTTGTGGACTTGGTGTCTAAATTGTGCAATTGGTGTCTAAGTTGTGGGCTTGGTGTCTAGGTTGTAGGCTTGGTGTCTAAGTTGTGGGCTTGGTGTCTAAGTTGTGGTCTTGGTGTCTAAGTTTTGGACTGAGATGCTCATTTATAACCTTAGAGTCTGCTTGGAGGACTTGGTGTCTAATTTGTGGACTTGGTGTCTAAGTTGTGGACTCGGAGTATAATTTGAGGACTTGGTGTATAAGTTGAGGACTTGGTGTCTAACTTGTGGACTTGGTGTCTAAGTTGTGTAATTAGGGGCTAATTTATGACCTTGGTGTCTAAGTTGTGGATTTGGTGTCTTAACTTGTGGACTTGGTGTCTAAGTTGTGGGCTTGGTGTCTAAGTTGTGGGCTTGGTGTCTAAGTTGTGGGCATGGTGTCTTAAGTTGTGGGCTTGGTGTCTAAGTTCAGGGCTTGGTGTCTAGGTTGTGGGCTTGGTGTGTAGGTTGTGGGCTTGGTGTCTAAGTTGTGGGCTTGGTGTCTAAGTTGTGTGATTGGTGTCTAAGTTGTGGACTGAGATGCTCATTTATAACCTTAGAGTCTGCTTGGAGAACTTGGTGTCTAATTTGTGGACTTGGTGTCTAAGTTGTGGACTCGGTGTATAATTTGAGGACTTGGTGTATAAGTTGAGGACTTGGTGTCTAACTTGTGGACTTGGTGTCTAATTTGTGTAATTAGGGGCTAATTTATGACCTTGGTGTCTATGTTGTGTATTTGGTGTCTTAACTTGTGGACTTGGTGTCTAAGTTGTGGGTTTGGTGTCTAAGTTGTGGGCTTGATGTATAAATTGAGGACTTGGTGTCTAATTTGTGGACTAGGTTTCTAAGTTGTGGACTGAGATGCGCTTTTATAACCTTACTGTCTGCTTGGAGGACTTGGTGTCTAACTTGTGGACTTGGTGTCTAATTTGTGGAATTAGGGGCTAATTTATGACCTTGGTGTCTAAGTTCTGTATTTCTTGTCTAAGTTGTGGAATTAGGGGCTAATTTATGATCTTGGTGTCTATGTTGTGGATTTGGTGCCTTAAGTTTTGGCCTTGGTGTCTAAGTTGTGGCCTTCGTGTCTAAGTTGTGGCCTTGTTGTCTAAGTTATGGGTTTGTTGTCTAAGTTGTGGGCTTGGTGTCTAGGTTGTGGGCTTGGTGTCTAAGTTGTGAGCTTGGTGTCTAAGTTGTGGGCTTGGTGTCTAAGTTGTGGACTGAGATGCTCATTTATAACCTTAGTGTCTGCTTGGAGGACTTGGTGTCTAAGTTGTGGGCTTGGTGTTTAAATTGTGGCCTTGGTGTCTAAGTTGTGATCTTGGTGCCGAAGTTGTGGACTTGGTGTAAAAGTTGAGGACTTGGTGTCTAACTTGTGGACTTGGTGTCTAAGTTGTAGAATTAGGGGCTAATTTCTGACCTTGGTGTCTATGTTGTGGACTTGGTGTCTAAGTTGTGGACTTGGTGTCTAAGTTGTGGGCTTGGTGTCTAAGTTTTGGGCTTGGTGTCTAGGTTGTGGGCTTGGTGTCTAGGTTGTGGGCTTGGTGTCTAGGTTGTGGGCTTGGTGTCTAAAGTGTGGGCTTGGTGTCTAAGTTGTGGACTGAGATGCTCATTTATAACCTTAGTGTCTGCTTGGAGGATTCTTGTATTAGTTCTGGACTTGGTGTATAAGTTGAGGACTTGGTCTCTAATTTGTGGACTTGCTTTCTAAGTTGTGGACTGAGATGCGCTTTTATAACCTTAGTGTTTGCTTGGAAAACATGGTGTCTAAGTTGTGGACTTGGTGTCTAAGTTGTGGAATTGGTGTCTAAGTTGTGGGCTTGGTCTCTAAGTTGTGGGCTTGTTGTCTAAGTTGTGGCCTTGGTGTCTAAGTTGTGGGCTTGGTGTCTAAGTTTTGAACTGAGATGAGCTTTTATAACCTTAGTGTCTGCTTGGAGGACTTGGTGTCTAAGTTGTGGGCTTGGTGTCTAAGTTGTGAGCTTGGTGTCTAAGTTGTGGGCTTGGTGTCTAAGTTGAGGACTTGGTGTAAATGTTGTAGAATTAGGGGCTAATTTATGACCTTGGTGTCTATGTTGTGGACTTGGTGTCTAAGTTGTGGACTTGGTGTCTAAGTTGTGGACTTGGTGTATAAGTTGTGGACTTTGTGTAAATGTTGTAGAATTACGGGCTAATTTATGACCTTGGTGTCTATGTTGTGGACTTGGTGTCTAAGTTGTGGACTTGGTGTCTAAGTTGTGGACTTGGTGTCTAAGTTCTGGGCTTGGTCTCTAAGTTGTGGGCTTGGTGTCTAAGTTGTGGCCTTGGTGTCTAAGTTGTGGGCTTGGTGTCTAAGTTTTGAACTGAGATGCGCTTTTATAACCTTAGTGTCTGGTTGGAGGACTTGGTGTCTAACTTCTGGACTTGGTGTCTAAATTGTGGAATTAGGGGCTAATTTATGACCTTGGTGTCTATGTTTTGTATTTGGTGTCTTAACTTGTGGACTTGGTGTCTAAGTTGTGGACTTGGTGTCTATGTTGTGGACTTGGTGTCTAAGTTGTGGACTTGGTGTCTAAGTTGTGGGCTTGTTTAAGTTGTGGGCTTGGTGTCTAAGTAGTGGGCTTGGTGTCTAAGTTTTGGGCTTGGTTTCTAAGTTGTGGGCTTGGTGTCTAAATTGTGTGCTTGGTGTCTAAGTTGTGGTCTTGGTGTCTAAGTTGTGGGCTTGTTGTCTAAGTTCAGGGCTTGGTGTCTAAGATTTGGGCTTGGTGTCTAAGTTGTGGACGGAGATGCTGATTTATAACCTTAGTGTCTTCTTGGAGGACTGGGTGTCTAATTTGTGGACATGGTGTCTAAGTAGTGGGCTTGGTGTCTAAGTTGTGGACTTGGTGTATAAGTTGTGGACTTGGTGTCTAATTTGTGGACTAGGTTTCTAGGTTGTGGACTGAGATGCGCTTTTATAACCTTAGTGTCTGCTTGGAGGACTTGGTGTCTAACTTGTGGACTTGGTGTCTAAGTTGTGGAATTAGGGGCTAATTTATGACCTTGGTTTCTAAGTTGTGGACTTGTTGTCTAAGTTCTGGAATTAGGGGCTAATTTATGATCTTGGTGTCTAAGTTGTGGACTTGGTGTCTAAATTGCGGACTTGGTGTCTAAGTTGTGGGCTTGTTGTCTAAGTTGTGGGCTTGGTGTCTAAGTTGTGGGCTTGGAATCTAAGTTTTGGTCTTGGTGTCTAAATTGTGGTCTTGGTGTCTAAGTAGTGGGCTTGGTGTCTAAGTAGTGGGCTTGGTGTCTAAGTAGTGGGCTTAGTGTCTAAGTTGTGTGATTGGTGTCTAACTTGTGGACTGAGATGCTGATTTATAACCTTAGTGTCTGCTTGGAGGACTTGGTGTCTAATTTGTGGACTTGGTGTCTAAGTTGTGGACTTGGTGTATAATTTGAGGACTTGGTGTCTAAGTTGAGGACTTGGTGTCTAACTTGTGGACTTGGTGTCTAAGTTGTGTAATTAGGGGCTAATTTATGACCTTGGTGTCTAAGTTGTGGACTTGGTGTCTAAGTTGTGGGCTTGTTGTCTAGGTTGTGGACTTGGTGTCTAGGTTGTGGGCTTGGTGTCTAGGTTGTGGAATTAAGGGCTAATTTATGACCTTGGTGTCTATGTTGTGGATTTGGTGTCTTAACTTGTGGACTTGGTGTCTAAGTTGTGGGCTTGGTGTCTAAGTTGTGGGCTTGGTGTCTAAGTTGTGGGCATGGTGTCTTAAGTTGTGGGCTTGGTGTCTAAGTTGTGGGCTTGGTGTCTAAGTTGTGGGCTTGGTGTCTAAGTTGTGGGCTTGGTGTCTAAGTTGTGAGCTTGGTGTCTAAGTTGTGGTGTTGGTGTCTAAGTTGTGGACTGAGATGCTCATTTATAACCTTAGTGTCTGCTTGGAGGACTTTGTGTCTAAGTTGTGGACTTGGTGTATAAGTTGTGGACTTGGTATCTAAGTTGTATCCTTGGTGTCTAAGTTGTGGACTTGGTGTCTAACTTGTGGGCTTGGTGTCTAAGTTGTGGGCTTGGTGTATAAGTTGTGGGCTTGGTGTCTAAGTAGTGGGCTTTGTGTTTAAGTTGTGACCTTCGTGTCTAAGTTGTGGGCTTGGTGTCTAAGTTGTGGGCTTGGTGTCTAAGTTGTGGGCTTGGTGTATAAGTTGTGGACTTGGTGTATAAGTTGTGGACTTGATGTATAAATTGAGGACTTGGTGTCTAATTTGTGGACTAGGTTTCTAAGTTGTGGACTGAGATGCGCTTTTATAACCTTACTGTCTGCTTGGAGGACTTGGTGTCTAACTTGTTAACTTGGTGTCTATGTTGTGGAATTAGGAGCTAATTTATGACCTTGGTGTCTAAGTTCTGGACTTCTTGTCTAAGTTGTGGAATTAGGGGCTAATTTATGATCTTGGTGTCTATGTTGTGGATATGGTGCCTTAAGTTGTGGGCTTGGTGTCTAGGTTGTGGGCTTGGTGTCTAAGTTGTGGACTTGGTGTCTAAGTTGTGAGCTTGGTGTCTAAGTTGTGGGCTTGGTGTCTAAGTTGTGGTCTTGGTGTCTAAGTTTTGGACTGAGATGGGCTTTTATAAACTTAGTGTCTGCTTGGAGGACTTGGTGTCTAACTTGTGGACTTCGTGTCTAATTTGTGGAATTAGGGGCTAATTTATGAGCTTGTTGTCTAAGTTGTGGGCTTGTTGTCTAAGTTGTGGGCTTGGTGTCTAAGTTGTGGGCTTGGTGTCTAAGTTGTGGGCTTGGTGTCTAAGTTGTGAGCTTGGTGTCTAAGTTGTGGCCTTGGTGTCTAAGTTGTGGACTGAGATGCTCATTTATAACCTTAGTGTCTGCTTGGAGGACTTGGTGTCTAAGTTGTGGACTTGGTGTCTAAGTTGTGGACTTGGTGTAAAAGTTGAGGACTTGGTGTATAAGTTGAGGACTTGGTGTCTAACTTGTGGACTTGGTGTCTAAGTTGTAGAATTAGGGGCTAATTTATGACCTTGGTGTCTATGTTGTGGACTTGGTGTCTAAGTTGTGGACTTGGTGTCTAAGTTGTGGGCTTGGTGTCTAAGTTTTGGGCTTGGTGTCTAGGTTGTGGACTTGGTGTCTAGGTTGTGGTCTTGCTGTCTAGGTTGTGGGCTTGGTGTCTAAGTTGTGGGCTTGGTGTCTAAGTTGTGGACTGAGATGCTCATTTATAACCTTAGTGTCTGCTTGGAGGATTCTTGTATTAGTTCTGGACTTGGTGTATAAGTTGAGGACTTGGTCTCTAATTTTTGGACTTGGTTTCTAAGGTGTGGACTGAGATGCGCTTTTATAACCTTAGTGTTTGCTTGGAAAAAATGGTGTCTAAGTTGTGGAATTGGTGTCTAAGTTGTGGAATTAAGGGCTAAATTATGAACTTGGTGTCTATGTTGTGGATTTGGTGTCTTAACTTGTGGACTTGGTGTCTAAGTTGTGGTCTTGGTGTCTAAGTTTTGGACTGAGATGGGCTTTTATAAACTTAGTGTCTGCTTGGAGGACTTGGTGTCTAACTTGTGGACTTGGTGTCTAATTTGTGGAATTAGGGGCTAATTTATGACCTTGGTGTCTAAGTTGTGGGCATGTTGTCTAAGTTGTGGGCTTGGTGTCTAAGTTGTGGGCTTGGTGTCTAAGTTGTGAGCTTGGTGTCTAAGTTGTGGCCTTGGTGTCTAAGTTGTGGACTGAGATGCTCATTTATAAACTTAGGGTCTGCTTGGAGGACTTGGTGTCTAAGTTGTGGACTTGGTGTCTAAGTTGTGGACTTGGTGTAAAAGTTGAGGACTTGGTGTATAAGTTGAGGACTTGGTGTCTAACTTGTGGACTTGGTGTCTAAGTTGTAGAATTAGGGGCTAATTTCTGACCTTGGTGTCTATGTTGTGGACTTGGTGTCTAAGTTGTGGACTTGGTGTCTAAGTTGTGGGCTTGGTGTCTAAGTTTTGGGCTTGGTGTCTAGGTTGTGGACTTGGTGTCTAGGTTGTGGGCTTGGTGTCTAGGTTGTGGGCTTGGTGTCTAAATTGTGGGCTTGGTGTCTAAGTTGTGGACTGAGATGCTCATTTATAACCTTAGTGTCTGCTTGGAGGATTCTTGTATTAGTTCTGGACTTGGTGTATAAGTTGAGGACTTGGTCTCTAATTTGTGGAATTGGTTTCTAAGTTGTGGACTGAGATGCGCTTTTATAACCTTAGTGTTTGCTTGGAAAACATGGTGTCTAAGTTGTGGACTTGGTGTCTAAGTTGTGGAATTGTTGTCTAAGTTGTGGGCTTGGTCTCTAAGTTGTGGGCTTGTTTTCTAACTTGTGGCCTTGGTGTCTAAGTTGTGGGCTTGGTGTCTAAGTTTTGAACTGAGATGAGCTTTTATAACCTTAGTGTCTGCTTGGAGGACTTGGTGTCTAAGTTGTGGGCTTGGTGTCTAAGTTGTGAGCTTGGTGTCTAAGTTGTGGGCTTGGTGTCTAAGTTGTGGACTGAGATGCTCATTTATAACCTTAGTGTCTGCTTGGAGGACTTGGTGTCTAAGTTGTGGACTTGGTGTCTAAGTTGTGGACTTGGTGTAAATGTTGTAGAATTAGGGGCTAATTTATGACCTTGGTGTCTAAGTTGTGGACTTGGTGTCTAAGTTGTGGACTTGGTGTCTAAGTTGTGGACTTGGTGTCTAAGTTGTAGGCTTGGTCTCTAAGTTGTGGGCTTGGTGTCTAAGTTGTGGCCTTGGTGTCTAAGTTGTGGGCTTGGTGTCTAAGTTTTGAACTGAGATGCGCTTTTATAACCTTAGTGTCTGCTTGGAGGACTTGGTGTCTAACTTCTGGACTTGGTGTCTAAGTTGTGGAATTAGGGGCTAATTTATGACCTTGGTGTCTATGTTGTGTATTTGGTGTCTTAACTTGTGGACTTGGTGTCTAAGTTGTGGACTTGGTGTCTAGGTTGTGGGCTTGGTGTCTAAGTTGTGGGCTTGGTGTCTAAGTTGTGGACTTGGTGTCTAAGTTGTGGGCTTGGTGTCTAAGTTGTGGGCTTGGTGTCTAAGTTGTGGTCTTGGTGTCTAAGTTTTGGACTGAGATGGGCTTTTATAACCTTACTGTCTGCTTGGAGGACTTGGTGTCTAACTTGTGGACTTGGTGTCTAATTTGTGGAATTAGGGGCTAATTTATGACCTTGGTGTCTAAGTTGCGGGCTTGTTGTCTAAGCTGTGGGCTTGGTGTCTAAGTTGTGGGCTTGGTATCTAAGTTGTGAGCTTGGTGTCTAAGTTGTGGCCTTGGTGCCTAAGTTGTGGACTGAGATGCTCATTTATAACCTTAGGGTCTGCTTGGAGGACTTGGTGTCTAAGTTGTGGACTTGATGTCTAAGTTGTGGACTTGGTGTAAAAGTTGAGGACTTGGTGTATAAGTTGACGACTTGGTGTCTAACTTGTGGACTTGGTGTCTAAGTTGTAGAATTAGGGGCTAATTTCTGACCTTGGTTTTTATGTTGTGGACTTGGTGTCTAAGTTTTGGGCTTGGTGTCTAAGTTGTGGTCTTGGTGTCTAAGTTGTGGGCTTGGTGTCTAGGTTGTGGACTTGGTGTCTAGGTTGTGGGCTTGGTGTCTAGGTTGTGGGCTTGGTGTCTAAATTGTGGGCTTGGTGTCTAAGTTGTGGACTGAGATGCTCATTTATAACCTTAGTGTCTGCTTGGAGGATTCTTGTATTAGTTCTGGACTTGGTGTATAAGTTGAGGACTTGGTCTCTAATTTGTGGACTTGGTTTCTAAGTTGTGGACTGAGATGCGCTTTTATAAACTTAGTGTTTGCTTGGAAAACATGGTGTCTAAGTTGTGGACTTGGTGTCTAAGTTGTGGAATTGGTGTCTAACTTGTGGGCTTGGTCTCTAAGTTGTGGGCTTGTTGTCTAAGTTGTGGCCTTGGTGTCTAAGTTGTGGGCTTGGTGTCTAAGTTTTGAACTGAGATGAGCTTTTATAACTTTAGTGTCTGCTTGGAGGACTTGGGGTCTAAGTTGTGGACTTGGTGTATAAGTTGTGGACTTGGTGTATAAGTTGTGGACTTGGTATCTAAGTTGTATCCTTGGTGTCTAACTTGTGGGCTTGGTGTCTAACTTGTGGACTTGGTGTATAAGTTGTGGGCTTGGTGTCTAAGTAGTGGGCTTGGTGTTTAAGTTGTGGCCTTCGTGTCTAAGTTGTGGGCTTGGTGTCTAAGTTGTGGGCTTGGTGTCTAAGTTGTGGGCTTGGTGTCTAAGTTGTGGGCTTGGTGTATAAGTTGTGGACTTGATGTATAAATTGAGGACTGGGTGTCTAATTTGTGGACTAGGTTTCTAAGTTGTGGACTGAGATGCGCTTTCATAACCTTACTCTCTGCTTGGAGGACTTGGTGTCTAACTTGTTAACTTGGTGTCTATGTTGTGGAATTAGGGGCTAATTTATGACCTTGGTGTCTAAGTTCTGGAATTCTTGTCTAAGTTGTGGAATTAGGGGCTAATTTATGATCTTGGTGTCTATGTTGTGGATTTGGTGCCTTAAGTTGTGGCCTTGGTGTCTAAGTTGTGGCCTTGGTGTCTAAGTTGTTGTCTTGATGCCTAAGTTGTGGGATTGGTGTCTAGGTTGTGGGCTTGGTGTCTAAGTTGTGGACTTGGTGTCTAAGTTGTGGGCTTGGTGTCTAAGTTGTGGGCTTGGTGTCTAAGTTTTGGACTGAGATGGGCTTTTATAAACTTAGTGTCTGCTTGGAGGACTTGGTGTCTAACTTGTGGACTTGGTGTCTAATTTGTGGAATTAGGGGCTAATTTATGACCTTGTTGTCTAAGTTGTGGGCTTGTTGTCTAAGTTGTGGGCTTGGTGTCTAAGTTGTGGGCTTGGTGTCTAAGTTGTGAGCTTGGTGTCTAAGTTGTGGCTCTGGTGTCTAAGTTGTGGACTCAGATGCTCATTTATAACCTTAGTGTCTGCTTGGAGGACTTGGTTTCTAAGTTGTGGACTTGGTGTCTAAGTTGTGGACTTGGTGTAAAAGTTGAGGACTTGGTGTATAAGTTGAGGACTTGTTGTCTAACTTGTGGACTTGGTGTCTAATTTGTGGAATTAGGGGCTAATTTATGACCTTGGTGTCTATGTTGTGGACTTGGTGTCTAAGTTGTGGACTTGGTGTCTAAGTTGTGGGCTTGGTGTCTAAGTTTTGGGCTTGGTGTCTAGGTTGTGGACTTGGTGTCTAGGTTGTGGGCTTGGTGTCTAAGTTGTGGGCTTTGTGTCTAAGTTGTGGACTGAGATGCTCATTTATAACCTTAGTGTCTGCTTGGAGGATTCTTGTATTAGTTCTGGACTTGCTGTATAAGTTGAGGACTTGGTGTCTAATTTGTGGACTTGGTTTCTAAGTTGTGGACTGAGATGCGCTTTTATAACCTTAGTGTTTGCTTGGAAAAAATGGTGTCTAAGTTGTGGAATTGGGGTCTAAGTTGTGGAATTAAGGGCTAAATTATGACCTTGGTGTCTATGTTGTGGATTTGGTGTCTTAACTTGTGGACTTGGTGTCTAAGTTGTGGACTTGGTGTCTAGGTTTTGGACTGAGATGCGCTTTTATAACCTTACTGTCTGCTTGGAGGACTTGGTGTCTAACTTCTGGACTTGGTGTCTAAGTTGTGGGCTTGGTGTCTAAGTTGTGGGCTTGGTGTCTAAGTTGTGGACTGAGATGCTCATTTATAACCTTAGTGTCTGCTTGGAGGACTTGGTGTCTAAGTTGTGGAATTAAGGGCTAATTTATGACCTTAGTGTCTATGTTGTGGATTTGGTGTCTTAACTTTTGGACTTGGTGTCTAAGTTGTGGACTTGTTGTCTAAGTTGTGGGCTTGTAGTCTAAGTTGTAGACTTGGTGTCTAAGTTGTGGGCTTGTTGTCTAAGTTGTGGTCTTGTTGTCTAAGTTGTGGACTTGGTGTCTAAGTTGTGCTGAGATGCTGATTTATAACCTTATTGTCTGCTTGGAGGACTTTGTTTCTAAGTTGTGCGCTTGTTGTCTAAGTTGTGGGCTTGGTGTCGAAGTTGTGGTCTTGGTGTCTAAGTTTTGGACTTGGTGTCTAAGTTGTGGACTTGGTGTCTAAGTTGTGGACTTGGTGTATAAGTTGTGGACTTGGTGTATAAGTTGAGGACTTGGTGTCTAATTTGTGGACTAGGTTTCTAGGTTGTGGACTGAGATGCGCTTTTATAACCTTAGTGTCTGCTTGGAGGACTTGGTGTCTAAGTTGTGGAATTGGTGTCTAAGTTGTGGGCTTGGTCTCTAAGTTGTGGTCTTGGTGTCTAAGTTGTGGCCTTGGTGTCTAAGTTGTGGGCTTGGTGTCTAAGTTTTGAACTGAGATGAGCTTTTATAACCTTAGTGTCTGCTTGGAGGACTTGGTGTCTAGGTTGTGGGCTTGGTGTCTAAGTTGTGGGCTTTGTGTCTAAGTTGTGGACTGAGATGCTCATTTATAACCTTAGTGTCTGCTTGGAGGATTCTTGTATTAGTTCTGGACTTGCTGTATAAGTTGAGGACTTGGTGTCTAATTTGTGGACTTGGTTTCTAAGTTGTGGACTGAGATGCGCTTTTATAACCTTAGTGTTTGCTTGGAAAAAATGGTGTCTAAGTTGTGGAATTGGGGTCTAAGTTGTGGAATTAAGGGCTAAATTATGACCTTGGTGTCTATGTTGTGGATTTGGTGTCTTAACTTGTGGACTTGGTGTCTAAGTTGTGGACTTGGTGTCTAGGTTTTGGACTGAGATGCGCTTTTATAACCTTACTGTCTGCTTGGAGGACTTGGTGTCTAACTTCTGGACTTGGTGTCTAAGTTGTGGGCTTGGTGTCTAAGTTGTGGGCTTGGTGTCTAAGTTGTGGACTGAGATGCTCATTTATAACCTTAGTGTCTGCTTGGAGGACTTGGTGTCTAAGTTGTGGAATTAAGGGCTAATTTATGACCTTAGTGTCTATGTTGTGGATTTGGTGTCTTAACTTTTGGACTTGGTGTCTAAGTTGTGGACTTGTTGTCTAAGTTGTGGGCTTGTAGTCTAAGTTGTAGACTTGGTGTCTAAGTTGTGGGCTTGTTGTCTAAGTTGTGGTCTTGTTGTCTAAGTTGTGGACTTGGTGTCTAAGTTGTGCTGAGATGCTGATTTATAACCTTATTGTCTGCTTGGAGGACTTTGTTTCTAAGTTGTGCGCTTGTTGTCTAAGTTGTGGGCTTGGTGTCGAAGTTGTGGTCTTGGTGTCTAAGTTTTGGACTTGGTGTCTAAGTTGTGGACTTGGTGTCTAAGTTGTGGACTTGGTGTATAAGTTGTGGACTTGGTGTATAAGTTGAGGACTTGGTGTCTAATTTGTGGACTAGGTTTCTAGGTTGTGGACTGAGATGCGCTTTTATAACCTTAGTGTCTGCTTGGAGGACTTGGTGTCTAAGTTGTGGAATTGGTGTCTAAGTTGTGGGCTTGGTCTCTAAGTTGTGGTCTTGGTGTCTAAGTTGTGGCCTTGGTGTCTAAGTTGTGGGCTTGGTGTCTAAGTTTTGAACTGAGATGAGCTTTTATAACCTTAGTGTCTGCTTGGAGGACTTGGTGTCTAAGTTGTGGGCTTGGTGTCTAAGTTGTGATCTTGGTGTCTAAGTTGTGGGCTTGGTGTCTAAGTTGTGGGCTTGGTGTCTAAGTTTTGAACTGAGATGAGCTTTTATAACCTTAGTGTCTGCTTGGAGGACTTGGTGTCTAAGTTGTGGGCTTGGTGTCTAAGTTGTGATCTTGGTGTCTAAGTTGTGGGCTTGGTGTCTAAGTTGAGGACTTGGTGTAAATGTTGTAGAATTACGGGCTAATTTATGACATTGGTGTCTATGTTGTGGACTTGGTGTCTAAGTTGTGGACTTGGTGTCTAAGTTGTGGACTTGGTGTATAAGTTGTGGACTTGGTGTCTAAGTTGTGGGCTTGGTCTCTAAGTTGTGGGATTGGTGTCTAAGTTGTGGCCTTGGTGTCTAAGTTGTGGGCTTGGTGTCTAAGTTTTGAACTGAGATGCGCTTTTATAACCTTAGTGTCTGCTTGGAGGACTTGGTGTCTAACTTCTGGACTTGGTGTCTAAATTGTTGAATTAGGGGCTAATTTATGACCTTGGTGTCTATGTTTTGTATTTGGTGTCTTAACTTGTGGTCTTGGTGTCTAAGTTGTGGACTTGGTGTCTATGTTGTGGACTTGGTGTCTAAGTTGTGGACTTGGGGTCTAAGTTGTGGGCTTGTTTAAGTTGTGGGCTTGGTGTCTAAGTAGTGGGCTTGGTGTCTAAGTTTTGGGCTTGGTTTCTAAGTTGTGGGCTTGGTGTCTAAATTGTGTGCTTGGTGTCTAAGTTGTGGTCTTGGTGTCTAAGTTGTGGGCTTGTTGTCTAAGTTCAGGGCTTGGTGTCTAAGATTTGGGCTTGGTGTCTAAGTTGTGGACGGAGATGCTGATTTATAACCTTAGTGTCTTCTTGGAAGACTGGGTGTCTAATTTGTGGACATGGTGTCTAAGTAGTGGGCTTGGTGTCTAAGTTGTGGACTTGGTGTATAAGTTGTGGACTTGGTGTCTAATTTGTGGACTAGGTTTCTAGGTTGTGGACTGAGATGCGCTTTTATAACCTTAGTGTCTGCTTGGAGGACTTGGTGTCTAACTTGTGGACTTGGTGTCTAAGTTGTGGAATTAGGGGCTAATTTATGACCTTGGTTTCTAAGTTGTGGACTTGTTGTCTAAGTTGTGGAATTAGGGGCTAATTTATGATCTTGGTGTCTAAGTTGTGGACTTGGTGTCTAAATTGCGGACTTGGTGTCTAAATTGTGCACTTGGTGTCTAAGTTGTGGGCTTGGTGTCTAAGTTGTGGGCTTGGAATCTAATTTTTGGTCTTGGTGTCTAAATTGTGGTCTTGGTGTCTAAGTAGTGGGCTTGGTGTCTAAGTAGTGGGCTTAGTGTCTAAGTTGTGTGATTGGTGTCTAACTTGTGGACTGAGATGCTGATTTATAACCTTAGTGTCTGCTTGGAGGACTTGGTGTCTAATTTGTGGACTTGGTGTCTAAGTTGTGGACTTGGTGTATAATTTGAGGACTTGGTGTCTAAGTTGAGGTCTTGGTGTCTAACTTGTGGACTTGGTGTCTAAGTTGTAGAATTAGGGGCTAATTTATGACCTTGGTGTCTATGTTGTGGACTTGGTGTCTAAGTTGTGGACTTGGTGTCTAAGTTGTGGGCTTGTTGTCTAGGTTTTGGACTTGGTGTCTAGGTTGTGGGCTTGGTGTCTAGGTTGTGGAATTAAGGGCTAATTTATGACCTTGGTGTCTATGTTGTGGATTTGGTGTCTTAACTTGTGGACTTGGTGTCTAAGTTGTGGGTTTGGTGTCTAAGTTGTGGGCTTGGTGTCTAAGTTGTGGGCATGGTGTCTTAAGTTGTGGGCTTGGTGTCTAAGTTGTGGGCTTGGTGTCTAAGTTGTGAGCTTGGTGTCTAAGTTGTGGTGTTGGTGTCTAAGTTGTGGACTGAGATGCTCATTTATAACCTTAGTGTCTGCTTGGAGGACTTGGTGTCTAAGTTGTGGACTTGGTGTATAAGTTGTGGACTTGGTGTATAAGTTGTGGACTTGGTATCTAAGTTGTGGGCTTGGTGTCTAAGTTGTGGACTTGGTGTCTAACTTGTGGGCTTGGTGTCTAAGTTGTGGGCTTGGTGTATAAGTTGTGGGCTTGGTGTCTAAGTAGTGGGCTTGGTGTTTAAGTTGTGGCCTTCGTGTCTAAGTTGTGGGCTTGGTGTCTAAGTTGTGGTCTTGGTGTCTAAGTTGTGGGCTTGGTGTCTAAGTTGTGGGCTTGGTGTATAAGTTGTGGACTTGGTGTATAAGTTGTGGACTTGATGTATAAATTGAGGACTTGGTGTCTAAGTTGTGGACTAGGTTTCTAAGTTGTGGACTGAGATGCGCTTTTATAACCTTACTGTCTGCTTGGAGGACTTGGTGTCTAACTTGTTAACTTGGTGTCTAAGTTGTGGAATTAGGGGCTAATTTATGATCTTGGTGTCTATGTTGTGGATTTGGTGCCTTAAGTTGTGGACTTGGTGTCTAAGTTGTGGCCTTGGTGTCTAAGTTGTGGTCTTTGTGCCTAAGTTGTGGGCTTGGTGTCTAGGTTGTGGGCTTGGTGTCTAAGTTGTGGACTTGGTGTCTAAGTTGTGAGCATGGTGTCTAAGTTGTGGGCTTGGTGTCTAAGTTGTGGTCTTGGTGTCTAAGTTTTGGACTGAGATGGGCTTTTATAAACTTAGTGTCTGCTTGGAGGACTTGGTGTCTAACTTGTGGACTTGGTGTCTAATTTGTGGAATTAGGGGCTAATTTATGACCTTGGTGTCTAAATTGTGGGCTTGTTGTCTAAGTTGTGGGCTTGGTGTCTAAGTTGTGGGCTTGGTGTCTAAGTTGTGGGCTTGGTGTCTAAGTTGTGAGCTTGGTGTCTAAGTTGTGGCCTTGGTGTCTAAGTTGTGGACTGAGATGCTCATTTATAACCTTAGTGTCTGCTTGGAGAACTTGGTGTCTAAGTTGTGGACTTGGTGTCTAAGTTGTGGACTTGGTGTAAAAGTTGAGGACTTGGTGTATAAGTTGAGGACTTGGTGTCTAACTTGTGGACTTGGTGTCTAAGTTGTAGAATTAGGGGCTAATTTATGACCTTGGTGTCTATGTTGTGGACTTGGTGTCTAAGTTGTGGACTTGGTGTCTAAGTTGTGGGCTTGGTGTCTAAGTTTTGGGCTTGGTGTCTAGGTTGTGGACTTGGTGTCTAGGTTGTGGTCTTGCTGTCTAGGTTGTGGGCTTGGTGTCTAAGTTGTGGGCTTGGTGTCTAAGTTGTGGACTGAGATGCTCATTTATAACCTTAGTGTCTGCTTGGAGGATTCTTGTATTAGTTCTGGACTTGGTGTATAAGTTGAGGACTTGGTCTCTAATTTGTGGACTTGGTTTCTAAGTTGTGGACTGAGATGAGCTTTTATAACCTTAGTGTTTGCTTGGAAAAAATGGTGTCTAAGTTGTGGAATTGGTGTCTAAGTTGTGGAATTAAGGGCTAAATTATGAACTTAGTGTCTATGTTGTGGATTTGGTGTCTTAACTTGTGGACTTGGTGTCTAAGTTGTGGTCTTGGTGTCTAAGTTTTGGACTGAGATGGGCTTTTATAAACTTAGTGTCTGCTTGGAGGACTTGGTGTCTAACTTGTGGACTTGGTGTCTAATTTGTGGAATTAGGGGCTAATTTATGACCTTGTTGTCTAAGTTGTGGGCTTGTTGTCTAAGTTGTGGGCTTGGTGTCTAAGTTGTGGGCTTGGTGTCTAAGTTGTGAGCTTGGTGCCTAAGTTGTGGGCTTGGTGTCTAAGTTGTGGACTGAGATGCTCATTTATAACCTTAGTGTCTGCTTGGAGGACTTGGTGTCTAAGTTGTGGGCTTGGTGTCTAAGTTGTGGCCTTGGTGTCTAAGTTGTGGGCTTGGTGCCTAAGTTGTGGGCTTGGTGTCTAGGTTGTGGGCTTGGTGTCTAAGTTGTGGACTTGGTGTCTAAGTTGTGGGCTTGGTGTCTAAGTTGTGGGCTTGGTGTCTAAGTTGTGGTCTTGGTGTCTAAGTTTTGGACTGAGATGGACTTTTATAACCTTACTGTCTGCTTGGAGGACTTGGTGTCTAACTTGTGGACTTGGTGTCTAAGTTGTGGAATTTGGGGCTAATTTATGACCTTGGTGTCTAAGTTGTGGGCTTGTTGTCTAAATTGTGGGCTTGGTGTCTAAGTTGTGGGCTTGGTGTCTAAGTTGTGGGCTTGGTGTCTAAGTTGTGAGCTTGGTGTCTAAGTTGTGGCCTTGGTGTCTAAGTTGTGGACTGAGATGCTCATTTATAACCTTAGTGTCTGCTTGGAGAACTTGGTGTGTAAGTTGTGGACTTGGTGTCTAAGTTGTGGACTTGGTGTAAAAGTTGAGGACTTGGTGTATAAGTTGAGGACTTGGTGTCTAACTTGTGGACTTGGTGTCTAAGTTGTAGAATTAGGGGCTAATTTATGACCTTGGTGTCTATGTTGTGGACTTGGTGTCTAAGTTGTGGACTTGGTGTCTAAGTTGTGGGCTTGGTGTCTAAGTTTTGGGCTTGGTGTCTAGGTTGTGGACTTGGTGTCTAGGTTGTGGTCTTGCTGTCTAGGTTGTGGGCTTGGTGTCTAAGTTGTGGGCTTGGTGTCTAAGTTGTGGACTGAGATGCTCATTTATAACCTTAGTGTCTGCTTGGAGGACTTGGTGTCTAAGTTGTGGAATTAAGGGCTAATTTATGACCTTAGTGTCTATGTTGTGGATTTGGTGTCTTAACTTTTGGACTTGGTGTCTAAGTTGTGGACTTGTTGTCTAAGTTGTGGGCTTGTAGTCTAAGTTGTAGACTTGGTGTCTAAGTTGTGGGCTTGTTGTCTAAGTTGTGGTCTTGTTGTCTAAGTTGTGGACTTGGTGTCTAAGTTGTGCTGAGATGCTGATTTATAACCTTATTGTCTGCTTGGAGGACTTTGTTTCTAAGTTGTGCGCTTGTTGTCTAAGTTGTGGGCTTGGTGTCGAAGTTGTGGTCTTGGTGTCTAAGTTTTGGACTTGGTGTCTAAGTTGTGGACTTGGTGTCTAAGTTGTGGACTTGGTGTATAAGTTGTGGACTTGGTGTATAAGTTGAGGACTTGGTGTCTAATTTGTGGACTAGGTTTCTAGGTTGTGGACTGAGATGCGCTTTTATAACCTTAGTGTCTGCTTGGAGGACTTGGTGTCTAAGTTGTGGAATTGGTGTCTAAGTTGTGGGCTTGGTCTCTAAGTTGTGGTCTTGGTGTCTAAGTTGTGGCCTTGGTGTCTAAGTTGTGGGCTTGGTGTCTAAGTTTTGAACTGAGATGAGCTTTTATAACCTTAGTGTCTGCTTGGAGGACTTGGTGTCTAAGTTGTGGGCTTGGTGTCTAAGTTGTGATCTTGGTGTCTAAGTTGTGGGCTTGGTGTCTAAGTTGAGGACTTGGTGTAAATGTTGTAGAATTACGGGCTAATTTATGACATTGGTGTCTATGTTGTGGACTTGGTGTCTAAGTTGTGGACTTGGTGTCTAAGTTGTGGACTTGGTGTATAAGTTGTGGACTTGGTGTCTAAGTTGTGGGCTTGGTCTCTAAGTTGTGGGATTGGTGTCTAAGTTGTGGCCTTGGTGTCTAAGTTGTGGGCTTGGTGTCTAAGTTTTGAACTGAGATGCGCTTTTATAACCTTAGTGTCTGCTTGGAGGACTTGGTGTCTAACTTCTGGACTTGGTGTCTAAATTGTTGAATTAGGGGCTAATTTATGACCTTGGTGTCTATGTTTTGTATTTGGTGTCTTAACTTGTGGTCTTGGTGTCTAAGTTGTGGACTTGGTGTCTATGTTGTGGACTTGGTGTCTAAGTTGTGGACTTGGGGTCTAAGTTGTGGGCTTGTTTAAGTTGTGGGCTTGGTGTCTAAGTAGTGGGCTTGGTGTCTAAGTTTTGGGCTTGGTTTCTAAGTTGTGGGCTTGGTGTCTAAATTGTGTGCTTGGTGTCTAAGTTGTGGTCTTGGTGTCTAAGTTGTGGGCTTGTTGTCTAAGTTCAGGGCTTGGTGTCTAAGATTTGGGCTTGGTGTCTAAGTTGTGGACGGAGATGCTGATTTATAACCTTAGTGTCTTCTTGGAAGACTGGGTGTCTAATTTGTGGACATGGTGTCTAAGTAGTGGGCTTGGTGTCTAAGTTGTGGACTTGGTGTATAAGTTGTGGACTTGGTGTCTAATTTGTGGACTAGGTTTCTAGGTTGTGGACTGAGATGCGCTTTTATAACCTTAGTGTCTGCTTGGAGGACTTGGTGTCTAACTTGTGGACTTGGTGTCTAAGTTGTGGAATTAGGGGCTAATTTATGACCTTGGTTTCTAAGTTGTGGACTTGTTGTCTAAGTTGTGGAATTAGGGGCTAATTTATGATCTTGGTGTCTAAGTTGTGGACTTGGTGTCTAAATTGCGGACTTGGTGTCTAAATTGTGCACTTGGTGTCTAAGTTGTGGGCTTGGTGTCTAAGTTGTGGGCTTGGAATCTAATTTTTGGTCTTGGTGTCTAAATTGTGGTCTTGGTGTCTAAGTAGTGGGCTTGGTGTCTAAGTAGTGGGCTTAGTGTCTAAGTTGTGTGATTGGTGTCTAACTTGTGGACTGAGATGCTGATTTATAACCTTAGTGTCTGCTTGGAGGACTTGGTGTCTAATTTGTGGACTTGGTGTCTAAGTTGTGGACTTGGTGTATAATTTGAGGACTTGGTGTCTAAGTTGAGGTCTTGGTGTCTAACTTGTGGACTTGGTGTCTAAGTTGTAGAATTAGGGGCTAATTTATGACCTTGGTGTCTATGTTGTGGACTTGGTGTCTAAGTTGTGGACTTGGTGTCTAAGTTGTGGGCTTGTTGTCTAGGTTGTGGACTTGGTGTCTAGGTTGTGGGCTTGGTGTCTAGGTTGTGGAATTAAGGGCTAATTTATGACCTTGGTGTCTATGTTGTGGATTTGGTGTCTTAACTTGTGGACTTGGTGTCTAAGTTGTGGGTTTGGTGTCTAAGTTGTGGGCTTGGTGTCTAAGTTGTGGGCATGGTGTCTTAAGTTGTGGGCTTGGTGTCTAAGTTGTGGGCTTGGTGTCTAAGTTGTGAGCTTGGTGTCTAAGTTGTGGTGTTGGTGTCTAAGTTGTGGACTGAGATGCTCATTTATAACCTTAGTGTCTGCTTGGAGGACTTGGTGTCTAAGTTGTGGACTTGGTGTATAAGTTGTGGACTTGGTGTATAAGTTGTGGACTTGGTATCTAAGTTGTGGGCTTGGTGTCTAAGTTGTGGACTTGGTGTCTAACTTGTGGGCTTGGTGTCTAAGTTGTGGGCTTGGTGTATAAGTTGTGGGCTTGGTGTCTAAGTAGTGGGCTTGGTGTTTAAGTTGTGGCCTTCGTGTCTAAGTTGTGGGCTTGGTGTCTAAGTTGTGGTCTTGGTGTCTAAGTTGTGGGCTTGGTGTCTAAGTTGTGGGCTTGGTGTATAAGTTGTGGACTTGGTGTATAAGTTGTGGACTTGATGTATAAATTGAGGACTTGGTGTCTAAGTTGTGGACTAGGTTTCTAAGTTGTGGACTGAGATGCGCTTTTATAACCTTACTGTCTGCTTGGAGGACTTGGTGTCTAACTTGTTAACTTGGTGTCTAAGTTGTGGAATTAGGGGCTAATTTATGATCTTGGTGTCTATGTTGTGGATTTGGTGCCTTAAGTTGTGGACTTGGTGTCTAAGTTGTGGCCTTGGTGTCTAAGTTGTGGTCTTTGTGCCTAAGTTGTGGGCTTGGTGTCTAGGTTGTGGGCTTGGTGTCTAAGTTGTGGACTTGGTGTCTAAGTTGTGAGCATGGTGTCTAAGTTGTGGGCTTGGTGTCTAAGTTGTGGTCTTGGTGTCTAAGTTTTGGACTGAGATGGGCTTTTATAAACTTAGTGTCTGCTTGGAGGACTTGGTGTCTAACTTGTGGACTTGGTGTCTAATTTGTGGAATTAGGGGCTAATTTATGACCTTGGTGTCTAAATTGTGGGCTTGTTGTCTAAGTTGTGGGCTTGGTGTCTAAGTTGTGGGCTTGGTGTCTAAGTTGTGGGCTTGGTGTCTAAGTTGTGAGCTTGGTGTCTAAGTTGTGGCCTTGGTGTCTAAGTTGTGGACTGAGATGCTCATTTATAACCTTAGTGTCTGCTTGGAGAACTTGGTGTCTAAGTTGTGGACTTGGTGTCTAAGTTGTGGACTTGGTGTAAAAGTTGAGGACTTGGTGTATAAGTTGAGGACTTGGTGTCTAACTTGTGGACTTGGTGTCTAAGTTGTAGAATTAGGGGCTAATTTATGACCTTGGTGTCTATGTTGTGGACTTGGTGTCTAAGTTGTGGACTTGGTGTCTAAGTTGTGGGCTTGGTGTCTAAGTTTTGGGCTTGGTGTCTAGGTTGTGGACTTGGTGTCTAGGTTGTGGTCTTGCTGTCTAGGTTGTGGGCTTGGTGTCTAAGTTGTGGACTGAGATGCTCATTTATAACCTTAGTGTCTGCTTGGAGGATTCTTGTATTAGTTCTGGACTTGGTGTATAAGTTGAGGACTTGGTCTCTAATTTGTGGACTTGGTTTCTAAGTTGTGGACTGAGATGAGCTTTTATAACCTTAGTGTTTGCTTGGAAAAAATGGTGTCTAAGTTGTGGAATTGGTGTCTAAGTTGTGGAATTAAGGGCTAAATTATGAACTTAGTGTCTATGTTGTGGATTTGGTGTCTTAACTTGTGGACTTGGTGTCTAAGTTGTGGTCTTGGTGTCTAAGTTTTGGACTGAGATGGGCTTTTATAAACTTAGTGTCTGCTTGGAGGACTTGGTGTCTAACTTGTGGACTTGGTGTCTAATTTGTGGAATTAGGGGCTAATTTATGACCTTGTTGTCTAAGTTGTGGGCTTGTTGTCTAAGTTGTGGGCTTGGTGTCTAAGTTGTGGGCTTGGTGTCTAAGTTGTGAGCTTGGTGCCTAAGTTGTGGGCTTGGTGTCTAAGTTGTGGACTGAGATGCTCATTTATAACCTTAGTGTCTGCTTGGAGGACTTGGTGTCTAAGTTGTGGGCTTGGTGTCTAAGTTGTGGCCTTGGTGTCTAAGTTGTGGGCTTGGTGCCTAAGTTGTGGGCTTGGTGTCTAGGTTGTGGGCTTGGTGTCTAAGTTGTGGACTTGGTGTCTAAGTTGTGGGCTTGGTGTCTAAGTTGTGGGCTTGGTGTCTAAGTTGTGGTCTTGGTGTCTAAGTTTTGGACTGAGATGGACTTTTATAACCTTACTGTCTGCTTGGAGGACTTGGTGTCTAACTTGTGGACTTGGTGTCTAAGTTGTGGAATTTGGGGCTAATTTATGACCTTGGTGTCTAAGTTGTGGGCTTGTTGTCTAAATTGTGGGCTTGGTGTCTAAGTTGTGGGCTTGGTGTCTAAGTTGTGGGCTTGGTGTCTAAGTTGTGAGCTTGGTGTCTAAGTTGTGGCCTTGGTGTCTAAGTTGTGGACTGAGATGCTCATTTATAACCTTAGTGTCTGCTTGGAGAACTTGGTGTGTAAGTTGTGGACTTGGTGTCTAAGTTGTGGACTTGGTGTAAAAGTTGAGGACTTGGTGTATAAGTTGAGGACTTGGTGTCTAACTTGTGGACTTGGTGTCTAAGTTGTAGAATTAGGGGCTAATTTATGACCTTGGTGTCTATGTTGTGGACTTGGTGTCTAAGTTGTGGACTTGGTGTCTAAGTTGTGGGCTTGGTGTCTAAGTTTTGGGCTTGGTGTCTAGGTTGTGGACTTGGTGTCTAGGTTGTGGTCTTGCTGTCTAGGTTGTGGGCTTGGTGTCTAAGTTGTGGGCTTGGTGTCTAAGTTGTGGACTGAGATGCTCATTTATAACCTTAGTGTCTGCTTGGAGGATTCTTGTATTAGTTCTGGACTTGGTGTATAAGTTGAGGACTTGGTCTCTAATTTGTGGACTTGGTTTCTAAGTTGTGGACTGAGATGCGCTTTTATAACCTTAGTGTTTGCTTGGAAAAAATGGTGTCTAAGTTGTGGAATTGGTGTCTAAGTTGTGGAATTAAGGGCTAAATTATGAACTTGGTGTCTATGTTGTGGATTTGGTGTCTTAACTTGTGGACTTGGTGTCTAAGTTGTGGTCTTTGTGTCTATGTTTTGGACTGAGATGGGCTTTTATAAACTTAGTGTCTGCTTGGAGGACTTGGTGTCTAACTTGTGGACTTGGTGTCTAATTTGTGGAATTAGGGGCTAATTTATGACCTTGTTGTCTAAGTTGTGGGCTTGTTGTCTAAGTTGTGGGCTTGGTGTCTAAGTTGTGGGCTTGGTGTCTAAGTTGTGAGCTTGGTGTCTAAGTTGTGGGCTTGGTGTCTAAGTTGTGGACTGAGATGCTCATTTATAACCTTAGTGTCTGCTTGGAGGACTTGGTGTCTAAGTTGTGGGCTTGGTGTCTAAGTTGTGGCCTTGGTGTCTAAGTTGTGGTCTTGGTGCCTAAGTTGTGGTCTTGGTGTCTAGGTTGTGGGCTTGGTGTCTAAGTTGTGGGCTTGGTGTCTAAGTTGTGGACTTGGTGTCTAAGTTGTGGGCTTGGTGTCTAAGTTGTGGGCTTGGTGTCTAAGTTGTGGTCTTGGTGTCTAAGTTTTGGACTGAGATGGGCTTTTATAACCTTACTGTCTGCTTGGAGGACTTGGTGTCTAACTTGTGGACTTGGTGTCTAATTTGTGGAATTAGGGGCTAATTTATGACCTTGGTGTCTAAGTTGTGGGCTTGTTGTCTAAGTTGTGGGCTTGGTGTCTAAGTTGTGGGCTTGGTGTCTAAGTTGTGAGCTTGGTGTCTAAGTTGTGGCCTTGGTGTCTAAGTTGTGGACTGAGATGCTCATTTATAAACTTAGGGTCTGCTTGGAGGACTTGGTGTCTAAGTTGTGGCCTTGGTGTCTAAGTTGTGGTCTTGGTGCCTAAGTTGTGGGCTTGGTGTCTAGGTTGTGGGCTTGGTGTCTAAGTTGTGGACTTGGTGTCTAAGTTATGAGCATGGTGTCTAAGTTGTGGGCTTGGTGTCTAAGTTGTGGTCTTGGTGTCTAAGTTTTGGACTGAGATGGGCTTTTATAAACTTAGTGTCTGCTTGGAGGACTTGGTGTCTAACTTGAGGACTTGGTGTCTAATTTGTGGAATTAGGGGCTAATTTATGAGCTTGTTGTCTAAGTTGTGGGCTTGTTGTCTAAGTTGTGGGCTTGGTGTCTAAGTTGTGGGCTTGGTGTCTAAGTTGTGGGCTTGGTGTCTAAGTTGTGAGCTTGGTGTCTAAGTTGTGGCCTTGGTGTCTAAGTTGTGGACTGAGATGCTCATTTATAACCTTAGTGTCTGCTTGGAGAACTTGGTGTCTAAGTTGTGGACTTGGTGTCTAAGTTGTGGACTTGGTGTAAAAGTTGAGGACTTGGTGTATAAGTTGAGGACTTGGTGTCTAACTTGTGGACTTGGTGTCTAAGTTGTAGAATTAGGGGCTAATTTATGACCTTGGTGTCTATGTTGTGGACTTGGTGTCTAAGTTGTGGACTTGGTGTCTAAGTTGTGGGCTTGGTGTCTAAGTTTTGGGCTTGGTGTCTAGGTTGTGGACTTGGTGTCTAGGTTGTGGCCTTGCTGTCTAGGTTGTGGGCTTGGTGTCTAAGTTGTGGGCTTGGTGTCTAAGTTGTGGACTGAGATGCTCATTTATAACCTTAGTGTCTGCTTGGAGGATTCTTGTATTAGTTCTGGACTTGGTGTATAAGTTGAGGACTTGGTCTCTAATTTGTGGACTTGGTTTCTAAGTTGTGGACTGAGATGCGCTTTTATAACCTTAGTGTTTGCTTGGAAAAAATGGTGTCTAAGTTGTGGAATTGGTGTCTAAGTTGTGGAATTAAGGGCTAAATTATGAACTTGGTGTCTATGTTGTGGATTTGGTGTCTTAACTTGTGGACTTGGTGTCTAAGTTGTGGTCTTGGTGTCTAAGTTTTGGACTGAGATGGGCTTTTATAAACTTAGTGTCTGCTTGGAGGACTTGGTGTCTAACTTGTGGACTTGGTGTCTAATTTGTGGAATTAGGGGCTAATTTATGAGCTTGTTGTCTAAGTTGTGGGCTTGTTGTCTAAGTTGTGGGCTTGGTGTCTAAGTTGTGGGCTTGGTGTCTAAGTTGTGAGCTTGGTGTCTAAGTTGTGGGCTTGGTGTCTAAGTTGTGGACTGAGATGCTCATTTATAACCTTAGTGTCTGCTTGGAGGACTTGGTGTCTAAGTTGTGGGCTTGGTGTCTAAGTTGTGGCCTTGGTGTCTAAGTTGTGGGCTTGGTGCCTAAGTTGTGGGCTTGGTGTCTAGGTTGTGGGCTTGGTGTCTAAGTTGTGGGCTTGGTGTCTAAGTTGTGGACTTGGTGTCTAAGTTGTGGGCTTGGTGTCTAAGTTGTGGTCTTGGTGTCTAAGTTTTGGACTGAGATGGACTTTTATAACCTTACTGTCTGCTTGGAGGACTTGGTGTCTAACTTGTGGACTTGGTGTCTAAGTTGTGGAATTTGGGGCTAATTTATGACCTTGGTGTCTAAGTTGTGGGCTTGTTGTCTAAATTGTGGGCTTGGTGTCTAAGTTGTGGGCTTGGTGTCTAAGTTGTGGGCTTGGTGTCTAAGTTGTGAGCTTGGTGTCTAAGTTGTGGCCTTGGTGTCTAAGTTGTGGACTGAGATGCTCATTTATAACCTTAGTGTCTGCTTGGAGAACTTGGTGTGTAAGTTGTGGACTTGGTGTCTAAGTTGTGGACTTGGTGTAAAAGTTGAGGACTTGGTGTATAAGTTGAGGACTTGGTGTCTAACTTGTGGACTTGGTGTCTAAGTTGTAGAATTAGGGGCTAATTTATGACCTTGGTGTCTATGTTGTGGACTTGGTGTCTAAGTTGTGGACTTGGTGTCTAAGTTGTGGGCTTGGTGTCTAAGTTTTGGGCTTGGTGTCTAGGTTGTGGACTTGGTGTCTAGGTTGTGGTCTTGCTGTCTAGGTTGTGGGCTTGGTGTCTAAGTTGTGGGCTTGGTGTCTAAGTTGTGGACTGAGATGCTCATTTATAACCTTAGTGTCTGCTTGGAGGATTCTTGTATTAGTTCTGGACTTGGTGTATAAGTTGAGGACTTGGTCTCTAATTTGTGGACTTGGTTTCTAAGTTGTGGACTGAGATGCGCTTTTATAACCTTAGTGTTTGCTTGGAAAAAATGGTGTCTAAGTTGTGGAATTGGTGTCTAAGTTGTGGAATTAAGGGCTAAATTATGAACTTGGTGTCTATGTTGTGGATTTGGTGTCTTAACTTGTGGATTTGGTGTCTAAGTTGTGGTCTTTGTGTCTATGTTTTGGACTGAGATGGGCTTTTATAAACTTAGTGTCTGCTTGGAGGACTTGGTGTCTAACTTGTGGACTTGGTGTCTAATTTGTGGAATTAGGGGCTAATTTATGACCTTGTTGTCTAAGTTGTGGGCTTGTTGTCTAAGTTGTGGGCTTGGTGTCTAAGTTGTGGGCTTGGTGTCTAAGTTGTGAGCTTGGTGTCTAAGTTGTGGGCTTGGTGTCTAAGTTGTGGACTGAGATGCTCATTTATAACCTTAGTGTCTGCTTGGAGGACTTGGTGTCTAAGTTGTGGTCTTGGTGCCTAAGTTGTGGGCTTGGTGTCTAGGTTGTGGGCTTGGTTTCTAAGTTGTGGGCTTGGTGTCTAAGTTGTGGACTTGGTGTCTAAGTTGTGGGCTTGGTGTCTAAGTTGTGGGCTTGGTGTCTAAGTTGTGGTCTTGGTGTCTAAGTTTTGGACTGAGATGGGCTTTTATAACCTTACTGTCTGCTTGGAGGACTTGGTGTCTAACTTGTGGACTTGGTGTCTAATTTGTGGAATTAGGGGCTAATTTATGACCTTGGTGTCTAAGTTGTGGGCTTGTTGTCTAAGTTGTGGGCTTGGTGTCTAAGTTGTGGGCTTGGTGTCTAAGTTGTGAGCTTGGTGTCTAAGTTGTGGCCTTGGTGTCTAAGTTGTGGACTGAGATGCTCATTTATAAACTTAGGGTCTGCTTGGAGGACTTGGTGTCTAAGTTGTGGCCTTGGTGTCTAAGTTGTGGTCTTGGTGCCTAAGTTGTGGGCTTGGTGTCTAGGTTGTGGGCTTGGTGTCTAAGTTGTGGGCTTGGTGTCTAAGTTGTGGGCTTGGTGTCTAAGTTGTGGGCTTGGTGTCTAAGTTGTGTGCTTGGTGTCTAAGTTGTGGGCTTGGTGTCTAAGTTGTGGGCTTGGTGTCTAAGTTGTGGTCTTGGTGTCTAAGTTTTGGACTGAGATGGGCTTTTATAAACTTAGTGTCTGCTTGGAGGACTTGGTGTCTATCTTGTGGACTTGGTGTCTAATTTGTGGAATTAGGGGCTAATTTATGACTTTGTTGTCTAAGTTATGGGTTTGTTGTCTAAGTTGTGGGCTTGGTGTCTAAGTTGTGAGCTTGGTCTCTAATTTGTGGACTTGGTTTCTAAGTTGTGGACTGAGAAGCGCTTTTATAACCTTAGTGTTTGCTTGGAAAACATGGTGTCTAAGTTGTGGACTTGGTGTCTAAGTTGTGGAATTGGTGTCAAAGTTGTGGGCTTGGTCTCTAAGTTGTGGGCTTGTTGTCTAAGTTGTGGCCTTGGTGTCTAAGTTGTGGGCTTGGTGTCTAAGTTTTGAACTGAGATGAGCTTTTATAACCTTAGTGTCTGCTTGGAGGACTTGGTGTCTAAGTTGTGGGATTGGTGTCTAAGTTGTGAGCTTGGTGTCTAAGTTGTGGGCTTGGTGTCTAAGTTGAGGACTTGGTGTAAATGTTGTAGAATTACGGGCTAATTTATGACCTTGGTGTCTATGTTGTGGACTTGGTGTCTAAGTTGTGGACTTGGTGTCTAAGTTGTGGACTTGGTGTATAAGTTGTGGACTTGGTGTAAATGTTGTAGAATTACGGGCTAATTTATGACCTTGGTGTCTATGTTGTGGACTTGGTGTCTAAGTTGTGGACTTGGTGTCTAAGTTGTGGACTTGGTGTCTAAGTTGTGGGCTTGGTGTCTAAGTTGTGGGCTTGGTGTCTAAGTTGTGGCCTTGGTGTCTAAGTTGTGGGCTTGGTGTCTAAGTTTTGAACTGAGATGCGCTTTTAAAACCTTAGTGTCTGCTTGGAGGACTTGGTGTCTAACTTCTGGACTTGGTGTCTAAATTGTGGAATTAGGGGCTAATTTATGACCTTGGTGTCTATGTTTTGTATTTGGTGTCTTAACTTGTGGACTTGGTGTCTAAGTTGTGGACTTGGTGTCTATGTTGTGGACTTGGTGTCTAAGTTGTGGACTTGGTGTCTAAGTTGTGGGCTTGTTTAAGTTGTGGGCTTGGTGTCTAAGTAGTGGGCTTGGTGTCTAAGTTTTGGGCTTGGTTTCTAAGTTGTGGGCTTGGTGTCTAAATTGTGTGCTTGGTGTCTAAGTTGTGGTCTTGGTGTCTAAGTTGTGGGCTTGTTGTCTAAGTTCAGGGCTTGGTGTCTAAGATTTGGGCTTGGTGTCTAAGTTGTGGACGGAGATGCTGATTTATAACCTTAGTGTCTTCTTGGAGGACTGGGTGTCTAATTTGTGGACATGGTGTCTAAGTAGTGGGCTTGGTGTCTAAGTTGTGGACTTGGTGTATAAGTTGTGGACTTGGTGTCTAATTTGTGGACTAGGTTTCTAGGTTGTGGACTGAGATGCGCTTTTATAACCTTAGTGTCTGCTTGGAGGACTTGGTGTCTAACTTGTGGACTTGGTGTCTAAGTTGTGGAATTAGGGGCTAATTTATGACCTTGGTTTCTAAGTTGTGGACTTGTTGTCTAAGTTCTGGAATTAGGGGCTAATTTATGATCTTGGTGTCTAAGTTGTGGACTTGGTGTCTAAATTGCGGACTTGGTGTCTAAATTGTGCACTTGGTGTCTAAGTTGTGGGCTTGGTGTCTAAGTTGTGGGCTTGGAATCTAAGTTGTGGGCTTGGTGTCTAAATTGTGGTCTTGGTGTCTAAGTAGTGGGCTTGGTGTCTAAGTAGTGGGCTTAGTGTCTAAGTTGTGTGATTGGTGTCTAACTTGTGGACTGAGATGCTCATTTATAACCTTAGTGTCTGCTTGGAGGACTTGTTGTCTAATTTGTGGACTTGGTGTCTAAGTTGTGGACTTGGTGTATAATTTGAGGACTTGGTGTACAAGTTGAGTACTTGGTGTCTAACTTGTGGACTTGGTGTCTAAGTTGTGTAATTAGGGGCTAATTTATGACCTTGGTGTCTATGTTGTGGACTTGGTGTCTAAGTTGTGGACTTGGTGTCTAAGTTGTGGGCTTGTTGTCTAGGTTGTGGACTTGGTGTATAAGTTGTGGACTTGATGTATAAATTGAGGACTTGGTGTCTAATTTGTGGACTAGGTTTCTAAGTTGTGGACTGAGATGCGCTTTTATAACCTTTCTGTCTGCTTGGAGGACTTGGTGTCTAACTTGTTAACTTGGTGTCTATGTTGTGGAATTAGGGTCTAATTTATGACCTTGGTGTCTAAGTTCTGGACTTCTTGTCTAAGTTGTGGAATTAGGGGCTAATTTATGATCTTGGTGTCTATGTTGTGGATTTGGTGCCTTAAGTTGTGGACTTGGTGTCTAAGTTGTGGCCTTGGTGTCTAAGTTGTGGCCTTGGTGTCTAAGTTGTGGTCTTGGTGCCTAAGTTGTGGGCTTGGTGTCTAGGTTGTGGGTTTGGTGTCTAAGTTGTGGGCTTGGTGTCTAAGTTGTGGGCTTGGTGTCTAAGTTGTGGGCTTGGTGTCTAAGTTGTGGGCTTGGTGTCTAAGTTGTGGGCTTGGTGTCTAAGTTGTGGTCTTGGTGTCTAAGTTTTGGACTGAGATGGGCTTTTATAAACTTAGTGTCTGCTTGGAGGACTTGGTGTCTATCTTGTGGACTTGGTGTCTAATTTGTGGAATTAGGGGCTAATTTATGACCTTGTTGTCTAAGTTATGGGTTTGTTGTCTAAGTTGTGGCCTTGTTGTCTAAGTTGTGGGCTTGGTGTCTAAGTTGTGGGCTTGGTGTCTAAGTTGTGAGCTTGGTGTCTAAGTTGTGGCCTTGGTGTCTAAGTTGTGGACTGAGATGCTCATTTATAACCTTAGTGTCTGCTTGGAGGACTTGGTTTCTAAGTTGTGGACTTGGTGTCTAAGTTGTGGACTTGGTGTAAAAGTTGAGGACTTGGTGTATAAGTTGAGGACTTGGTGTCTAACTTGTGGACTTGGTGTCTAATTTGTGGAATTAGGGGCTAATTTATGACCTTGGTGTCTATGTTGTGGACTTGGTGTTTAAGTTGTGGACTTGGTGTCTAAGTTGTGGGCTTGGTGTCTAAGTTTTGGGCTTGGTGTCTAGGTTGTGGACTTGGTGTCTAGGTTGTGGTCTTGGTGTCTAGGTTGTGGGCTTGGTGTCTAAGTTGTGGGCTTGGTGTCTAAGTTGTGGACTGAGATGCTCATTTATAACCTTAGTGTCTGCTTGGAGGATTCTTGTATTAGTTCTGGACTTGCTGTATAAGTTGAGGACTTCGTGTCTAATTTGTGGACTTGGTTTCTAAGTTGTGGACTGAGATGCGCTTTTATAACCTTAGTGTTTGCTTGGAAAAAATGGTGTCTAAGTTGTGGAATTGGTGTCTAAGTTGTGGAATTAAGGGCTAAATTATGAACTTGGTGTCTATGTTGTGGATTTGGTGTCTTAACTTGTGGATTTGGTGTCTAAGTTGTGGTCTTTGTGTCTATGTTTTGGACTGAGATGGGCTTTTATAAACTTAGTGTCTGCTTGGAGGACTTGGTGTCTAACTTGTGGACTTGGTGTCTAATTTGTGGAATTAGGGGCTAATTTATGACCTTGTTGTCTAAGTTGTGGGCTTGTTGTCTAAGTTGTGGGCTTGGTGTCTAAGTTGTGGGCTTGGTGTCTAAGTTGTGAGCTTGGTGTCTAAGTTGTGGGCTTGGTGTCTAAGTTGTGGACTGAGATGCTCATTTATAACCTTAGTGTCTGCTTGGAGGACTTGGTGTCTAAGTTGTGGTCTTGGTGCCTAAGTTGTGGGCTTGGTGTCTAGGTTGTGGGCTTGGTGTCTAAGTTGTGGGCTTGGTGTCTAAGTTGTGGACTTGGTGTCTAAGTTGTGGGCTTGGTGTCTAAGTTGTGGGCTTGGTGTCTAAGTTGTGGTCTTGGTGTCTAAGTTTTGGACTGAGATGGGCTTTTATAACCTTACTGTCTGCTTGGAGGACTTGGTGTCTAACTTGTGGACTTGGTGTCTAAGTTGTGGAATTTGGGGCTAATTTATGACCTTGGTGTCTAAGTTGTGGGCTTGTTGTCTAAATTGTGGGCTTGGTGTCTAAGTTGTGGGCTTGGTGTCTAAGTTGTGGGCTTGGTGTCTAAGTTGTGAGCTTGGTGTCTAAGTTGTGGCCTTGGTGTCTAAGTTGTGGACTGAGATGCTCATTTATAACCTTAGTGTCTGCTTGGAGAACTTGGTGTGTAAGTTGTGGACTTGGTGTCTAAGTTGTGGACTTGGTGTAAAAGTTGAGGACTTGGTGTATAAGTTGAGGACTTGGTGTCTAACTTGTGGACTTGGTGTCTAAGTTGTAGAATTAGGGGCTAATTTATGACCTTGGTGTCTATGTTGTGGACTTGGTGTCTAAGTTGTGGACTTGGTGTCTAAGTTGTGGGCTTGGTGTCTAAGTTTTGGGCTTGGTGTCTAGGTTGTGGACTTGGTGTCTAGGTTGTGGTCTTGCTGTCTAGGTTGTGGGCTTGGTGTCTAAGTTGTGGGCTTGGTGTCTAAGTTGTGGACTGAGATGCTCATTTATAACCTTAGTGTCTGCTTGGAGGATTCTTGTATTAGTTCTGGACTTGGTGTATAAGTTGAGGACTTGGTCTCTAATTTGTGGACTTGGTTTCTAAGTTGTGGACTGAGATGCGCTTTTATAACCTTAGTGTTTGCTTGGAAAAAATGGTGTCTAAGTTGTGGAATTGGTGTCTAAGTTGTGGAATTAAGGGCTAAATTATGAACTTGGTGTCTATGTTGTGGATTTGGTGTCTTAACTTGTGGATTTGGTGTCTAAGTTGTGGTCTTTGTGTCTATGTTTTGGACTGAGATGGGCTTTTATAAACTTAGTGTCTGCTTGGAGGACTTGGTGTCTAACTTGTGGACTTGGTGTCTAATTTGTGGAATTAGGGGCTAATTTATGACCTTGTTGTCTAAGTTGTGGGCTTGTTGTCTAAGTTGTGGGCTTGGTGTCTAAGTTGTGGGCTTGGTGTCTAAGTTGTGAGCTTGGTGTCTAAGTTGTGGGCTTGGTGTCTAAGTTGTGGACTGAGATGCTCATTTATAACCTTAGTGTCTGCTTGGAGGACTTGGTGTCTAAGTTGTGGTCTTGGTGCCTAAGTTGTGGGCTTGGTGTCTAGGTTGTGGGCTTGGTGTCTAAGTTGTGGGCTTGGTGTCTAAGTTGTGGACTTGGTGTCTAAGTTGTGGGCTTGGTGTCTAAGTTGTGGGCTTGGTGTCTAAGTTGTGGTCTTGGTGTCTAAGTTTTGGACTGAGATGGGCTTTTATAACCTTACTGTCTGCTTGGAGGACTTGGTGTCTAACTTGTGGACTTGGTGTCTAATTTGTGGAATTAGGGGCTAATTTATGACCTTGGTGTCTAAGTTGTGGGCTTGTTGTCTAAGTTGTGGGCTTGGTGTCTAAGTTGTGGGCTTGGTGTCTAAGTTGTGAGCTTGGTGTCTAAGTTGTGGCCTTGGTGTCTAAGTTGTGGACTGAGATGCTCATTTATAAACTTAGGGTCTGCTTGGAGGACTTGGTGTCTAAGTTGTGGCCTTGGTGTCTAAGTTGTGGTCTTGGTGCCTAAGTTGTGGGCTTGGTGTCTAGGTTGTGGGCTTGGTGTCTAAGTTGTGGGCTTGGTGTCTAAGTTGTGGGCTTGGTGTCTAAGTTGTGGGCTTGGTGTCTAAGTTGTGTGCTTGGTGTCTAAGTTGTGGGCTTGGTGTCTAAGTTGTGGGCTTGGTGTCTAAGTTGTGGTCTTGGTGTCTAAGTTTTGGACTGAGATGGGCTTTTATAAACTTAGTGTCTGCTTGGAGGACTTGGTGTCTATCTTGTGGACTTGGTGTCTAATTTGTGGAATTAGGGACTAATTTATGACTTTGTTGTCTAAGTTATGGGTTTGTTGTCTAAGTTGTGGGCTTGGTGTCTAAGTTGTGAGCTTGGTCTCTAATTTGTGGACTTGGTTTCTAAGTTGTGGACTGAGAAGCGCTTTTATAACCTTAGTGTTTGCTTGGAAAACATGGTGTCTAAGTTGTGGACTTGGTGTCTAAGTTGTGGAATTGGTGTCAAAGTTGTGGGCTTGGTCTCTAAGTTGTGGGCTTGTTGTCTAAGTTGTGGCCTTGGTGTCTAAGTTGTGGGCTTGGTGTCTAAGTTTTGAACTGAGATGAGCTTTTATAACCTTAGTGTCTGCTTGGAGGACTTGGTGTCTAAGTTGTGGGATTGGTGTCTAAGTTGTGAGCTTGGTGTCTAAGTTGTGGGCTTGGTGTCTAAGTTGAGGACTTGGTGTAAATGTTGTAGAATTACGGGCTAATTTATGACCTTGGTGTCTATGTTGTGGACTTGGTGTCTAAGTTGTGGACTTGGTGTCTAAGTTGTGGACTTGGTGTATAAGTTGTGGACTTGGTGTAAATGTTGTAGAATTACGGGCTAATTTATGACCTTGGTGTCTATGTTGTGGACTTGGTGTCTAAGTTGTGGACTTGGTGTCTAAGTTGTGGACTTGGTGTCTAAGTTGTGGGCTTGGTGTCTAAGTTGTGGGCTTGGTGTCTAAGTTGTGGCCTTGGTGTCTAAGTTGTGGGCTTGGTGTCTAAGTTTTGAACTGAGATGCGCTTTTAAAACCTTAGTGTCTGCTTGGAGGACTTGGTGTCTAACTTCTGGACTTGGTGTCTAAATTGTGGAATTAGGGGCTAATTTATGACCTTGGTGTCTATGTTTTGTATTTGGTGTCTTAACTTGTGGACTTGGTGTCTAAGTTGTGGACTTGGTGTCTATGTTGTGGACTTGGTGTCTAAGTTGTGGACTTGGTGTCTAAGTTGTGGGCTTGTTTAAGTTGTGGGCTTGGTGTCTAAGTAGTGGGCTTGGTGTCTAAGTTTTGGGCTTGGTTTCTAAGTTGTGGGCTTGGTGTCTAAATTGTGTGCTTGGTGTCTAAGTTGTGGTCTTGGTGTCTAAGTTGTGGGCTTGTTGTCTAAGTTCAGGGCTTGGTGTCTAAGATTTGGGCTTGGTGTCTAAGTTGTGGACGGAGATGCTGATTTATAACCTTAGTGTCTTCTTGGAGGACTGGGTGTCTAATTTGTGGACATGGTGTCTAAGTAGTGGGCTTGGTGTCTAAGTTGTGGACTTGGTGTATAAGTTGTGGACTTGGTGTCTAATTTGTGGACTAGGTTTCTAGGTTGTGGACTGAGATGCGCTTTTATAACCTTAGTGTCTGCTTGGAGGACTTGGTGTCTAACTTGTGGACTTGGTGTCTAAGTTGTGGAATTAGGGGCTAATTTATGACCTTGGTTTCTAAGTTGTGGACTTGTTGTCTAAGTTCTGGAATTAGGGGCTAATTTATGATCTTGGTGTCTAAGTTGTGGACTTGGTGTCTAAATTGCGGACTTGGTGTCTAAATTGTGCACTTGGTGTCTAAGTTGTGGGCTTGGTGTCTATGTTGTGGGCTTGGAATCTAAGTTGTGGGCTTGGTGTCTAAATTGTGGTCTTGGTGTCTAAGTAGTGGGCTTGGTGTCTAAGTAGTGGGCTTAGTGTCTAAGTTGTGTGATTGGTGTCTAACTTGTGGACTGAGATGCTCATTTATAACCTTAGTGTCTGCTTGGAGGACTTGTTGTCTAATTTGTGGACTTGGTGTCTAAGTTGTGGACTTGGTGTATAATTTGAGGACTTGGTGTACAAGTTGAGTACTTGGTGTCTAACTTGTGGACTTGGTGTCTAAGTTGTGTAATTAGGGGCTAATTTATGACCTTGGTGTCTATGTTGTGGACTTGGTGTCTAAGTTGTGGACTTGGTGTCTAAGTTGTGGGCTTGTTGTCTAGGTTGTGGACTTGGTGTATAAGTTGTGGACTTGATGTATAAATTGAGGACTTGGTGTCTAATTTGTGGACTAGGTTTCTAAGTTGTGGACTGAGATGCGCTTTTATAACCTTTCTGTCTGCTTGGAGGACTTGGTGTCTAACTTGTTAACTTGGTGTCTATGTTGTGGAATTAGGGGCTAATTTATGACCTTGGTGTCTAAGTTCTGGACTTCTTGTCTAAGTTGTGGAATTAGGGGCTAATTTATGATCTTGGTGTCTATGTTGTGGATTTGGTGCCTTAAGTTGTGGACTTGGTGTCTAAGTTGTGGCCTTGGTGTCTAAGTTGTGGCCTTGGTGTCTAAGTTGTGGTCTTGGTGCCTAAGTTGTGGGCTTGGTGTCTAGGTTGTGGGTTTGGTGTCTAAGTTGTGGGCTTGGTGTCTAAGTTGTGGGCTTGGTGTCTAAGTTGTGGGCTTGGTGTCTAAGTTGTGGGCTTGGTGTCTAAGTTGTGGGCTTGGTGTCTAAGTTGTGGTCTTGGTGTCTAAGTTTTGGACTGAGATGGGCTTTTATAAACTTAGTGTCTGCTTGGAGGACTTGGTGTCTATCTTGTGGACTTGGTGTCTAATTTGTGGAATTAGGGGCTAATTTATGACCTTGTTGTCTAAGTTATGGGTTTGTTGTCTAAGTTGTGGCCTTGTTGTCTAAGTTGTGGGCTTGGTGTCTAAGTTGTGGGCTTGGTGTCTAAGTTGTGAGCTTGGTGTCTAAGTTGTGGCCTTGGTGTCTAAGTTGTGGACTGAGATGCTCATTTATAACCTTAGTGTCTGCTTGGAGGACTTGGTTTCTAAGTTGTGGACTTGGTGTCTAAGTTGTGGACTTGGTGTAAAAGTTGAGGACTTGGTGTATAAGTTGAGGACTTGGTGTCTAACTTGTGGACTTGGTGTCTAATTTGTGGAATTAGGGGCTAATTTATGACCTTGGTGTCTATGTTGTGGACTTGGTGTTTAAGTTGTGGACTTGGTGTCTAAGTTGTGGGCTTGGTGTCTAAGTTTTGGGCTTGGTGTCTAGGTTGTGGACTTGGTGTCTAGGTTGTGGTCTTGGTGTCTAGGTTGTGGGCTTGGTGTCTAAGTTGTGGGCTTGGTGTCTAAGTTGTGGACTGAGATGCTCATTTATAACCTTAGTGTCTGCTTGGAGGATTCTTGTATTAGTTCTGGACTTGCTGTATAAGTTGAGGACTTCGTGTCTAATTTGTGGACTTGGTTTCTAAGTTGTGGACTGAGATGCGCTTTTATAACCTTAGTGTTTGCTTGGAAAAAATGGTGTCTAAGTTGTGGAATTGGGGTCTAAGTTGTGGAATTAAGGGCTAAATTATGACCTTGGTGTCTATGTTGTGGATTTGGTGTCTTAACTTGTGGACTTGGTGTCTAAGTTGTGGACTTGGTGTCTAGGTTTTGGACTGAGATGCGCTTTTATAACCTTACTGTCTGCTTGGAGGACTTGGTGTCTAACTTCTGGACTTGGTGTCTAAGTTGTGGACTTGGTGTCTAAGTTGTGGGCTTGGTGTCTAAGTTGTGGACTGAGATGCTCATTTATAACCTTAGTGTCTGCTTGGAGGACTTGGTGTCTAAGTTGTGGAATTAAGGGCTAATTTATGACCTTGGTGTCTATGTTGTGGATTTGGTGTCTTAACTTTTGGACTTGGTGTCTAAGTTGTGGACTTGTTGTCTAAGTTGTGGGCTTGTAGTCTAAGTTGTAGGCTTAGTGTCTAAGTTGTGGGCTTGGTGTCTAAGTTGTGCTGAGATGCTGATTTATAACCTTATTGTCTGCTTGGAGGACTTTGTGTCTAAGTTGTGCGCTTGTTGTCTAAGTTGTGGGCTTGGTGTATAAGCTGTGGACTTGGTGTATAAGTTGAGGACTTGGTGTCTAATTTGTGGACTAGGATTCTAGGTTGTGGAATTAGGGACTAATTTATGACCTTGGTTTCTAAGTTGTGGACTTGGTGTCTAAGTTGTGGAATTAGGGGCTAATTTATGATCTTGGTGTCTAAGTTGTGGACTTGGTGTCTAAATTGTGGACTTGGTGTCTAACTTGTGGACTTGGTGTCTAAATTGTGCACTTGGTGTCTAAGTTGTGGGCTTGGTGTCTAGGTTGTAGGCTTGGTGTCTAAGTTGTGGGCTTGGTGTCTAAGTTGTGGTCTTGGTGTCTAAGTTTTGGACTGAGATGCTCATTTATAACCTTAGAGTCTGCTTGGAGGACTTGGTGTCTAATTTGTGGACTTGGTGTCTAAATTGTGGACTCGGTGTATAACTTGAGGACTTGGTGTATAAGTTGAGGACTTGGTGTCTAACTTGTGGACTTGGTGTCTAAGTTGTGTAATTAGGGGCTAATTTATGACCTTGGTGTCTAAGTTGTGGATTTGGTGTCTTAACTTGTGGACTTGGTGTCTAAGTTGTGGGCTTGGTGTCTAAGTTGTGGGCTTGGTGTCTAAGTTGTGGGCATGGTGTCTTAAGTTGTGGGCTTGGTGTCTAAGTTCAGGGCTTGGTGTCTAGGTTGTGGGCTTGGTGTGTAGGTTGTGGGCTTGGTGTCTAAGTTGTGAGCTTGGTGTCTAAGTTGTGTGATTGGTGTCTAAGTTGTGGACTGAGATGCTCATTTATAACCTTAGAGTCTGCTTGGAGAACTTGGTGTCTAATTTGTGGACTTGGTGTCTAAGTTGTGGACTCGGTGTATAATTTGAGGACTTGGTGTATAAGTTGAGGACTTGGTGTCTAACTTGTGGACTTGGTGTCTAAGTTGTGTAATTAGGGGCTAATTTATGACCTTGGTGTCTATGTTGTGTATTTGGTGTCTTAACTTGTGGACTTGGTGTCTAAGTTGTGGGCTTGGTGTCTAAGTTGTGGGCTTGATGTATAAATTGAGGACTTGGTGTCTAATTTGTGGACTAGGTTTCTAAGTTGTGGACTGAGATGCGCTTTTATAACCTTGCTGTCTGCTTGGAGGACTTGGTGTCTAACTTGTGGACTTGGTGTCTAATTTGTGGAATTAGGGGCTAATTTATTACCTTTGTGTCTAATTTCTGGACTTCTTGTCTAAGTTGTGGAATTAGAGGCTAATTTATGATCTTGGTGTCTATGTTGTGGATTTGGTGCCTTAAGTTTTGGGCTTGGTGTCTAAGTTGTGGGCTTGGTGTCTAAGTTGTGGCCTTGGTGTCTAAGTTGTGGTCTTGGTGCCTAAGTTGTGGGCTTGGTGTCTAGGTTGTGGGCTTGGTGTCTAAGTTGTGGGCTTGGTGTCTAAGTTGTGGCCTTCGTGTCTAAGTTGTGTGCTTGGTGTCTAAGTTGTGGTCTTGGTGTCTAAGTTTTGGACTGAGATGGGCTTTCATAAACTTAGTGTCTGCTTGGAGGACTTGGTGTCTATCTTGTGGACTTGGTGTCTAATTTGTGGAATTAGGGGCTAATTTATGACCTTGTTGTCTAAGTTATGGGTTTGTTGTCTAAGTTGTGGGCTTGGTGTCTTAGTTGTGGGCTTGGTGTCTAAGTTGTGCGCTTGTTGTCTAAGTTGTAGGCTTGGTGTCGAAGTTGTGGTCTTGGTGTCTAAGTTTTGGACTTGGTGTCTAAGTTGTGGACTTGGTGTATAAGTTGTGGACTTGGTGTATAAGTTGAGGACTTGGTGTCTAATTTGTGGACTAGGTTTCTAGGTTGTGGCCTGAGATGCGCTTTTATAACCTTAGTGTCTGCTTGGAGGACTTGGTGTCTAACTTGTTAACTTGGTGTCTATGTTGTGGAATTAGGGACTAATTTATGACCTTGGTTTCTAAGTTGTGGACTTGGTGTCTAAGTTGTGGAATTAGGGGCTAATTTATGATCTTGGTGTCTAAGTTGTGGACTTGGTGTCTAAATTGTGGACTTGGTGTCTAACTTGTGGACTTGGTGTCTAAATTGTGCACTTGGTGTCTAAGTTGTGGGCTTGGTGTCTAGGTTGTAGGCTTGGTGTCTAAGTTGTGGGCTTGGTGTCTAAGTTGTGGGCTTGGTGTCTAAGTTTTGGACTGAGATGCTCATTTATAACCTTAGAGTCTGCTTGGAGGACTTGGTGTCTAATTTGTGGACTTGGTGTCTAAGTTGTGGACTCGGTGTATAATTTGAGGACTTGGTGTATAAGTTGAGGACTTGGTGTCTAACTTGTGGACTTGGTGTCTAAGTTGTGTAATTAGGGTCTAATTTATGACCTTGGTGTCTAAGTTGTGGATTTGGTGTCTTAACTTGTGGACTTGGTGTCTAAATTGTGGGCTTGGTGTCTAAGTTGTGGGCTTGGTGTCTAAGTTGTGGGCATGGCGTCTTAAGTTGTGGGCTTGGTGTCTAAGTTCAGGGCTTGGTGTCTAGGTTGTGGGCTTGGTGTGTAGGTTGTGGGCTTGGTGTCTAAGTTGTGGGCTTGGTGTCTAAGTTGTGTGATTGGTGTCTAAGTTGTGGACTGAGATGCTCATTTATAACCTTAGAGTCTGCTTGGAGAACTTGGTGTCTAATTTGTGGACTTGGTGTCTAAGTTGTGGACTCGGTGTATAATTTGAGGACTTGGTGTATAAGTTGAGGACTTGGTGTCTAACTTGTGGACTTGGTGTCTAATTTGAGTAATTAGGGGCTAATTTATGACCTTGGTGTCTATGTTGTGTATTTGCTGTGTTAACTTGTGGACTTGGTGTCTAAGTTGTGGGCTTGGTGTCTAAGTTGTGGGCTTGATGTATAAATTGAGGACTTGGTGTCTAATTTGTGGACTAGGTTTCTAAGTTGTGGACTGAGATGCGCTTTTATAACCTTGCTGTCTGCTTGGAGGACTTGGTGTCTAACTTGTGGACTTGGTGTCTAATTTGTGGAATTAGGGGCTAATTTATTACCTTGGTGTCTAATTTCTGGACTTCTTGTCTAAGTTGTGGAATTAGGGGCTAATTTATGATCTTGGTGTCTATGTTGTGGATTTGGTGCCTTAAGTTTTGGGCTTGGTGTCTTAGTTGTGGGCTTGGTGTCTAAGTTGTGGCCTTGGTGTCTAAGTTGTGGTCTTGGTGCCTAAGTTGTGGGCTTGGTGTCTAGGTTGTGGGCTTGGTGTCTAAGTTGTGGGCTTGGTGTCTAAGTTGTGGGCTTGGTGTCTAAGTTGTGGGCTTGGTGTCTAAGTTTTGGACTGAGATGGGCTTTTATAAACTTAGTGTCTGCTTGGAGGACTTGGTGTCTATCTTGTGGACTTGGTGTCTAATTTGTGGAATTAGGGGCTAATTTATGACCTTGTTGTCTAAGTTATGGGTTTGTTTTCTAAGTTGTGGGCTTGGTGTCTAAGTTGTGGGCTTGGTGTCTAAGTTGTGCGCTTGTTGTCTAAGTTGTAGGCTTGGTGTCGAAGTTGTGGTCTTGGTGTCTAAGTTTTGGACTTGGTGTCTAAGTTGTGGACTTGGTGTATAAGTTGTGGACTTGGTGTATAAGTTGAGGACTTGGTGTCTAATTTGTGGACTAGGTTTCTAGGTTGTGGACTGAGATGCGCTTTTATAACCTTAGTGTCTGCTTGGAGGACTTGGTGTCTAACTTGTTAACTTGGTGTCTATGTTGTGGAATTAGGGACTAATTTATGACCTTGGTTTCTAAGTTGTGGACTTGGTGTCTAAGTTGTGGAATTAGGGGCTAATTTATGATCTTGGTGTCTAAGTTGTGGACTTGGTGTCTAAATTGTGGACTTGGTGTCTAACTTGTGGACTTGGTGTCTAAATTGTGCACTTGGTGTCTAAGTTGTGGGCTTGGTGTCTAGGTTGTAGGCTTGGTGTCTAAGTTGTGGGCTTGGTGTCTAAGTTGTGGTCTTGGTGTCTAAGTTTTGGACTGAGATGCTCATTTATAACCTTAGAGTCTGCTTGGAGGACTTGGTGTCTAATTTGTGGACTTGGTGTCTAAATTGTGGACTCGGTGTATAATTTGAGGACTTGGTGTATAAGTTGAGGACTTGGTGTCTAACTTGTGGACTTGGTGTCTAAGTTGTGTAATTAGGGGCTAATTTATGACCTTGGTGTCTAAGTTGTGGATTTGGTGTCTTAACTTGTGGACTTGGTGTCTAAGTTGTGGGCTTGGTGTCTAAGTTGTGGGCTTGGTGTCTAAGTTGTGGGCATGGTGTCTTAAGTTGTGGGCTTGGTGTCTAAGTTCAGGGCTTGGTGTCTAGGTTGTGGGCTTGGTGTGTAGGTTGTGGGCTTGGTGTCTAAGTTGTGAGCTTGGTGTCTAAGTTGTGTGATTGGTGTCTAAGTTGTGGACTGAGATGCTCATTTATAACCTTAGAGTCTGCTTGGAGAACTTGGTGTCTAATTTGTGGACTTGGTGTCTAAGTTGTGGACTCGGTGTATAATTTGAGGACTTGGCGTATAAGTTGAGGACTTGGTGTCTAACTTGTGGACTAGGTGTCTAATTTGTGTAATTAGGGGCTAATTTATGACCTTGGTGTCTATGTTGTGTATTTGGTGTCTTAACTTGTGGACTTGGTGTCTAAGTTGTGGGCTTGGTGTCGAAGTTGTGGGCTTGATGTATAAATTGAGGACTTGGTGTCTAATTTGTGGACTAGGTTTCTAAGTTGTGGACTGAGATGCGCTTTTATAACCTTGCTGTCTGCTTGGAGGACTTGGTGTCTAACTTGTGGACTTGGTGTCTAATTTGTGGAATTAGGGGCTAATTTATTACCTTGGTGTCTAATTTCTGGACTTCTTGTCTAAGTTGTGGAATTAGGGGCTAATTTATGATCTTGGGGTCTATGTTGTGGATTTGGTGCCTTAAGTTTTGGGCTTGGTGTCTAAGTTGTGGCCTTGGTGTCTAAGTTGTGGCCTTGGTGTCTAAGTTGTGGTCTTGGTGCCTAAGTTGTGGGCTTGGTGTCTAAGTTGTGGACTCGGTGTATAATTTGAGGACTTGGTGTATAAGTTGAGGACTTGGTGTCTAACTTGTGGACTTGGTGTCTAAGTTGTGTAATTAGGGTCTAATTTATGACCTTGGTGTCTAAGTTGTGGATTTGGTGTCTTAACTTGTGGACTTGGTGTCTAAATTGTGGGCTTGGTGTCTAAGTTGTGGGCTTGGTGTCTAAGTTGTGGGCATGGCGTCTTAAGTTGTGGGCTTGGTGTCTAAGTTCAGGGCTTGGTGTCTAGGTTGTGGGCTTGGTGTGTAGGTTGTGGGCTTGGTGTCTAAGTTGTGGGCTTGGTGTCTAAGTTGTGTGATTGGTGTCTAAGTTGTGGACTGAGATGCTCATTTATAACCTTAGAGTCTGCTTGGAGAACTTGGTGTCTAATTTGTGGACTTGGTGTCTAAGTTGTGGACTCGGTGTATAATTTGAGGACTTGGTGTATAAGTTGAGGACTTGGTGTCTAACTTGTGGACTTGGTGTCTAATTTGAGTAATTAGGGGCTAATTTATGACCTTGGTGTCTATGTTGTGTATTTGCTGTGTTAACTTGTGGACTTGGTGTCTAAGTTGTGGGCTTGGTGTCTAAGTTGTGGGCTTGATGTATAAATTGAGGACTTGGTGTCTAATTTGTGGACTAGGTTTCTAAGTTGTGGACTGAGATGCGCTTTTATAACCTTGCTGTCTGCTTGGAGGACTTGGTGTCTAACTTGTGGACTTGGTGTCTAATTTGTGGAATTAGGGGCTAATTTATTACCTTGGTGTCTAATTTCTGGACTTCTTGTCTAAGTTGTGGAATTAGGGGCTAATTTATGATCTTGGTGTCTATGTTGTGGATTTGGTGCCTTAAGTTTTGGGCTTGGTGTCTTAGTTGTGGGCTTGGTGTCTAAGTTGTGGCCTTGGTGTCTAAGTTGTGGTCTTGGTGCCTAAGTTGTGGGCTTGGTGTCTAGGTTGTGGGCTTGGTGTCTAAGTTGTGGGCTTGGTGTCTAAGTTGTGGGCTTGGTGTCTAAGTTGTGGGCTTGGTGTCTAAGTTTTGGACTGAGATGGGCTTTTATAAACTTAGTGTCTGCTTGGAGGACTTGGTGTCTATCTTGTGGACTTGGTGTCTAATTTGTGGAATTAGGGGCTAATTTATGACCTTGTTGTCTAAGTTATGGGTTTGTTTTCTAAGTTGTGGGCTTGGTGTCTAAGTTGTGGGCTTGGTGTCTAAGTTGTGCGCTTGTTGTCTAAGTTGTAGGCTTGGTGTCGAAGTTGTGGTCTTGGTGTCTAAGTTTTGGACTTGGTGTCTAAGTTGTGGACTTGGTGTATAAGTTGTGGACTTGGTGTATAAGTTGAGGACTTGGTGTCTAATTTGTGGACTAGGTTTCTAGGTTGTGGACTGAGATGCGCTTTTATAACCTTAGTGTCTGCTTGGAGGACTTGGTGTCTAACTTGTTAACTTGGTGTCTATGTTGTGGAATTAGGGACTAATTTATGACCTTGGTTTCTAAGTTGTGGACTTGGTGTCTAAGTTGTGGAATTAGGGGCTAATTTATGATCTTGGTGTCTAAGTTGTGGACTTGGTGTCTAAATTGTGGACTTGGTGTCTAACTTGTGGACTTGGTGTCTAAATTGTGCACTTGGTGTCTAAGTTGTGGGCTTGGTGTCTAGGTTGTAGGCTTGGTGTCTAAGTTGTGGGCTTGGTGTCTAAGTTGTGGTCTTGGTGTCTAAGTTTTGGACTGAGATGCTCATTTATAACCTTAGAGTCTGCTTGGAGGACTTGGTGTCTAATTTGTGGACTTGGTGTCTAAATTGTGGACTCGGTGTATAATTTGAGGACTTGGTGTATAAGTTGAGGACTTGGTGTCTAACTTGTGGACTTGGTGTCTAAGTTGTGTAATTAGGGGCTAATTTATGACCTTGGTGTCTAAGTTGTGGATTTGGTGTCTTAACTTGTGGACTTGGTGTCTAAGTTGTGGGCTTGGTGTCTAAGTTGTGGGCTTGGTGTCTAAGTTGTGGGCATGGTGTCTTAAGTTGTGGGCTTGGTGTCTAAGTTCAGGGCTTGGTGTCTAGGTTGTGGGCTTGGTGTGTAGGTTGTGGGCTTGGTGTCTAAGTTGTGAGCTTGGTGTCTAAGTTGTGTGATTGGTGTCTAAGTTGTGGACTGAGATGCTCATTTATAACCTTAGAGTCTGCTTGGAGAACTTGGTGTCTAATTTGTGGACTTGGTGTCTAAGTTGTGGACTCGGTGTATAATTTGAGGACTTGGCGTATAAGTTGAGGACTTGGTGTCTAACTTGTGGACTAGGTGTCTAATTTGTGTAATTAGGGGCTAATTTATGACCTTGGTGTCTATGTTGTGTATTTGGTGTCTTAACTTGTGGACTTGGTGTCTAAGTTGTGGGCTTGGTGTCGAAGTTGTGGGCTTGATGTATAAATTGAGGACTTGGTGTCTAATTTGTGGACTAGGTTTCTAAGTTGTGGACTGAGATGCGCTTTTATAACCTTGCTGTCTGCTTGGAGGACTTGGTGTCTAACTTGTGGACTTGGTGTCTAATTTGTGGAATTAGGGGCTAATTTATTACCTTGGTGTCTAATTTCTGGACTTCTTGTCTAAGTTGTGGAATTAGGGGCTAATTTATGATCTTGGGGTCTATGTTGTGGATTTGGTGCCTTAAGTTTTGGGCTTGGTGTCTAAGTTGTGGCCTTGGTGTCTAAGTTGTGGCCTTGGTGTCTAAGTTGTGGTCTTGGTGCCTAAGTTGTGGGCTTGGTGTCTAGGTTGTGGGTTTGGTGTCTAAGTTGTGGGCTTGGTGTCTAAGTTGTGGGCTTGGTGTCTAAGTTGTGGGCTTGGTATCTAAGTTGTGGGCTTGGTGTCTAAGTTGTGGGCTTGGTGTCTAAGTTGTGGTCTTGGTGTCTAAGTTTTGGACTGAGATGGGCTTTTATAAACTTAGTGTCTGCTTGGAGGACTTGGTGTCTATCTTGTGGACTTGGTGTCTAATTTGTGGAATTAGGGGCTAATTTATGACCTTGTTGTCTAAGTTATGGGTTTGTTGTCTAAGTTGTGGGCTTGGTGTCTAAGTTGTGGGCTTGGTGTCTAAGTTGTGGGCTTGGTGTCTAAGTTGTGAGCGTGGTGTCTAAGTTGTGGGCTTGGTGTCTAAGTTGTGGACTGAGATGCTCATTTATAACCTTAGTGTCTGCTTGGAGGACTTGGTGTCTAAGTTGTGGGCTTGGTGTCTCAGTTGTGGCCTTGGTGTCTAAATTGTGGTCTTGGTGCCTAAGTTGTGGGCTTGGTGTCTAGGTTGTGGGCTTGGTGTCTAAGTTGTGGACTTGGTGTCTAAGTTGTGGGCTTGGTGTCTAAGTTGTGGTCTTGGTGTCTAAGTTGTGGGCTTGGTGTCTAAGTTGTGGTCTTGGTGTCTAAGTTTTGGACTGAGATGGGCTTTTATAACCTTA
Organism: Psittacula echo; assembly: GCF_963264785.1. Lineage (NCBI taxonomy): Eukaryota > Metazoa > Chordata > Aves > Psittaciformes > Psittacidae > Psittacula > Psittacula echo. The sequence goes on along the minus strand of NW_027664226.1, from coordinate 117,390 downwards.
CTGTCTGCTTGGAGGACTTGGTGTCTAACTTGTGGACTTGGTGTCTAATTTGTGGAATTAGGGGCTAATTTATGACCTTGGTGTCTAAGTTGCGGGCTTGTTGTCTAAGTTGTGGGCTTGGTGTCTAAGTTGTGGGCTTGGTGTCTAAGTTGTGAGCTTGGTGTCTAAGTTGTGGCCTTGGTGTCTAAGTTGTGGACTGAGATGCTCATTTATAACCTTAGGGTCTGGTTGGAGGACTTGGTGTCTACGTTGTGGACTTGGTGTCTAAGTTGTGGACTTGGTGTAAAAGTTGAGGACTTGGTGTATAAGTTGAGGACTTGGTGTCTAACTTGTGGACTTGGTGTCTAAGTTGTAGAATTAGGGGCTAATTTCTGACCTTGGTGTCTATGTTGTGGACTTGGTGTCTAAGTTGTGGCCTTGGTGTCTAAGTTGTGGGCTTGGTGTCTAAGTTTTGGGCTTGGTGTAAATGTTGTAGAATTACGGGCTAATTTATGACCTTGGTGTCTATGTTGTGGACTTGGTGTCTAAGTTGTGGACTTGGTGTCTAAGTTGTGGACTTGGTGTATAAGTTGTGGACTTGGTGTAAATGTTGTAGAATTACGGGCTAATTTATGACCTTGGTGTCTATGTTGTGGACTTGGTGTCTAAGTTGTGGACTTGGTGTCTAAGTTGTGGACTTGGTGTCTAAGTTGTGGGCTTGGTCTCTAAGTTGTGGGCTTGGTGTCTAAGTTGTGGCCTTGGTGTCTAAGTTGTGGGCTTGGTGTCTAAGTTTTGAACTGAGATGCGCTTTTATAACCTTAGTGTCTGCTTGGAGGACTTGGTGTCTAACTTCTGGACTTGGTGTCTAAATTGTGGAATTAGGGGCTAATTTATGACCTTGGTGTCTATGTTTTGTATTTGGTGTCTTAACTTGTGGACTTGGTGTCTAAGTTGTGGACTTGGTGTCTATGTTGTGGACTTGGTGTCTAAGTTGTGGACTTGGTGTCTAAGTTGTGGGCTTGTTTAAGTTGTGGGCTTGGTGTCTAAGTAGTGGGCTTGGTGTCTAAGTTTTGGGCTTGGTTTCTAAGTTGTGGGCTTGGTGTCTAAATTGTGTGCTTGGTGTCTAAGTTGTGGTCTTGGTGTCTAAGTTGTGGTCTTGTTGTCTAAGTTCAGGGCTTGGTGTCTAAGATTTGGGCTTGGTGTCTAAGTTGTGGACGGAGATGCTGATTTATAACCTTAGTGTCTTCTTGGAGGACTGGGTGTCTAATTTGTGGACATGGTGTCTAAGTAGTGGGCTTGGTGTCTAAGTTGTGGACTTGGTGTATAAGTTGTGGACTTGGTGTCTAATTTGTGGACTAGGTTTCTAGGTTGTGGACTGAGATGCGCTTTTATAACCTTAGTGTCTGCTTGGAGGACTTGGTGTCTAACTTGTGGACTTGGTGTCTAAGTTGTGGAATTAGGGGCTAATTTATGACCTTGGTTTCTAAGTTGTGGACTTGTTGTCTAAGTTCTGGAATTAGGGGCTTATTTATGATCTTGGTGTCTAAGTTGTGGACTTGGTGTCTAAATTGCGGACTTGGTGTCTAAATTGTGCACTTGGTGTCTAAGTTGTGGGCTTGGTGTCTAAGTTGTGGGCTTGGAATCTAAGTTTTGGTCTTGGTGTCTAAATTGTGGTCTTGGTGTCTAAGTAGTGGGCTTGGTGTCTAAGTAGTGGGCTTAGTGTCTAAGTTGTGTGATTGGTGTCTAACTTGTGGACTGAAATGCTCATTTATAACCTTAGTGTCTGCTTGGAGGACTTGTTGTCTAATTTGTGGACTTGGTGTCTAAGTTGTGGACTTGGTGTATAATTTGAGGACTTGGTGTATAAGTTGAGTACTTGGTGTCTAACTTGTGGACTTGGTGTCTAAGTTGTGTAATTAGGGGCTAATTTATGACCTTGGTGTCTATGTTGTGGACTTGGTGTCTAAGTTGTGGACTTGGTGTCTAAGTTGTGGGCTTGTTGTCTAGGTTGTGGACTTGGTGTCTAGGTTGTGGGCTTGGTGTCTAGGTTGTGGAATTAAGGGCTAATTTATGACCTTGGTGTCTATGTTGTGGATTTGGTGTCTTAACTTGTGGACTTGGTGTCTCAGTTGTGGGCTTGGTGTCTAAGTTGTGGGCTTGGTGTCTAAGTTGTGGGCATGGTGTCTTAAGTTGTGGGCTTGGTGTCTAAGTTGTGGGCTTGGTGTCTATGTTGTGAGCTTGGTGTCTAAGTTGTGGTGTTGGTGTCTAAGTTGTGGACTGAGATGCTCATTTATAACCTTAGTGTCTGCTTGGAGGACTTGGTGTCTAAGTTGTGGACTTGGTGTATAAGTTGTGGACTTGGTGTATAAGTTGTGGACTTGGTATCTAAGTTGTATCCTTGGTGTCTAAGTTGTGGACTTGGTGTCTAACTTGTGGGCTTGGTGTCTAAGTTGTGGGCTTGGTGTATAAGTTGTGGGCTTGGTGTCTAAGTAGTGGGCTTGGTGTTTAAGTTGTGGCCTTCGTGTCTAAGTTGTGGGCTTGGTGTCTAAGTTGTGGGCTTGGTGTCTAAGTTGTGGGCTTGGTGTATAAGTTGTGGACTTGGTGTATAAGTTGTGGACTTGATGTATAAATTGAGGACTTGGTGTCTAATTTGTGGACTAGGTTTCTAAGTTGTGGACTGAGATGCGCTTTTATAACCTTACTGTCTGCTTGGAGGACTTGGTGTCTAACTTGTTAACTTGGTGTCTATGTTGTGGAATTAGGGGCTAATTTATGACCTTGGTGTCTAAGTTCTGGACTTGGTGTATAAGTTGTGGAATTAGGGGCTAATTTATGATCTTGGTGTCTATGTTGTGGATTTGGTGCCTTAAGTTGTGGACTTGGTGTCTAAGTTGTGGCCTTGGTGTCTAAGTTGTGGTCTTTGTGCCTAAGTTGTGGGTTTGGTGTCCAGGTTGTGGGCTTGGTGTCTAAGTTGTGGGCTTGGTGTCTAAGTTGTGGGCTTGGTGTCTAAGTTGTGGGCTTGGTGTCTAAGTTGTGGTCTTGGTGTCTAAGTTTTGGACTGAGATGGGCTTTTATAAACTTAGTGTCTGCTTGGAGGACTTGGTGTCTAACTTGTGGACTTGGTGTCTAATTTGTGGAATTAGGGGCTAATTTATGAGCTTGTTGTCTAAGTTATGGGTTTGTTGTCTAAGTTGTGGGCTTGGTGTCTAAGTTGTGGGCTTGGTGTCTAAGTTGTGGGCTTGGTGTCTAAGTTGTGGACTTGGTGTCTAAGATGGAGCGGCGCGGCGGGGCGCGCGACCGGCCGCCGCCACTGCCACCACTGCCACCGCAGCCGGACGAGGCCGCCGCGGGGGGCACCGGGCTGGACCGGACCGGACTGTATCGCACCGGACCTGTTGCGCTCGGCGGCGGCAACAGTGTTGCCGGTGTGGTTCAGGTGGAGTGATGGCGATGGCGGCCAGCATGGTGTGTTCCAGTTTGTTTGTTTGCTTGTTTGTTTGTTTGTTTTGTGACAGATGATGAAGAGGAACTTGACAACGGCCGCAACATGGCTGGAGTCTGCTGCAGGAGTTGTGAGCAGTGAGGCTGCCTGGCAAGCCATGGCACTCTGCATGCTAAGTAGAGGGACTCCTTTACGGGGCAGGGGGTGGGGGAGAATGTCAGAATGTCGGGAAGGGGTTTGAAATGTAGCCTTCGGATGTAGCATCTGAGCCGGAATGTCAGAAGGTCGGAGAACATGCTCGGAGGTGCCTGGGAGGGGCAGGGTCAGCTCTAGTGAAGGTAGGGACTCGGAGTGAAATGCCAGGATGAAAAGGTGACGTTTTGTCGTCGTGCACGGAGGGAACACATGCACAATCAATATGATTGATAAAAGTGATCCGTTTATTGTGCTCAAATAGTGGGTATATATAGTGTCAAACTGCCACGTACACACAGCTTCCCGCAGTGATTGGTTGGCATATACAGCATTGGGTACATTCCAGGTGCATTTTGGTGATTTTCCCCTGCTCATATACACATCCTCCTCTCAAGGTCTCTGCTCCTAGTTCACAGACAATTTTTAGCTACAAGGTAGGCCAGCTGCTCTTCTATCTCTATTGGTTAACTTCCAGGGTTTTTCAACTGCTGGCAACTGTACACAACTGGTGTTTTTTCTCACTTTCACAGAATCTGTGCTTAATTAAGCTCAGACATGGGAACATGACCTTTGCTTGCTAACCATGCCTCCACAATTCCCCCTTTTTCTTTTTGAGCAAGTTAGACGGACGCTACACTTTTCTTAAGCATTGATATCACACATCGCAGCATACAACTTGCTATTAATACGAATAAGACTACCGCACATAATATAGTTGCACCTTGCATAAGCAAATCTTTAAGCCATCCAGAAATTCCCCATCCTTTAAAGAGTTTTGTCAACCAATCCAAACCATCATCTCTTATTAGTCGCTTGACCCCTTCTCTTAATTGTTGTATACTTTTATAAATTGACTCCAAATGATCTGACAAATTCATACAGCACATTCCTTCAAACTCTGCGCAACCATGTCCTTGTGCCAACAACAAAAAATCAATTGCTGTTCTATTCTGTAAGGTGGCATGAGGAATACTATCAACATCAGTTAAAAGTCCGCTCATAGCAAGTGAAGTAGCATTTGTCTGTCTTGCAAGCCAAGAAACTAGTTTATTTAATGTTGCTAAAGCTTGAGCTCTAGCTACTTTGGGAGCTAAAAATGAGGCAGCTATTATTTCACCCAGGTTCCAAAAATTTACTTTGTCCTCACAGCTCAAATGAAAAGCATGCTTTGACCTTCAAGAACACAATCCTCTTTTGTATATTACCATAGTGCTGTTAGGGATAAACATGCCTAAGATATCTGCTGTACATGGGCAATTATATGGGACTTTACATAGGACGGCACCCCCTGCCAGGCCCGATCCTGTGGCAACTAAGGCACAGACTCTGTTTCTGGCTACAAACAAAATCCCTTATTGAGTGAGCTTACAGGCTTTTATAGTATTCTGCCTAGCGGTTAGTAGTGGTTAGTTCCTTTGGTACTTTTCCATCACGAAACAATCTTATTGATCACGCACTTTCTCAGCCAATCACATTACTGTCCACGCACTTTTGCTTGACCAATTATTTCTAAACATAGTTCTTTGCTATCACTACTCATTATATCGAAACTTTCACTTCCCCTTGACTACACATTCTTTATCATGTCTTAAGCATCCTCCTGTGTTCAAATTTACAGTCCTCAGAAATTATCTTGCTGTTCTCTCTTCGGTTCCACCCAATGTTCTTTCTCCGGTTCTTCCCAACTTGTCCCTTTCACTTCTTTCAAGGTTTGTGGTTGGTAAGAGTCCAAATGTTCAGGCTCTCGTCCAGGTCTACTGGTGCAGCTTCTTGTGCAGCATGTTGAAGACGGCTTTTTTTTTTTTCTTTTTTTTTTTTTTTTTCACCCTCTTTATTTGTTCCATTACCTGCTTTATAACACTACCATTGTATTACAATCTTTCTAGTTTTTGTCTTAGCATTTTCTAGTAGCTGCTGCAAATTTGCATGCTCTAACATCTCTTTTACAAGTAACAAATCCACACAACACAAGGTATAGTTTCTCATTAGTAACTGGCTAGTAAATACAGGTGGTTTTATACACAAAATCACAGCCTCTAATAATAGCTACGTTATAAGCACACATATTCAAGTTGTTACTTTTCAGTTACCCCCAAGTGATGTCCTGCAATCATTTATTTTTCTCTTCCTCTATCTCATTCTGCTCGGGGTATTTACTGTCAGCTCCTATAGCTGAGGTATCAGGTTTCTCCACTTGTCTGTCCAGCTTATGGTAAGGGTTAACAAACTTTGCAGGTAGCCACCATGGATCTTTAGGTAGGAGGATACAAACATACTCCCTATCCTATGCTATCAGCTCCTGAGAAGGAGCTGGGTTAGAGTGATTCAAAGGCATTCTGATGGGAAAAGGATGTGAAGCTACAGCTGCCTGCCTGCTTAGCAGCAGCCATAAATACCTGCCAGCAACAGCAATTTGCATTAACCCTTTCTTGTCCAAAATGTTAATCTGCTACCCATTAAAACTTTTATACAAACCCAAGAACAAAAAATACATAGAGCACTGTCCGCCCTCAGCACACACACACGCACGGGATCCCACAAGCACACTCCATACAACTACAATATTCAAAACACAAAGCCTAGACAATCATTACTTCCACTACACAGTCCCTCATACGGAACGTGGCGTAAGGACCCTGTGAAGATAATCAAAAAATCAGCTCCAAGCAGCATCATCGCAGTGTGAGGTTGCAGGCTCAACTTTAGCGGGTGTCCCCACAGAGGCTCTGCCTCCCCACATCGCATGAGCCTTGGGCTTTTACACTGATCAAAATGCACACTCATTCCGATGCAGGTGGCCAGCCTACATGGGAAGAAGTGGTCAGCAATATCCTTAAAAATTCTCCAAGGTCTAATAGAAACACAAATATACATGGATATATATTTCCCAACTTCTAATACATGTGGATAACAAAGAGACTATCAAATGAGTTGTATATGGGGTTTCAAGTCCCCAGCCTGCCACATTACTCATATAGCATGTTCAAAAGGCTATTTTTTTTTTTTTTTTTTCCCTGTTTCTTCTTTTTTTCTTTTTTCTGTAGGGGCCAGTTTGTTGTCAGCAGGGAGGATTCCCCCAGGGTAGGCTTTGAGGGTTGTTGTCGCTCGTTGTGGGGAATCCCCCTGTCCCTCGCCCTGTCGCACAAGGGCGAGTGTTACCAGGACTCCACTTCGCCTTTTCCTGCTGCTGCCGTTGTTGCTGTTGCCGGTGCCGTGGTTTCTGGCAGTCGCGCTGCAGCTCCAGCGCTGCCTCCTCGGCCGCGTGGCCCGAGAGCTCTGGCCGCGCCTCCCGGGGCACCTTCCTCCACAGCTCCCACACTTGCACCCGCGGCTCCTCCATTTGCAGCTCCTCGGTGTCCCGCAGCCGCTCCGGCAGCTCCTCTCCTGGAGATAACTTTCTCGATAGCACCCCACATCTCCTTCCATAATCAAAAAGGGCAGTAAGCCCTTTTCCTAGATCCCGCTTCTCTAAGAAGCACTTAAATAAATCAAAGTCCGCTTGTCTTTCCATTTTTCACTACTCTCTCTTTTTTAAGTTTTGGTACCAATGCAGCTCACCAGCAAGCAGGCCAACTCAGCGGGCGGCGGAGGCTCCCTCTTCGTCCTCCAGGCTCAGAGGCTCCTATTCTCTTTCAGGATTGACCTCTGTCTCTTCTCCGGGCTTTACCTTCGGACTACTTAGTAGTCCGATTCTTTTTTTTTTTTTTTTTTTTTTTTATCATAGGCTCCTCTTCTCTTTCAGGATTGGCCTCTTTTTTCTTCTTTCACTGCCCGTTCTCTGCCCGGCATCTTCGACCAGCAAAACCGAGCATTTTTTTTTCTTCTTTCAGCCATCCGGATGCTGCTTCTCCGGTGCTTTCCCGCTCCATGCGCAATTCTCCCAGCCACTACGGGTACCCGGGTTCCTCTGTTGGTCGCTGTTCAGGGCGCCAATATCTCGTCGCGCACAGAGGGAACACCAGCACAATCAATATGATTGATAAAAGTGATCCGTTTATTGTGCTCAAATAATGGGTATATATAGTGTCAAACTGCCACGTACACACAGCTTCCCGTAGTGATTGGTTGGCATATACAGCATTGGGTACATTCCAGGTGCATTTCGGTGATTTCCCCTGCTCATATACACATCCTCCTCTCAAGGTCTCTGCTCCTAGTTCACAATTTTTAGCTACAAAGTAGGCCAGCTGCTCTTCTATCTCTATTGGTTAACTTCCAGGGTTTTTCCACTGCTGGCAACTGTACACAACTGGTGTTTTATCTCACTTTCACAGAATCTGTGCTTAATTAAGCTCAGACATGGGAACATGACCTTTGCTTGCTAACCATGCCTCCACAATTCCCCCTTTTTCTTTTTGAGCAAGTTAGACGGACGCTACACTTTTCTTAAGCATTGATATCACACATCGCAGCATACAACTTGCTATTAATATGAATAAGACTACTGCACATAATATAGTTGCACCTTGCATAAGCAAATCTTTAAGCCATCCAGAAATTCCCCATCCTTTAAAGAGTTTTGTCAACCAATCCAAACCATCATCTCTTATTAGTCGCTTGACCCCTTCTCTTAATTGTTGTATGCTTTTATAAATTGACTCCAAATGATCTGACAAATTCATACAGCACATTCCTTCAAACTCTGCGCAACCATGTCCTTGTGCCAACAACAAAAAATCAATTGCTGTTCTATTCTGTAAGGTGGCATGAGGAATACTATCAACATCAGTTAAAAGTCCGCTCATAGCAAGTGAAGTAGCATTTGTCTGTCTTGCAAGCCAAGAAACTAGTTTATTTAATGTTGCTAAAGCTTGAGCTCTAGCTACTTTGGGAGCTAAAAATGAGGCAGCTATTATTTCACCCAGGTTCCAAAAATCTACTTTGTCCTCACAGCTCAAATAAAAAACATGCTTTGACCTTCAAGAACACAATCCTCTTTTGTATATTACCATAGTGCTGTTAGGGATAAACATGCCTAAGATATCTGCTGTACATGGGCAATTATATGGGACTTTACATAGGACGGCACCCCCTGCCAGGCCCGATCCTGTGGCAACTAAGGCACAGACTCTGTTTCTGGCTACAAACAAAATCCCTTATTGAGTGAGCTTACAGGCTTTTATAGTATTCTGCCTAGCGGTTAGTAGTGGTTAGTTCCTTTGGTACTTTTCCATCACGAAACAATCTTATTGATCACGCACTTTCTCAGCCAGTCACATTACTGTCCACACACTTTTGCTTGACCAATTATTTCTAAACATACTTCTGCCAGTGGACAGTCAGGCCAGTGGGCCTGGTGTCTAAGTTGTGGGCTTGGTGTCTAGGTTGTGGTCCTGGTGTCTAGGTTGTGGTCCTGGTGTCTAGGTTGTGGGCTTGGTGTCTAGGTTGTGGGCTTGGTGACTAGGTTGTGACCTTGGTGTCTCAGTTGTGACATTGGTGTCTCCTTGGAGGACTTGATGTCTAAGTTGTAGACTTCGTGTCTAATTTGTGGACTTGGTGTTTAAGTTGTGGACTGAGATGCTCATTTATAACCTTAGTGTCTGCTTGGGGGACTTGGTGTCTAACTTCTGGACTTGGTGTCTAAGTTGTGGAATTAGGGGCTAATTTATGACCTTGGTTTCTAAGTTGTGGACTTGGTGTCTAAGTTGTGGACTTGGTGTCTAAGTTGTGGACTTGGTGTCTAAGTTGTGGACTTGGTGTCTAAGTTGTGGACTTGGTGTCTAAGTTGTGGACTTGGTGTCTAGGTTGTCGACTTGGTGTCTAGGTTGTGGACTTGGTGTCTAGGTTGTGGGCTTGGTGTCTAGGTTGTGGGCTTGGTGTCTAGGTTGTGGGCTTGGTATCTAGGTTGCGGGCTTGGTGTCTAGGTTGTGGGCTTGGTGTCTAGGTTGTGGGTCTGGTGTCTAAGTTGTTGGCCTGGTGTCTAAGTTGTCGCCTGGTGTCTAAGTTGTGGGCCTGGTGTCTAAGTTGTGGGCCTGGTGTCTAAGTTGTGGGCTTGGTGTCTAAGTTGTTGGCCTGGTGTCTAAGTTGTGGGCTTGGTGTCTAAGTTGTGGGCTTGGTGTCTAAGTTGTGGGCTTGGTGTCTAAGTTGTGGGCTTCGTATCTAAGTTGGGGACTTGGTGTCTAAGTTGTGGACTTGGTGTCTAAGTTGTGGGCTTGTTGTCTAAGTTGTGGTCTTGGTGTCTACGTTGTGGACTTGGTGTCTAAGCTGTGAACTTGTTGTCTAAGCTGTGGACTTGGTGTCTAAGCTGTGGACCTGGTGTCTAAGTTGTGGACTTGGTGTCTAAGCTGTGGACTTGGTGTCTAAGTTGTGGACTGAGATGCACTTTTATAACCTTAGGGTCTGCTTGGAGGACTTGGTGTCTAACTTGTGGACTTGGTGTCTAAGTTGTGGAATTAGGGGCTAATTTATGACCTTGGTGTCTAAGTTGTGGACTTGTTGTCTTAAGTTGTGGACTTGTTGTCTTAAGTTGTGGACTTGGTGTCTTAAGTTGTGGGCTTGGTGTCTAAGTTGTGGGCTTGGTGTCTAAGTTGTGGGCTTGGTGTCTAAGTTGTGGGCTTGGTGTCTAAGTTGTGGGCTGGGGGTCTAAGTTGTGGGCTTGGTGTCTAAGTTGTGGGCTTCGTGTCCACGTTGTGGACTTGGTGTCTAGGTTGTGGAGTGGTGTCTAGGTTGTGGACTTGGTGTCTAGGTTGTGGACTTGGTGTCTAGGTTGTGGACTTGGTGTCTAGGTTGTGGACTTGGTGTCTAAGTTCTGGGCTTGGTGTCTAAGCTGTGGGCTTCGTGTCTAAGCTGTGAGCTTGGTGTCTAAGTTGTGGGCTTGGAGTCTACGTTGTGGACTTGGTGTCTAAGTTGTGACTTGGCGGTTAATTTATGACCTTAGTGTCTTGTTGGAGGACTTGATGTTTAAGTTTTGACCTTAGTATCTTCTTGGAGGACTTGGTGTCTAAGTTGTGGACTTGGTGTCTATGTTGTGGACCTGGTGTCTAGAGTTGTGGAATTTGAGGCTTATTTATGATCTTAGTGTCTGCTTGGAGGAGTTGGTGTCTCACTTGTGGTCTAGGTGTCTTAGTTGTGTACTAGGTGTCTCAGTTGTGGACTAGGTGTCTCTGTTGTGACCTTGGTGTCTCTGTTGTGACCTTGGTGTCTCTGTTGTGACCTTGGTATCTCAGTTGTGACCTTGGTGTCTAAGTTGTGGACTTGGTGTCTAGGTTGTCGACTTGGTGTCTAGGTTGTCGACTTGGTGTCTAGGTTGTGGACTTGGTGTCTAGGTTGTGGGCTTGGTGTCTAGGTTGTCGACTTGGTGTCTAGGTTGTCGACTTGGTGTCTAGGTTGTGGACTTGGTGTCTAGGTTGTGGGCTTGGTGTCTAGGTTGTGGGCTTGGTGTCTAGGTTGTGGGCTTGGTATCTAGGTTGCGGGCTTGGTGTCTAGGTTGTGGGCTTGGTGTCTAGGTTGTGGGTCTGGTGTCTAAGTTGTTGGCCTGGTGTCTAAGTTGTCGCCTGGTGTCTAAGTTGTGGGCCTGGTGTCTAAGTTGTGGGCCTGGTGTCTAAGTTGTGGGCTTGGTGTCTAAGTTGTTGGCCTGGTGTCTAAGTTGTGGGCTTGGTGTCTAAGTTGTGGGCTTGGTGTCTAAGTTGTGGGCTTGGTGTCTAAGTTGTGGGCTTGGTGTCTAAGTTGTGGGCTTCGTATCTAAGTTGGGGACTTGGTGTCTAAGTTGTGGACTTGGTGTCTAAGTTGTGGGCTTGTTGTCTAAGTTGTGGTCTTGGTGTCTACGTTGTGGACTTGGTGTCTAAGCTGTGAACTTGTTGTCTAAGCTGTGGACTTGGTGTCTAAGCTGTGGACCTGGTGTCTAAGTTGTGGACTTGGTGTCTAAGCTGTGGACTTGGTGTCTAAGTTGTGGACTGAGATGCACTTTTATAACCTTAGGGTCTGCTTGGAGGACTTGGTGTCTAACTTGTGGACTTGGTGTCTAAGTTGTGGAATTAGGGGCTAATTTATGACCTTGGTGTCTAAGTTGTGGACTTGTTGTCTTAAGTTGTGGACTTGTTGTCTTAAGTTGTGGACTTGGTGTCTTAAGTTGTGGGCTTGGTGTCTAAGTTGTGGGCTTGGTGTCTAAGTTGTGGGCTTGGTGTCTAAGTTGTGGGCTTGGTGTCTAAGTTGTGGGCTGGGGGTCTAAGTTGTGGGCTTGGTGTCTAAGTTGTGGGCTTCGTGTCCACGTTGTGGACTTGGTGTCTAGGTTGTGGACTTGGTGTCTAGGTTGTGGACTTGGTGTCTAGGTTGTGGACTTGGTGTCTAGGTTGTGGACTTGGTGTCTAAGTTCTGGGCTTGGTGTCTAAGCTGTGGGCTTCGTGTCTAAGCTGTGAGCTTGGTGTCTAAGTTGTGGGCTTGGAGTCTACGTTGTGGACTTGGTGTCTAAGTTGTGACTTGGCGGTTAATTTATGACCTTAGTGTCTTGTTGGAGGACTTGATGTTTAAGTTTTGACCTTAGTATCTTCTTGGAGGACTTGGTGTCTAAGTTGTGGACTTGGTGTCTATGTTGTGGACCTGTTGTCTAGAGTTGTGGAATTTGAGGCTTATTTATGATCTTAGTGTCTGCTTGGAGGAGTTGGTGTCTCACTTGTGGTCTAGGTGTCTTAGTTGTGTACTAGGTGTCTCAGTTGTGGACTAGGTGTCTCTGTTGTGACCTTGGTGTCTCTGTTGTGACCTTGGTGTCTCTGTTGTGACCTTGGTATCTCAGTTGTGACCTTGGTGTCTAAGTTGTGACCTTGGTGTCTAAGTTGTGGACTTGGTGTTTAATTTGTGGGCTTGGTGTCTAAGTTGTGGACCTGGTGTCTAGAGTTGTGGAATTTGAGGATTATTTATGACCTCAGTGTCTGCTTCGAGGAGTTGGATTCTCAGTTGTGGACTTGGTGTCTCAGTTGTGGACTTGGTGTCTCAGTTGTGGGCTTGGTGTCTAAGTTGTGGGCTTGGTGTCTAAGATGTGGGCTTGGTGTCTAGGTTGTGGGCTTGGTGTCTAAGTTGTGGGCTGGGGGTCTAAGTTGTGGGCTTGGTGTCTAAGTTGTGGGCTTGGTGTCTAGGTTGTGGACTTGGTGTCTAGGTTGTGGACTTGGTGTCTAGGTTGTGGACTTGGTGTCTAGGTTGTGGACTTGGTGTCTAGGTTGTGGACTTGGTGTCTAAGTTGTGGACTTGGTGTCTAAGTTCTGGGCTTGGTGTCTAAGCTGTCGGCTTCGTGTCTAAGCTGTGGGCTTGGTGTCTAAGTTGTGGACTTGGAGTCTACGTTGTGGACTTGGTGTCTAAGTTGTGACTTGGCGGTTAATTTATGACCTTAGTGTCTTGTTGGAGGACTTGATGTTTAAGTTTTGACCTTAGTATCTTCTTGGAGGACTTGGTGTCTAAGTTGTGGACTTGGTGTCTATGTTGTGGACCTGGTGTCTAGAGTTGTGGAATTTGAGGCTTATTTATGACCTTAGTGTCTGCTTGGAGGAGTTGGTGTCTCAGTTGTGGTCTAGGTGTCTTAGTTGTGTACTAGGTGTCTCAGTTGTGGACTAGGTGTCTCTGTTGTGACCTTGGTGTCTCTGTTGTGACCTTGGTGTCTCTGTTGTGACCTTGGTATCTCAGTTGTGACCTTGGTGTCTAAGTTGTGACCTTGGTGTCTAAGTTGTGACCTTGGTGTCTAAGTTGTGACCTTGGTGTCTAAGTTGTGGACTTGGTGTTTAATTTGTGGGCTTGGTGTCTAAGTTGTGGACCTGGTGTCTAGAGTTGTGGAATTTGAGGCTTATTTATGACCTCAGTGTCTGCTTGGAGGAGTTGGATTCTCAGTTGTGGACTTGGTGTCTCAGTTGTGGACTTGGTGTCTCAGTTGTGGGCTTGGTGTCTAAATTGTGGGCTTGGTGTCTAATATGTGGGCTTGGTGTCTAGGTTGTGGGCTTGGTGTCTAAGTAGTGGGCTTGGTGTCTAAGTTGTGGGCTTGGTGTCTAAGATGTGGGCTTGGTGTCTAAGATGTGGGCTTGGTGTCTAAGATGTGGGCTTGGTGTCTAAGATGTGGACTTTAAGGCTAATTTATGACCTTAGTGTCTGCTTGTAGGAGCTGTTGTTTAAGATGTGGACTAGGTGTCTCATTTGTGGACTAGGTGTCTCTGTTGTGACCTTGGTGTCTCAGTTGTGACATTGGTGTCTCCCTGGAGGACGTGATGTGTAAGTTGTAGACTTCGTGTCTAATTTCTGGATTTGGGGTCTAAGTTGTGAACTGAGACGCTCATTGATGACCTTAGTGTCTCCTTGGAGGACTTGGTGTCTAACTTGTGGACTTGGTGTCTAAGTTGTGAAATTAGGGGCTAATTTATGACCTTTGTGTCTATGTTGTGGATTTGGTATCTTAGGTTGTGGGCTTGGTGCCTAGGTTGTGGGCTTGGTGCCTAGGTTGTGGGCTTGGTGCCTAGGTTGTGGGCTTGGTGTCTAGGTTGTGGGCTTGGTGTCTCAGTGGTGACCTTGGTGTCTCCTTGGAAGACTTGATGTCTAAGTTGTAGACTTCGTGTCTAATTTGTGGACTTGGTGTCTAAGTTGTGAACTGAGATGCTCATTTATGAGTTTAGTGTCTGCTTGGAGGACTTGGTGTCTAACTTGTGGACTTGGTGTCTAAGTTGTGGAATTAGGGGCTAATTTATGACCTTGGTGTCTATGTTGTGGATTTGGTATCTTAAGTTGTGGACTTGGTGTCTAAGTTGTGGGCTTTGTGTCTAAATTGTGGGTTTGGTGTCTAGGTTGTGCGCTTGGTGTCTAGGTTGTGGGCTTGGTGTCTAGGTTGTGGGCTTGATGTCTAAGTTGTGGGCTTGGTGTCTAACTTGTGGGCTTGGTGTCTAGGTTGTGGGCTTCGTGTCTAAGATGTGGGCTTGGTGTTTAAGATGTGGGCTTGGTGTCTAAGATGTGGGCTTGGTGTCTAAGTTGTGGATATGGTGTCTAAGATGTGGGCTTGGTGTCTAAGTTGTGGACTGAGATGCTCATTTATAACCTTAGTGTCTGCTTGGAGGAGTTGGTGTCTAAGTTGTGGACTTGGTGTATAATTTGAGGACTTGGTGTATAAGTTGAGGACCTGGTGTCTAAGTTGTGAACTGAGATGCGCTTTTATAACCTTTGTGTCTGCTTGGAGGACTTGGTGTCTAACTTGTGGGCTTGGTGTCTAAGTTGTGGAACTAGGGGCTAATTTATGACATTGGTGTCTAAGTTGTGGACTTGGTGTCTTAAGTTGTGGGCTTGGTGTCTGAAATTTTGGGCTTGGTGTCTCAGTTGTGGGCTTGGTGTCTAACTTGTGGGCTTGGTGTCTAGATTGTGGGCTTGGTGTCTAAGTTCTGGGCTTGGTGTCTAAGTTGTAGGCTTGGTGTCTAGGTTGTGGGCTTGGTGTCTAGGTTGTGGACTTGGTGTCTAAGATGTGGGCTTGGTGTCTAAGATGTGGGCTTGGTGTCTAAGATGGGGGCTTGGTGTCTAAGATGTTGGCTTGGTGTCTAAGATATGGGCTTGGTGTCTAAGATGTGGGCTTTGTATTTAAGTTGTGGGCTTGGTGTCTAATTTCTGGACTGACATGCTCATTTATAACCTTAGTGTCTGCTTGGAGGACTTGATGTCTAAGTTGTGGACTTGGTGTCTCCCTGGAGGACTTGATGTCTAAGTTGTAGACTTCGTGGCTAATTTGTGGACTTGGTGTCTAAGTTGTGAACTGAGATGCTTATTTAAGAGCTTAGTGTCAGCTTGGAGGACGTGGTGTCTAACTTGTGGACTTGGTGTCTAAGTTGTGGAATTAGGGGCTAATTTATGACCTTGGTTTTAAAGTTGTGGGCTTGGTGTCTAAGTTGTGGGCTTGGTGTCTAAGTTGTGGGCTTGGTGTCTAGGCTGTGGGCTTGGTGTCTAGGTTGTGGGCTTGGTGTCTAAGTTGTTGACTTAGAGGTTAATTTATGACATTAGTGTTTTTTTGGTGGACTTGATGTATAAGTCGCAACCTTAGTATCTTGTTGGACGACTTGTTGTCTCAGTTGTGCTCCTGATGTCTAAGTTGTGGACATAAAGGCTAATTTATGACCTTAGTGTCTGCTTTGAGGAGCTGTTGTCTAAGATGTGGACTAGGTGTCTCAGTTGTGGACTAGGTGTCTCAGTTGTGATCTTGGTGTCTCCCTGGAGGACTTGATGTCTAAGTTGTAGACTTGGTGTCTAACTTGTGGACTTGATGTCTAAGTTGTGGACTGAGATGCTCATTTATGACCTTAGTGTCTGCTTGGAGGACTTGGTGTCTAAGTTGTGGAATTAGGGGCTAATTTATGACCTTGGTGTCTATGTTGTGGAATTGGTGTCTTAAGTTGTGGACTTGGTGTCTAAGTTGTGGGCTTGGTGTCTTAAGTTGTGGGCTTGGTGTCTAAGTTGTGGGCTTGGTTTCTAAGTTGTGGACTGAGATGCTCATTTTTAACCTTAGTGTCTGCTTGGAGGACTTGGTGTCTAAGTTGTGGAATTAGGGGCTAATTTATGACCTTGGTTTCTAAGTTGTGGACTTGGTGTCTAAGTTGTGGAATTAGGGGCTAATTTATGACCTTGGTGTCTATGTTGTGGATTTGGTGTCTTAATTTGTGGACTTGGTGTCTAAGTTGTGGGCTTGTTGTCTATGTTGTTGTCTTGGTGTGTAAGTTGAGGGCTTAGTGTCTAAGTTGTGGGCTTGGTGTCTAAGTTGTATACTTGGTGTCTAGGTTGTGGACTTGGTGTCTAGGTTGTGGACGTGGTGTCTAGGTTGTGGACTTGGTGTCTAGGTTGTGGACTTGGTGTCTAAGTTGTGGAATTAGGGGCTAATTTATGACCTTGGTGTCTATGTTGCGGATTTGGTGTCTTAAGTTGTGGACTTGGTGTCTAAGTTGTGGGCTTGGTGTCTATGTTGTGGGCTTCGTGTCTAAGTTGTGGGCTTCGTGTCTACGTTGTGGACTTGGTGTCTAGGTTGTGGACTTGGTGTCTAGGTTGTGGACTTGGTGTCTAGGTTGTGGACTTGGTGTCTAGGTTGTGGACTTGGTGTCTAAGTTCTGGGCTTGGTGTCTAAGCTGTGGGCTTCGTGTCTAAGCTGTGGGCTTCGTGTCTAAGCTGTGGGCTTGGTGTCTAAGTTGTTGGCTTGGAGTCTACGTTGTGGACTTGGTGTCTAAGTTGTGACTTGGCGGTTAATTTATGACCTTAGTGTCTTGTTGGAGGACTTGATGTTTAAGTTTTGACCTTAGTATCTTCTTGGAGGACTTGGTGTCTAAGTTGTGGACTTGGTGTCTATGTTGTGGACCTGTTGTCTAGAGTTGTGGAATTTGAGGCTTATTTATGACCTTAGTGTCTGCTTGGAGGAGTTGGTGTCTCAGTTGTTGTCTAGGTGTCTTAGTTGTGTACTAGGTGTCTCAGTTGTGGACTAGGTGTCTCTGTTGTGACCTTGGTGTCTCTGTTGTGACCTTGGTGTCTCTGTTGTGACCTTGGTATCTCAGTTGTGACCTTGGTATCTCAGTTGTGACCTTGGTGTCTAAGTTGTGACCTTGGTGTCTAAGTTGTGACCTTGGTGTCTAAGTTGTGACCTTGGTGTCTAAGTTGTGGACTTGGTGTTTAATTTTTGGGCTTGGTGTCTCAGTTGTGGACTTGGTGTCTCAGTTGTGGGCTTGGTGTCTAAATTGTGGGCTTGGTGTCTAATATGTGGGCTTGGTGTCTAGGTTGTGGGCTTGGTGTCTAAGTAGTGGGCTTGGTGTCTAATTTGCGGGCTTGGTGTCTAAGATGCGGGCTTGGTGTCTAAGATGTGGGCTTGGTGTCTAAGATGTGGGCTTGGTGTCTAAGATGTGGGCTTGGTGTCTAAGATGTGGACTTTAAGGCTAATTTATGACCTTAGTGTCTGCTTGTAGGAGCTGTTGTTTAAGATGTGGACTAGGTGTCTCATTTGTGGACTAGGTGTCTCTGTTGTGACCTTGGTGTCTCAGTTGTGACCTTGGTGTCTCCCTGGAGGACGTGATGTGTAAGTTGTAGACGTCGTGTCTAATTTCTGGATTTGGGGTTTAAGTTGTGAACTGAGACGCTCATTGATGACCTTAGTGTCTCCTTGGAGGACTTGGTGTCTAACTTGTGGACTTGGTGTCTAAGTTGTGAAATTAGGGGCTAATTTATGACCTTTGTGTCTATGTTGTGGATTTGGTATCTTAGGTTGTGGGCTTGGTGCCTAGGTTGTGGGCTTGGTGCCTAGGTTGTGGGCTTGGTGTCTAGGTTGTGGGCTTGGTGTCTCAGTGGTGACCTTGGTGTCTCCTTGGAAGACTTGATGTCTAAGTTGTAGACTTCGTGTCTAATTTGTGGACTTGGTGTTTAAGTTGTGAACTGAGATGCTCATTTATGAGTTTAGTGTCTGCTTGGAGGACTTGGTGTCTAACTTGTGGACTTGGTGTCTAAGTTGTGGAATTAGGGGCTAATTTATGACCTTGGTGTCTATGTTGTGGATTTGGTATCTTAAGTTGTGGACTTGGTGTCTAAGTTGTGGGCTTTGTGTCTAAATTGTGGGTTTGGTGTCTAGGTTGTGCGCTTGGTGTCTAGGTTGTGGGCTTGGTGTCTAGGTTGTGGGCTTGATGTCTAAGTTGTGGGCTTGGTGTCTAACTTGTGGGCTTGGTGTCTAGGTTGTGGGCTTCGTGTCTAAGATGTGGGCTTGGTGTTTAAGATGTGGGCTTGGTGTCTAAGATGTGGGCTTGGTGTCTAAGTTGTGGATATGGTGTCTAAGATGTGGGCTTGGTGTCTAAGTTGTGGACTGAGATGCTCATTTATAACCTTAGTGTCTGCTTGGAGGAGTTGGTGTCTAAGTTGTGGACTTGGTGTATAATTTGAGGACTTGGTGTATAAGTTGAGGACCTGGTGTCTAAGTTGTGAACTGAGATGCGCTTTTATAACCTTTGTGTCTGCTTGGAGGACTTGGTGTCTAACTTGTGGGCTTGGTGTCTAAGTTGTGGAACTAGGGGCTAATTTATGACATTGGTGTCTAAGTTGTGGACTTGGTGTCTTAAGTTGTGGGCTTGGTGTCTGAAATTTTGGGCTTGGTGTCTCAGTTGTGGGCTTGGTGTCTAACTTGTGGGCTTGGTGTCTAGATTGTGGGCTTGGTGTCTAAGTTCTGGGCTTGGTGTCTAAGTTGTAGGCTTGGTGTCTAGGTTGTGGGCTTGGTGTCTAGGTTGTGGACTTGGTGTCTAAGATGTGGGCTTGGTGTCTAAGATGTGGGCTTGGTGTCTAAGATGGGGGCTTGGTGTCTAAGATGTTGGCTTGGTGTCTAAGATATGGGCTTGGTGTCTAAGATGTGGGCTTTGTATTTAAGTTGTGGGCTTGGTGTCTAATTTCTGGACTGACATGCTCATTTATAACCTTAGTGTCTGCTTGGAGGACTTGATGTCTAAGTTGTGGACTTGGTGTCTCCCTGGAGGACTTGATGTCTAAGTTGTAGACTTCGTGGCTAATTTGTGGACTTGGTGTCTAAGTTGTGAACTGAGATGCTCATTTATAACCTTAGTGTCTGCTTGGGGGACTTGGTGTCTAACTTGAGGACTTGGTCTCTGAGTTGTGGAATTAGGGGCTAATTTATGACCTTGGTTTTAAAGTTGTGGGCTTGGTGTCTAAGTTGTGGGCTTGGTGTCTAAGTTGTGGGCTTGGTGTCTAGGCTGTGGGCTTGGTGTCTAGGTTGTGGGCTTGGTGTCTAAGTTGTTGACTTAGAGGTTAATTTATGACATTAGTGTTTTTTTGGTGGACTTGATGTATAAGTCGCAACCTTAGTATCTTGTTGGACGACTTGTTGTCTCAGTTGTGCTCCTGATGTCTAAGTTGTGGACATAAAGGCTAATTTATGACCTTAGTGTCTGCTTTGAGGAGCTGTTGTCTAAGATGTGGACTAGGTGTCTCAGTTGTGGACTAGGTGTCTCAGTTGTGATCTTGGTGTCTCCCTGGAGGACTTGATGTCTAAGTTGTAGACTTGGTGTCTAACTTGTGGACTTGATGTCTAAGTTGTGGACTGAGATGCTCATTTATGACCTTAGTGTCTGCTTGGAGGACTTGGTGTCTAAGTTGTGGAATTAGGGGCTAATTTATGACCTTGGTGTCTATGTTGTGGAATTGGTGTCTTAAGTTGTGGACTTGGTGTCTAAGTTGTGGGCTTGGTGTCTTAAGTTGTGGGCTTGGTGTCTAAGTTGTGGGCTTGGTTTCTAAGTTGTGGACTGAGATGCTCATTTTTAACCTTAGTGTCTGCTTGGAGGACTTGGTGTCTAAGTTGTGGAATTAGGGGCTAATTTATGACCTTGGTTTCTAAGTTGTGGACTTGGTGTCTAAGTTGTGGAATTAGGGGCTAATTTATGACCTTGGTGTCTATGTTGTGGATTTGGTGTCTTAATTTGTGGACTTGGTGTCTAAGTTGTGGGCTTGTTGTCTATGTTGTTGTCTTGGTGTGTAAGTTGAGGGCTTAGTGTCTAAGTTGTGGGCTTGGTGTCTAAGTTGTATACTTGGTGTCTAGGTTGTGGACTTGGTGTCTAGGTTGTGGACGTGGTGTCTAGGTTGTGGACTTGGTGTCTAGGTTGTGGACTTGGTGTCTAAGTTGTGGAATTAGGGGCTAATTTATGACCTTGGTGTCTATGTTGCGGATTTGGTGTCTTAAGTTGTGGACTTGGTGTCTAAGTTGTGGGCTTGGTGTCTATGTTGTGGGCTTCGTGTCTACGTTGTGGACTTGGTGTCTACGTTGTGGACTTGGTGTCTAGGTTGTGGACTTGGTGTCTAGGTTGTGGACTTGGTGTCTAGGTTGTGGACTTGGTGTCTAGGTTGTGGACTTGGTGTCTAAGTTCTGGGCTTGGTGTCTAAGCTGTGGGCTTCGTGTCTAAGCTGTGGGCTTGGTGTCTAAGTTGTTGGCTTGGAGTCTACGTTGTGGACTTGGTGTCTAAGTTGTGACTTGGCGGTTAATTTATGACCTTAGTGTCTTGTTGGAGGACTTGATGTTTAAGTTTTGACCTTAGTATCTTCTTGGAGGACTTGGTGTCTAAGTTGTGGACTTGGTGTCTATGTTGTGGACCTGTTGTCTAGAGTTGTGGAATTTGAGGCTTATTTATGACCTTAGTGTCTGCTTGGAGGAGTTGGTGTCTCAGTTGTTGTCTAGGTGTCTTAGTTGTGTACTAGGTGTCTCAGTTGTGGACTAGGTGTCTCTGTTGTGACCTTGGTGTCTCTGTTGTGAGCTTGGTGTCTCTGTTGTGACCTTGGTATCTCAGTTGTGACCTTGGTATCTCAGTTGTGACCTTGGTGTCTAAGTTGTGACCTTGGTGTCTAAGTTGTGACCTTGGTGTCTAAGTTGTGGACTTGGTGTTTAATTTTTGGGCTTGGTGTCTCAGTTGTGGACTTGGTGTCTCAGTTGTGGGCTTGGTGTCTAAATTGTGGGCTTGGTGTCTAATATGTGGGCTTGGTGTCTAGGTTGTGGGCTTGGTGTCTAAGTAGTGGGCTTGGTGTCTAATTTGCGGGCTTGGTGTCTAAGATGCGGGCTTGGTGTCTAAGATGTGGGCTTGGTGTCTAAGATGTGGGCTTGGTGTCTAAGATGTGGGCTTGGTGTCTAAGATGTGGACTTTAAGGCTAATTTATGACCTTAGTGTCTGCTTGTAGGAGCTGTTGTTTAAGATGTGGACTAGGTGTCTCATTTGTGGACTAGGTGTCTCTGTTGTGACCTTGGTGTCTCAGTTGTGACCTTGGTGTCTCCCTGGAGGACGTGATGTGTAAGTTGTAGACGTCGTGTCTAATTTCTGGATTTGGGGTTTAAGTTGTGAACTGAGACGCTCATTGATGACCTTAGTGTCTCCTTGGAGGACTTGGTGTCTAACTTGTGGACTTGGTGTCTAAGTTGTGAAATTAGGGGCTAATTTATGACCTTTGTGTCTATGTTGTGGATTTGGTATCTTAGGTTGTGGGCTTGGTGCCTAGGTTGTGGGCTTGGTGCCTAGGTTGTGGGCTTGGTGTCTAGGTTGTGGGCTTGGTGTCTCAGTGGTGACCTTGGTGTCTCCTTGGAAGACTTGATGTCTAAGTTGTAGACTTCGTGTCTAATTTGTGGACTTGGTGTTTAAGTTGTGAACTGAGATGCTCATTTATGAGTTTAGTGTCTGCTTGGAGGACTTGGTGTCTAACTTGTGGACTTGGTGTCTAAGTTGTGGAATTAGGGGCTAATTTATGACCTTGGTGTCTATGTTGTGGATTTGGTATCTTAAGTTGTGGACTTGGTGTCTAAGTTGTGGGCTTTGTGTCTAAATTGTGGGTTTGGTGTCTAGGTTGTGCGCTTGGTGTCTAGGTTGTGGGCTTGGTGTCTAGGTTGTGGGCTTGATGTCTAAGTTGTGGGCTTGGTGTCTAACTTGTGGGCTTGGTGTCTAGGTTGTGGGCTTCGTGTCTAAGATGTGGGCTTGGTGTTTAAGATGTGGGCTTGGTGTCTAAGATGTGGGCTTGGTGTCTAAGTTGTGGATATGGTGTCTAAGATGTGGGCTTGGTGTCTAAGTTGTGGACTGAGATGCTCATTTATAACCTTAGTGTCTGCTTGGAGGAGTTGGTGTCTAAGTTGTGGACTTGGTGTATAATTTGAGGACTTGGTGTATAAGTTGAGGACCTGGTGTCTAAGTTGTGAACTGAGATGCGCTTTTATAACCTTTGTGTCTGCTTGGAGGACTTGGTGTCTAACTTGTGGGCTTGGTGTCTAAGTTGTGGAACTAGGGGCTAATTTATGACATTGGTGTCTAAGTTGTGGACTTGGTGTCTTAAGTTGTGGGCTTGGTGTCTGAAATTTTGGGCTTGGTGTCTCAGTTGTGGGCTTGGTGTCTAACTTGTGGGCTTGGTGTCTAGATTGTGGGCTTGGTGTCTAAGTTCTGGGCTTGGTGTCTAAGTTGTAGGCTTGGTGTCTAGGTTGTGGGCTTGGTGTCTAGGTTGTGGACTTGGTGTCTAAGATGTGGGCTTGGTGTCTAAGATGTGGGCTTGGTGTCTAAGATGGGGGCTTGGTGTCTAAGATGTTGGCTTGGTGTCTAAGATATGGGCTTGGTGTCTAAGATGTGGGCTTTGTATTTAAGTTGTGGGCTTGGTGTCTAATTTCTGGACTGACATGCTCATTTATAACCTTAGTGTCTGCTTGGAGGACTTGATGTCTAAGTTGTGGACTTGGTGTCTCCCTGGAGGACTTGATGTCTAAGTTGTAGACTTCGTGGCTAATTTGTGGACTTGGTGTCTAAGTTGTGAACTGAGATGCTTATTTAAGAGCTTAGTGTCAGCTTGGAGGACGTGGTGTCTAACTTGTGGACTTGGTGTCTAAGTTGTGGAATTAGGGGCTAATTTATGACCTTGGTTTTAAAGTTGTGGGCTTGGTGTCTAAGTTGTGGGCTTGGTGTCTAAGTTGTGGGCTTGGTGTCTAGGCTGTGGGCTTGGTGTCTAGGTTGTGGGCTTGGTGTCTAAGTTGTTGACTTAGAGGTTAATTTATGACATTAGTGTTTTTTTGGTGGACTTGATGTATAAGTCGCAACCTTAGTATCTTGTTGGACGACTTGTTGTCTCAGTTGTGCTCCTGATGTCTAAGTTGTGGACATAAAGGCTAATTTATGACCTTAGTGTCTGCTTTGAGGAGCTGTTGTCTAAGATGTGGACTAGGTGTCTCAGTTGTGGACTAGGTGTCTCAGTTGTGATCTTGGTGTCTCCCTGGAGGACTTGATGTCTAAGTTGTAGACTTGGTGTCTAACTTGTGGACTTGATGTCTAAGTTGTGGACTGAGATGCTCATTTATGACCTTAGTGTCTGCTTGGAGGACTTGGTGTCTAAGTTGTGGAATTAGGGGCTAATTTATGACCTTGGTGTCTATGTTGTGGAATTGGTGTCTTAAGTTGTGGACTTGGTGTCTAAGTTGTGGGCTTGGTGTCTTAAGTTGTGGGCTTGGTGTCTAAGTTGTGGGCTTGGTTTCTAAGTTGTGGACTGAGATGCTCATTTTTAACCTTAGTGTCTGCTTGGAGGACTTGGTGTCTAAGTTGTGGAATTAGGGGCTAATTTATGACCTTGGTTTCTAAGTTGTGGACTTGGTGTCTAAGTTGTGGAATTAGGGGCTAATTTATGACCTTGGTGTCTATGTTGTGGATTTGGTGTCTTAATTTGTGGACTTGGTGTCTAAGTTGTGGGCTTGTTGTCTATGTTGTTGTCTTGGTGTGTAAGTTGAGGGCTTAGTGTCTAAGTTGTGGGCTTGGTGTCTAAGTTGTATACTTGGTGTCTAGGTTGTGGACTTGGTGTCTAGGTTGTGGACGTGGTGTCTAGGTTGTGGACTTGGTGTCTAGGTTGTGGACTTGGTGTCTAAGTTGTGGAATTAGGGGCTAATTTATGACCTTGGTGTCTATGTTGCGGATTTGGTGTCTTAAGTTGTGGACTTGGTGTCTAAGTTGTGGGCTTGGTGTCTATGTTGTGGGCTTCGTGTCTAAGTTGTGGGCTTCGTGTCTACGTTGTGGACTTGGTGTCTAGGTTGTGGACTTGGTGTCTAGGTTGTGGACTTGGTGTCTAGGTTGTGGACTTGGTGTCTAGGTTGTGGACTTGGTGTCTAGGTTGTGGACTTGGTGTCTAAGTTCTGGGCTTGGTGTCTAAGCTGTGGGCTTCGTGTCTAAGCTGTGGGCTTGGTGTCTAAGTTGTTGGCTTGGAGTCTACGTTGTGGACTTGGTGTCTAAGTTGTGACTTGGCGGTTAATTTATGACCTTAGTGTCTTGTTGGAGGACTTGATGTTTAAGTTTTGACCTTAGTATCTTCTTGGAGGACTTGGTGTCTAAGTTGTGGACTTGGTGTCTATGTTGTGGACCTGTTGTCTAGAGTTGTGGAATTTGAGGCTTATTTATGACCTTAGTGTCTGCTTGGAGGAGTTGGTGTCTCAGTTGTTGTCTAGGTGTCTTAGTTGTGTACTAGGTGTCTCAGTTGTGGACTAGGTGTCTCTGTTGTGACCTTGGTGTCTCTGTTGTGAGCTTGGTGTCTCTGTTGTGACCTTGGTATCTCAGTTGTGACCTTGGTATCTCAGTTGTGACCTTGGTGTCTAAGTTGTGACCTTGGTGTCTAAGTTGTGACCTTGGTGTCTAAGTTGTGACCTTGGTGTCTAAGTTGTGGACTTGGTGTTTAATTTTTGGGCTTGGTGTCTCAGTTGTGGACTTGGTGTCTCAGTTGTGGGCTTGGTGTCTAAATTGTGGGCTTGGTGTCTAATATGTGGGCTTGGTGTCTAGGTTGTGGGCTTGGTGTCTAAGTAGTGGGCTTGGTGTCTAATTTGCGGGCTTGGTGTCTAAGATGCGGGCTTGGTGTCTAAGATGTGGGCTTGGTGTCTAAGATGTGGGCTTGGTGTCTAAGATGTGGGCTTGGTGTCTAAGATGTGGACTTTAAGGCTAATTTATGACCTTAGTGTCTGCTTGTAGGAGCTGTTGTTTAAGATGTGGACTAGGTGTCTCATTTGTGGACTAGGTGTCTCTGTTGTGACCTTGGTGTCTCAGTTGTGACCTTGGTGTCTCCCTGGAGGACGTGATGTGTAAGTTGTAGACGTCGTGTCTAATTTCTGGATTTGGGGTTTAAGTTGTGAACTGAGACGCTCATTGATGACCTTAGTGTCTCCTTGGAGGACTTGGTGTCTAACTTGTGGACTTGGTGTCTAAGTTGTGAAATTAGGGGCTAATTTATGACCTTTGTGTCTATGTTGTGGATTTGGTATCTTAGGTTGTGGGCTTGGTGCCTAGGTTGTGGGCTTGGTGCCTAGGTTGTGGGCTTGGTGTCTAGGTTGTGGGCTTGGTGTCTCAGTGGTGACCTTGGTGTCTCCTTGGAAGACTTGATGTCTAAGTTGTAGACTTCGTGTCTAATTTGTGGACTTGGTGTTTAAGTTGTGAACTGAGATGCTCATTTATGAGTTTAGTGTCTGCTTGGAGGACTTGGTGTCTAACTTGTGGACTTGGTGTCTAAGTTGTGGAATTAGGGGCTAATTTATGACCTTGGTGTCTATGTTGTGGATTTGGTATCTTAAGTTGTGGACTTGGTGTCTAAGTTGTGGGCTTTGTGTCTAAATTGTGGGTTTGGTGTCTAGGTTGTGCGCTTGGTGTCTAGGTTGTGGGCTTGGTGTCTAGGTTGTGGGCTTGATGTCTAAGTTGTGGGCTTGGTGTCTAACTTGTGGGCTTGGTGTCTAGGTTGTGGGCTTCGTGTCTAAGATGTGGGCTTGGTGTTTAAGATGTGGGCTTGGTGTCTAAGATGTGGGCTTGGTGTCTAAGTTGTGGATATGGTGTCTAAGATGTGGGCTTGGTGTCTAAGTTGTGGACTGAGATGCTCATTTATAACCTTAGTGTCTGCTTGGAGGAGTTGGTGTCTAAGTTGTGGACTTGGTGTATAATTTGAGGACTTGGTGTATAAGTTGAGGACCTGGTGTCTAAGTTGTGAACTGAGATGCGCTTTTATAACCTTTGTGTCTGCTTGGAGGACTTGGTGTCTAACTTGTGGGCTTGGTGTCTAAGTTGTGGAACTAGGGGCTAATTTATGACATTGGTGTCTAAGTTGTGGACTTGGTGTCTTAAGTTGTGGGCTTGGTGTCTGAAATTTTGGGCTTGGTGTCTCAGTTGTGGGCTTGGTGTCTAACTTGTGGGCTTGGTGTCTAGATTGTGGGCTTGGTGTCTAAGTTCTGGGCTTGGTGTCTAAGTTGTAGGCTTGGTGTCTAGGTTGTGGGCTTGGTGTCTAGGTTGTGGACTTGGTGTCTAAGATGTGGGCTTGGTGTCTAAGATGTGGGCTTGGTGTCTAAGATGGGGGCTTGGTGTCTAAGATGTTGGCTTGGTGTCTAAGATATGGGCTTGGTGTCTAAGATGTGGGCTTTGTATTTAAGTTGTGGGCTTGGTGTCTAATTTCTGGACTGACATGCTCATTTATAACCTTAGTGTCTGCTTGGAGGACTTGATGTCTAAGTTGTGGACTTGGTGTCTCCCTGGAGGACTTGATGTCTAAGTTGTAGACTTCGTGGCTAATTTGTGGACTTGGTGTCTAAGTTGTGAACTGAGATGCTTATTTAAGAGCTTAGTGTCAGCTTGGAGGACGTGGTGTCTAACTTGTGGACTTGGTGTCTAAGTTGTGGAATTAGGGGCTAATTTATGACCTTGGTTTTAAAGTTGTGGGCTTGGTGTCTAAGTTGTGGGCTTGGTGTCTAAGTTGTGGGCTTGGTGTCTAGGCTGTGGGCTTGGTGTCTAGGTTGTGGGCTTGGTGTCTAAGTTGTTGACTTAGAGGTTAATTTATGACATTAGTGTTTTTTTGGTGGACTTGATGTATAAGTCGCAACCTTAGTATCTTGTTGGACGACTTGTTGTCTCAGTTGTGCTCCTGATGTCTAAGTTGTGGACATAAAGGCTAATTTATGACCTTAGTGTCTGCTTTGAGGAGCTGTTGTCTAAGATGTGGACTAGGTGTCTCAGTTGTGGACTAGGTGTCTCAGTTGTGATCTTGGTGTCTCCCTGGAGGACTTGATGTCTAAGTTGTAGACTTGGTGTCTAACTTGTGGACTTGATGTCTAAGTTGTGGACTGAGATGCTCATTTATGACCTTAGTGTCTGCTTGGAGGACTTGGTGTCTAAGTTGTGGAATTAGGGGCTAATTTATGACCTTGGTGTCTATGTTGTGGAATTGGTGTCTTAAGTTGTGGACTTGGTGTCTAAGTTGTGGGCTTGGTGTCTTAAGTTGTGGGCTTGGTGTCTAAGTTGTGGGCTTGGTTTCTAAGTTGTGGACTGAGATGCTCATTTTTAACCTTAGTGTCTGCTTGGAGGACTTGGTGTCTAAGTTGTGGAATTAGGGGCTAATTTATGACCTTGGTTTCTAAGTTGTGGACTTGGTGTCTAAGTTGTGGAATTAGGGGCTAATTTATGACCTTGGTGTCTATGTTGTGGATTTGGTGTCTTAATTTGTGGACTTGGTGTCTAAGTTGTGGGCTTGTTGTCTATGTTGTTGTCTTGGTGTGTAAGTTGAGGGCTTAGTGTCTAAGTTGTGGGCTTGGTGTCTAAGTTGTATACTTGGTGTCTAGGTTGTGGACTTGGTGTCTAGGTTGTGGACGTGGTGTCTAGGTTGTGGACTTGGTGTCTAGGTTGTGGACTTGGTGTCTAAGTTGTGGAATTAGGGGCTAATTTATGACCTTGGTGTCTATGTTGCGGATTTGGTGTCTTAAGTTGTGGACTTGGTGTCTAAGTTGTGGGCTTGGTGTCTATGTTGTGGGCTTCGTGTCTAAGTTGTGGGCTTCGTGTCTACGTTGTGGACTTGGTGTCTAGGTTGTGGACTTGGTGTCTAGGTTGTGGACTTGGTGTCTAGGTTGTGGACTTGGTGTCTAGGTTGTGGACTTGGTGTCTAAGTTCTGGGCTTGGTGTCTAAGCTGTGGGCTTCGTGTCTAAGCTGTGGGCTTGGTGTCTAAGTTGTTGGCTTGGAGTCTACGTTGTGGACTTGGTGTCTAAGTTGTGACTTGGCGGTTAATTTATGACCTTAGTGTCTTGTTGGAGGACTTGATGTTTAAGTTTTGACCTTAGTATCTTCTTGGAGGACTTGGTGTCTAAGTTGTGGACTTGGTGTCTATGTTGTGGACCTGTTGTCTAGAGTTGTGGAATTTGAGGCTTATTTATGACCTTAGTGTCTGCTTGGAGGAGTTGGTGTCTCAGTTGTTGTCTAGGTGTCTTAGTTGTGTACTAGGTGTCTCAGTTGTGGACTAGGTGTCTCTGTTGTGACCTTGGTGTCTCTGTTGTGAGCTTGGTGTCTCTGTTGTGACCTTGGTATCTCAGTTGTGACCTTGGTATCTCAGTTGTGACCTTGGTGTCTAAGTTGTGACCTTGGTGTCTAAGTTGTGACCTTGGTGTCTAAGTTGTGACCTTGGTGTCTAAGTTGTGGACTTGGTGTTTAATTTTTGGGCTTGG
Organism: Psittacula echo; assembly: GCF_963264785.1. Classification (NCBI taxonomy): domain Eukaryota; kingdom Metazoa; phylum Chordata; class Aves; order Psittaciformes; family Psittacidae; genus Psittacula; species Psittacula echo. The sequence goes on along the minus strand of NW_027664226.1, from coordinate 88,860 downwards.
TGTCTCAGTTGTGGACTTGGTGTCTCAGTTGTGGGCTTGGTGTCTAAATTGTGGGCTTGGTGTCTAATATGTGGGCTTGGTGTCTAGGTTGTGGGCTTGGTGTCTAAGTAGTGGGCTTGGTGTCTAATTTGCGGGCTTGGTGTCTAAGATGCGGGCTTGGTGTCTAAGATGTGGGCTTGGTGTCTAAGATGTGGGCTTGGTGTCTAAGATGTGGGCTTGGTGTCTAAGATGTGGACTTTAAGGCTAATTTATGACCTTAGTGTCTGCTTGTAGGAGCTGTTGTTTAAGATGTGGACTAGGTGTCTCATTTGTGGACTAGGTGTCTCTGTTGTGACCTTGGTGTCTCAGTTGTGACCTTGGTGTCTCCCTGGAGGACGTGATGTGTAAGTTGTAGACGTCGTGTCTAATTTCTGGATTTGGGGTTTAAGTTGTGAACTGAGACGCTCATTGATGACCTTAGTGTCTCCTTGGAGGACTTGGTGTCTAACTTGTGGACTTGGTGTCTAAGTTGTGAAATTAGGGGCTAATTTATGACCTTTGTGTCTATGTTGTGGATTTGGTATCTTAGGTTGTGGGCTTGGTGCCTAGGTTGTGGGCTTGGTGCCTAGGTTGTGGGCTTGGTGTCTAGGTTGTGGGCTTGGTGTCTCAGTGGTGACCTTGGTGTCTCCTTGGAAGACTTGATGTCTAAGTTGTAGACTTCGTGTCTAATTTGTGGACTTGGTGTTTAAGTTGTGAACTGAGATGCTCATTTATGAGTTTAGTGTCTGCTTGGAGGACTTGGTGTCTAACTTGTGGACTTGGTGTCTAAGTTGTGGAATTAGGGGCTAATTTATGACCTTGGTGTCTATGTTGTGGATTTGGTATCTTAAGTTGTGGACTTGGTGTCTAAGTTGTGGGCTTTGTGTCTAAATTGTGGGTTTGGTGTCTAGGTTGTGCGCTTGGTGTCTAGGTTGTGGGCTTGGTGTCTAGGTTGTGGGCTTGATGTCTAAGTTGTGGGCTTGGTGTCTAACTTGTGGGCTTGGTGTCTAGGTTGTGGGCTTCGTGTCTAAGATGTGGGCTTGGTGTTTAAGATGTGGGCTTGGTGTCTAAGATGTGGGCTTGGTGTCTAAGTTGTGGATATGGTGTCTAAGATGTGGGCTTGGTGTCTAAGTTGTGGACTGAGATGCTCATTTATAACCTTAGTGTCTGCTTGGAGGAGTTGGTGTCTAAGTTGTGGACTTGGTGTATAATTTGAGGACTTGGTGTATAAGTTGAGGACCTGGTGTCTAAGTTGTGAACTGAGATGCGCTTTTATAACCTTTGTGTCTGCTTGGAGGACTTGGTGTCTAACTTGTGGGCTTGGTGTCTAAGTTGTGGAACTAGGGGCTAATTTATGACATTGGTGTCTAAGTTGTGGACTTGGTGTCTTAAGTTGTGGGCTTGGTGTCTGAAATTTTGGGCTTGGTGTCTCAGTTGTGGGCTTGGTGTCTAACTTGTGGGCTTGGTGTCTAGATTGTGGGCTTGGTGTCTAAGTTCTGGGCTTGGTGTCTAAGTTGTAGGCTTGGTGTCTAGGTTGTGGGCTTGGTGTCTAGGTTGTGGACTTGGTGTCTAAGATGTGGGCTTGGTGTCTAAGATGTGGGCTTGGTGTCTAAGATGGGGGCTTGGTGTCTAAGATGTTGGCTTGGTGTCTAAGATATGGGCTTGGTGTCTAAGATGTGGGCTTTGTATTTAAGTTGTGGGCTTGGTGTCTAATTTCTGGACTGACATGCTCATTTATAACCTTAGTGTCTGCTTGGAGGACTTGATGTCTAAGTTGTGGACTTGGTGTCTCCCTGGAGGACTTGATGTCTAAGTTGTAGACTTCGTGGCTAATTTGTGGACTTGGTGTCTAAGTTGTGAACTGAGATGCTTATTTAAGAGCTTAGTGTCAGCTTGGAGGACGTGGTGTCTAACTTGTGGACTTGGTGTCTAAGTTGTGGAATTAGGGGCTAATTTATGACCTTGGTTTTAAAGTTGTGGGCTTGGTGTCTAAGTTGTGGGCTTGGTGTCTAAGTTGTGGGCTTGGTGTCTAAGTTGTGGGCTTGGTGTCTAGGCTGTGGGCTTGGTGTCTAGGTTGTGGGCTTGGTGTCTAAGTTGTTGACTTAGAGGTTAATTTATGACATTAGTGTTTTTTTGGTGGACTTGATGTATAAGTCGCAACCTTAGTATCTTGTTGGACGACTTGTTGTCTCAGTTGTGCTCCTGATGTCTAAGTTGTGGACATAAAGGCTAATTTATGACCTTAGTGTCTGCTTTGAGGAGCTGTTGTCTAAGATGTGGACTAGGTGTCTCAGTTGTGGACTAGGTGTCTCAGTTGTGATCTTGGTGTCTCCCTGGAGGACTTGATGTCTAAGTTGTAGACTTGGTGTCTAACTTGTGGACTTGATGTCTAAGTTGTGGACTGAGATGCTCATTTATGACCTTAGTGTCTGCTTGGAGGACTTGGTGTCTAAGTTGTGGAATTAGGGGCTAATTTATGACCTTGGTGTCTATGTTGTGGAATTGGTGTCTTAAGTTGTGGACTTGGTGTCTAAGTTGTGGGCTTGGTGTCTTAAGTTGTGGGCTTGGTGTCTAAGTTGTGGGCTTGGTTTCTAAGTTGTGGACTGAGATGCTCATTTTTAACCTTAGTGTCTGCTTGGAGGACTTGGTGTCTAAGTTGTGGAATTAGGGGCTAATTTATGACCTTGGTTTCTAAGTTGTGGACTTGGTGTCTAAGTTGTGGAATTAGGGGCTAATTTATGACCTTGGTGTCTATGTTGTGGATTTGGTGTCTTAATTTGTGGACTTGGTGTCTAAGTTGTGGGCTTGTTGTCTATGTTGTTGTCTTGGTGTGTAAGTTGAGGGCTTAGTGTCTAAGTTGTGGGCTTGGTGTCTAAGTTGTATACTTGGTGTCTAGGTTGTGGACTTGGTGTCTAGGTTGTGGACGTGGTGTCTAGGTTGTGGACTTGGTGTCTAGGTTGTGGACTTGGTGTCTAAGTTGTGGAATTAGGGGCTAATTTATGACCTTGGTGTCTATGTTGCGGATTTGGTGTCTTAAGTTGTGGACTTGGTGTCTAAGTTGTGGGCTTGGTGTCTATGTTGTGGGCTTCGTGTCTAAGTTGTGGGCTTCGTGTCTACGTTGTGGACTTGGTGTCTAGGTTGTGGACTTGGTGTCTAGGTTGTGGACTTGGTGTCTAGGTTGTGGACTTGGTGTCTAGGTTGTGGACTTGGTGTCTAAGTTCTGGGCTTGGTGTCTAAGCTGTGGGCTTCGTGTCTAAGCTGTGGGCTTGGTGTCTAAGTTGTGGGCTTGGAGTCTACGTTGTGGACTTGGTGTCTAAGTTGTGACTTGGCGGTTAATTTATGACCTTAGTGTCTTGTTGGAGGACTTGATGTTTAAGTTTTGACCTTAGTATCTTCTTGGAGGACTTGGTGTCTAAGTTGTGGACTTGGTGTCTATGTTGTGGACCTGTTGTCTAGAGTTGTGGAATTTGAGGCTTATTTATGACCTTAGTGTCTGCTTGGAGGAGTTGGTGTCTCAGTTGTTGTCTAGGTGTCTTAGTTGTGTACTAGGTGTCTCAGTTGTGGACTAGGTGTCTCTGTTGTGACCTTGGTGTCTCTGTTGTGAGCTTGGTGACTCTGTTGTGACCTTGGTATCTCAGTTGTGACCTTGGTATCTCAGTTGTGACCTTGGTGTCTAAGTTGTGACCTTGGTGTCTAAGTTGTGACCTTGGTGTCTAAGTTGTGGACTTGGTGTTTAATTTTTGGGCTTGGTGTCTCAGTTGTGGACTTGGTGTCTCAGTTGTGGGCTTGGTGTCTAAATTGTGGGCTTGGTGTCTAATATGTGGGCTTGGTGTCTAGGTTGTGGGCTTGGTGTCTAAGTAGTGGGCTTGGTGTCTAATTTGCGGGCTTGGTGTCTAAGATGCGGGCTTGGTGTCTAAGATGTGGGCTTGGTGTCTAAGATGTGGGCTTGGTGTCTAAGATGTGGGCTTGGTGTCTAAGATGTGGACTTTAAGGCTAATTTATGACCTTAGTGTCTGCTTGTAGGAGCTGTTGTTTAAGATGTGGACTAGGTGTCTCATTTGTGGACTAGGTGTCTCTGTTGTGACCTTGGTGTCTCAGTTGTGACCTTGGTGTCTCCCTGGAGGACGTGATGTGTAAGTTGTAGACGTCGTGTCTAATTTCTGGATTTGGGGTTTAAGTTGTGAACTGAGACGCTCATTGATGACCTTAGTGTCTCCTTGGAGGACTTGGTGTCTAACTTGTGGACTTGGTGTCTAAGTTGTGAAATTAGGGGCTAATTTATGACCTTTGTGTCTATGTTGTGGATTTGGTATCTTAGGTTGTGGGCTTGGTGCCTAGGTTGTGGGCTTGGTGCCTAGGTTGTGGGCTTGGTGTCTAGGTTGTGGGCTTGGTGTCTCAGTGGTGACCTTGGTGTCTCCTTGGAAGACTTGATGTCTAAGTTGTAGACTTCGTGTCTAATTTGTGGACTTGGTGTTTAAGTTGTGAACTGAGATGCTCATTTATGAGTTTAGTGTCTGCTTGGAGGACTTGGTGTCTAACTTGTGGACTTGGTGTCTAAGTTGTGGAATTAGGGGCTAATTTATGACCTTGGTGTCTATGTTGTGGATTTGGTATCTTAAGTTGTGGACTTGGTGTCTAAGTTGTGGGCTTTGTGTCTAAATTGTGGGTTTGGTGTCTAGGTTGTGCGCTTGGTGTCTAGGTTGTGGGCTTGGTGTCTAGGTTGTGGGCTTGATGTCTAAGTTGTGGGCTTGGTGTCTAACTTGTGGGCTTGGTGTCTAGGTTGTGGGCTTCGTGTCTAAGATGTGGGCTTGGTGTTTAAGATGTGGGCTTGGTGTCTAAGATGTGGGCTTGGTGTCTAAGTTGTGGATATGGTGTCTAAGATGTGGGCTTGGTGTCTAAGTTGTGGACTGAGATGCTCATTTATAACCTTAGTGTCTGCTTGGAGGAGTTGGTGTCTAAGTTGTGGACTTGGTGTATAATTTGAGGACTTGGTGTATAAGTTGAGGACCTGGTGTCTAAGTTGTGAACTGAGATGCGCTTTTATAACCTTTGTGTCTGCTTGGAGGACTTGGTGTCTAACTTGTGGGCTTGGTGTCTAAGTTGTGGAACTAGGGGCTAATTTATGACATTGGTGTCTAAGTTGTGGACTTGGTGTCTTAAGTTGTGGGCTTGGTGTCTGAAATTTTGGGCTTGGTGTCTCAGTTGTGGGCTTGGTGTCTAACTTGTGGGCTTGGTGTCTAGATTGTGGGCTTGGTGTCTAAGTTCTGGGCTTGGTGTCTAAGTTGTAGGCTTGGTGTCTAGGTTGTGGGCTTGGTGTCTAGGTTGTGGACTTGGTGTCTAAGATGTGGGCTTGGTGTCTAAGATGTGGGCTTGGTGTCTAAGATGGGGGCTTGGTGTCTAAGATGTTGGCTTGGTGTCTAAGATATGGGCTTGGTGTCTAAGATGTGGGCTTTGTATTTAAGTTGTGGGCTTGGTGTCTAATTTCTGGACTGACATGCTCATTTATAACCTTAGTGTCTGCTTGGAGGACTTGATGTCTAAGTTGTGGACTTGGTGTCTCCCTGGAGGACTTGATGTCTAAGTTGTAGACTTCGTGGCTAATTTGTGGACTTGGTGTCTAAGTTGTGAACTGAGATGCTTATTTAAGAGCTTAGTGTCAGCTTGGAGGACGTGGTGTCTAACTTGTGGACTTGGTGTCTAAGTTGTGGAATTAGGGGCTAATTTATGACCTTGGTTTTAAAGTTGTGGGCTTGGTGTCTAAGTTGTGGGCTTGGTGTCTAAGTTGTGGGCTTGGTGTCTAAGTTGTGGGCTTGGTGTCTAGGCTGTGGGCTTGGTGTCTAGGTTGTGGGCTTGGTGTCTAAGTTGTTGACTTAGAGGTTAATTTATGACATTAGTGTTTTTTTGGTGGACTTGATGTATAAGTCGCAACCTTAGTATCTTGTTGGACGACTTGTTGTCTCAGTTGTGCTCCTGATGTCTAAGTTGTGGACATAAAGGCTAATTTATGACCTTAGTGTCTGCTTTGAGGAGCTGTTGTCTAAGATGTGGACTAGGTGTCTCAGTTGTGGACTAGGTGTCTCAGTTGTGATCTTGGTGTCTCCCTGGAGGACTTGATGTCTAAGTTGTAGACTTGGTGTCTAACTTGTGGACTTGATGTCTAAGTTGTGGACTGAGATGCTCATTTATGACCTTAGTGTCTGCTTGGAGGACTTGGTGTCTAAGTTGTGGAATTAGGGGCTAATTTATGACCTTGGTGTCTATGTTGTGGAATTGGTGTCTTAAGTTGTGGACTTGGTGTCTAAGTTGTGGGCTTGGTGTCTTAAGTTGTGGGCTTGGTGTCTAAGTTGTGGGCTTGGTTTCTAAGTTGTGGACTGAGATGCTCATTTTTAACCTTAGTGTCTGCTTGGAGGACTTGGTGTCTAAGTTGTGGAATTAGGGGCTAATTTATGACCTTGGTTTCTAAGTTGTGGACTTGGTGTCTAAGTTGTGGAATTAGGGGCTAATTTATGACCTTGGTGTCTATGTTGTGGATTTGGTGTCTTAATTTGTGGACTTGGTGTCTAAGTTGTGGGCTTGTTGTCTATGTTGTTGTCTTGGTGTGTAAGTTGAGGGCTTAGTGTCTAAGTTGTGGGCTTGGTGTCTAAGTTGTATACTTGGTGTCTAGGTTGTGGACTTGGTGTCTAGGTTGTGGACGTGGTGTCTAGGTTGTGGACTTGGTGTCTAGGTTGTGGACTTGGTGTCTAAGTTGTGGAATTAGGGGCTAATTTATGACCTTGGTGTCTATGTTGCGGATTTGGTGTCTTAAGTTGTGGACTTGGTGTCTAAGTTGTGGGCTTGGTGTCTATGTTGTGGGCTTCGTGTCTAAGTTGTGGGCTTCGTGTCTACGTTGTGGACTTGGTGTCTAGGTTGTGGACTTGGTGTCTAGGTTGTGGACTTGGTGTCTAGGTTGTGGACTTGGTGTCTAGGTTGTGGACTTGGTGTCTAAGTTCTGGGCTTGGTGTCTAAGCTGTGGGCTTCGTGTCTAAGCTGTGGGCTTGGTGTCTAAGTTGTGGGCTTGGAGTCTACGTTGTGGACTTGGTGTCTAAGTTGTGACTTGGCGGTTAATTTATGACCTTAGTGTCTTGTTGGAGGACTTGATGTTTAAGTTTTGACCTTAGTATCTTCTTGGAGGACTTGGTGTCTAAGTTGTGGACTTGGTGTCTATGTTGTGGACCTGTTGTCTAGAGTTGTGGAATTTGAGGCTTATTTATGACCTTAGTGTCTGCTTGGAGGAGTTGGTGTCTCAGTTGTTGTCTAGGTGTCTTAGTTGTGTACTAGGTGTCTCAGTTGTGGACTAGGTGTCTCTGTTGTGACCTTGGTGTCTCTGTTGTGAGCTTGGTGACTCTGTTGTGACCTTGGTATCTCAGTTGTGACCTTGGTATCTCAGTTGTGACCTTGGTGTCTAAGTTGTGACCTTGGTGTCTAAGTTGTGACCTTGGTGTCTAAGTTGTGACCTTGGTGTCTAAGTTGTGGACTTGGTGTTTAATTTTTGGGCTTGGTGTCTCAGTTGTGGACTTGGTGTCTCAATTGTGGGCTTGGTGTCTAAATTGTGGGCTTGGTGTCTAATATGTGGGCTTGGTGTCTAGGTTGTGGGCTTGGTGTCTAAGTAGTGGGCTTGGTGTCTAATTTGCGGGCTTGGTGTCTAAGATGCGGGCTTGGTGTCTAAGATGTGGGCTTGGTGTCTAAGATGTGGGCTTGGTGTCTAAGATGTGGGCTTGGTGTCTAAGATGTGGGCTTGGTGTCTAAGATGTGGACTTTAAGGCTAATTTATGACCTTAGTGTCTGCTTGTAGGAGCTGTTGTTTAAGATGTGGACTAGATGTCTCATTTGTGGACTAGGTGTCTCTGTTGTGACCTTGGTGTCTCAGTTGTGACCTTGGTGTCTCCCTGGAGGACGTGATGTGTAAGTTGTAGACGTCGTGTCTAATTTCTGGATTTGGGGTTTAAGTTGTGAACTGAGACGCTCATTGATGACCTTAGTGTCTCCTTGGAGGACTTGGTGTCTAACTTGTGGACTTGGTGTCTAAGTTGTGAAATTAGGGGCTAATTTATGACCTTTGTGTCTATGTTGTGGATTTGGTATCTTAGGTTGTGGGCTTGGTGCCTAGGTTGTGGGCTTGGTGCCTAGGTTGTGGGCTTGGTGTCTAGGTTGTGGGCTTGGTGTCTCAGTGGTGACCTTGGTGTCTCCTTGGAAGACTTGATGTCTAAGTTGTAGACTTCGTGTCTAATTTGTGGACTTGGTGTCTAAGTTGTGAACTGAGATGCTCATTTATGAGTTTAGTGTCTGCTTGGAGGACTTGGTGTCTAACTTGTGGACTTGGTGTCTAAGTTGTGGAATTAGGGGCTAATTTATGACCTTGGTGTCTATGTTGTGGATTTGGTATCTTAAGTTGTGGACTTGGTGTCTAAGTTGTGGGCTTTGTGTCTAAATTGTGGGTTTGGTGTCTAGGTTGTGCGCTTGGTGTCTAGGTTGTGGGCTTGGTGTCTAGGTTGTGGGCTTGATGTCTAAGTTGTGGGCTTGGTGTCTAACTTGTGGGCTTGGTGTCTAGGTTGTGGGCTTCGTGTCTAAGATGTGGGCTTGGTGTTTAAGATGTGGGCTTGGTGTCTAAGATGTGGGCTTGGTGTCTAAGTTGTGGATATGGTGTCTAAGATGTGGGCTTGGTGTCTAAGTTGTGGACTGAGATGCTCATTTATAACCTTAGTGTCTGCTTGGAGGAGTTGGTGTCTAAGTTGTGGACTTGGTGTATAATTTGAGGACTTGGTGTATAAGTTGAGGACCTGGTGTCTAAGTTGTGAACTGAGATGCGCTTTTATAACCTTTGTGTCTGCTTGGAGAACTTGGTGTCTAACTTGTGGGCTTGGTGTCTAAGTTGTGGAACTAGGGGCTAATTTATGACATTGGTGTCTAAGTTGTGGACTTGGTGTCTTAAGTTGTGGGCTTGGTGTCTGAAATTTTGGGCTTGGTGTCTCAGTTGTGGGCTTGGTGTCTAACTTGTGGGCTTGGTGTCTAGATTGTGGGCTTGGTGTCTAAGTTCTGGGCTTGGTGTCTAAGTTGTAGGCTTGGTGTCTAGGTTGTGGGCTTGGTGTCTAAGTTGTGGGCTTGGTGTCTAAGATGTGGGCTTGGTGTCTAAGATGTGGGCTTGGTGTCTAAGATGTGGGCTTGGTGTCTAAGATGTTGGCTTGGTGTCTAAGATATGGGCTTGGTGTCTAAGATGTGGGCTTTGTATTTAAGTTGTGGGCTTGGTGTCTAATTTCTGGACTGACATGCTCATTTATAACCTTAGTGTCTGCTTGGAGGACTTGATGTCTAAGTTGTGGACTTGGTGTCTCCCTGGAGGACTTGATGTCTAAGTTGTAGACTTCGTGGCTAATTTGTGGACTTGGTGTCTAAGTTGTGAACTGAGATGCTTATTTAAGAGCTTAGTGTCAGCTTGGAGGACGTGGTGTCTAACTTGTGGACTTGGTGTCTAAGTTGTGGAATTAGGGGCTAATTTATGACCTTGGGGTCTAAGTTGTGGGCTTGGTGTCTTACGTTGCGGGCTTTGTGTCTTAAGTTGTGGGCTTGGTGTCTAAGTTGTGGGCTTGGTGTCTAAGTTGTGGGCTTGGAGATTAATTTAAGGCCTTAGTGTCTTGTTGGAGGAATTGATGTTTCAGTTGTGACCTTAGTATTTTCTTGGAGAACTTGGTGTATAATTTGTGGACTTGGTGTCTAAGTTGTGGACTTGGTGTCTAAGTTGTGGACTTGGTGTGTAAGTTGTGGACTTGGTGTATAAGTTGAGGACTTGGTGTATATGTTGAGGACTTGGTGTCTAATTTGTGGACTTGGTTTTTAAGTTGTGGACTGAGATGCTCATTTTTAACCTTAGTGTCTGCTTGGAGGACTTGGTGTCTAAGTTGTGGAATTAGGGGCTAATTTATGACCTTGGTTTCTAAGTTGTGGACTTGGTGTCTAAATTGTGGAATTAGGGGCTAATTTATGACCTTGGTGTCTATGTTGTGGATTTGGTGTCTTAAGTTGTGGACTTGGTGTCTAAGTTGTGGGCTTGGTGTCTATGTTGTTTGCTTGGTGTGTAAGTTGAGGGCTTAGTGTCTAAGTTGTGGGTTTGGTGTCTAAGTTGTATACTTGATGTCTAGGTTGTGGACTTGGTGTCTAGGTTGTGGACTTGGTGTCTAAGTTGTGTAATTAGGGGCTAATTTATGACCTTGGTGTCTATGTTGCGGATTTGGTGTCTTAAGTTGTGGACTTGGTGTCTAAGATGTGGGATTGGTGTCTATGTTGTGGGCTTCGTGTCTAAGTTGTGGGCTTCGTGTCTACGTTGTGGACTTGGTGTCTAGGTTGTGGACTTGGTGTCTAGGTTGTGGATTGGTGTCTAGGTTGTGGACTTGGTGTCTAGGTTGTCGACTTGGTGTCTAGGTTGTGGACTTGGTGTCTAAGTTCTGGGCTTGGTGTCTAAGCTGTGGGCTTCGTGTCTAAGCTGTGGGCTTGGTGTCTAAGTTGGGGGCTTGGTGTCTAAGTTGGAGGCTTGGTGTCTAAGTTGGGGGCTTGGTGTCTAAGTTGGGGGCTTGGTGTCTAAGTTGGGGGCTTGGTGTCTAAGTTGGGGGCTTGGTGTCTAAGTTGGGGGCTTGGTGTCTAAGTTGGGGGCTTGGTGTCTATGTTGTGGACCTGGTGTCTAGAGTTGTGGAATTTGAGGCTTATTTATGACCTTAGTGTCTGCATGGAGTATTTGGTGTCTCAGTTGTGGACTAGGTGACTGATTTGTGACCTTGGTGTCTCAGTTGTGACCTTGGTGTCTCCTTGGAGGACTTGATGTCTAAGTTGTAGACTTCATGTCTAATTTGTGGAATTGGTGTTTAAGTTGTGGGATAAGATGCTCATTTATAACCTTAGTGTCTGCTTGGGGGACTTGGTGTCTAACTTGAGGACTTGGTCTCTGAGTTGTGGAATTAGGGGCTAATTTATGACCTTGGTTTTAAAGTTGTGGACTTGGTGTCTAAGTTGTGGGCTTGGTGTCTAAGTTGTGGGCTTGGTGTCTAGGCTGTGGGCTTGGTGTCTAGGTTGTGGGCTTGGTGTCTAAGTTGTTGACTTAGAGGTTAATTTATGACATTAGTGTTTTTTTGGTGGACTTGATGTATAAGTCGCAACCTTACTATCTTGTTGGACGACTTGTTGTCTTAGTTCTGCTCCTGATGTCTAAGTTGTGGACATAAAGGCTAATTTATGACCTTAGTGTCTGCTTGGAGGAGCTGTTGTCTAAGATGTGGACTAGGTGTCTCAGTTGTGGACTAGGTGTCTCAGTTGTGACCTTGGTGTCTCCCTGGAGGACTTGATGTCTAAGTTGTAGACTTGGTGTCTAACTTGTGGACTTGGTGTCTAAGTTGTGGACTGAGATGCTCATTTATGACCTTAGTGTCTGCTTGGAGGACTTGGTGTCTAAGTTGTGGAATTAGGGGCTAATTTATGACCTTGGTGTCTATGTTGTGGAATTGGTGTCTTAAGTTGTGGACTTGGTGTCTAAGTTGTGGGCTTGGTGTCTAGGTTGTGGGCTTGGTGTCTAGGTTGTGGGCTTGGTGTCTAGGTTGTGGGCTTGGTGTCTAGGTTGTGGGCTTGGTGTCTATGTTGTGGGCTTGGTGTCTAAGTTGTGGGGTTGTTGTCTAAGTTGTGGGCTTGTTGTCTAAGTTGTGGGATTGTTGTCTAAGTTGTGGGCTTGGTGTCTAAGTTGTGGACTGAGATGCTCATTTTTAACCTTAGTGTCTGCTTGGAGGACTTTGTGTCTAAGTTGTGGACTTGTTGTCTAAGTTGTGGACTTGGTGTCTAAGTTGTGGACTTGGTGTCTAAATTGTGGACTTGGTGTCTATATTGTGGACTTGGTGTCTAAGTTGTGGACTTGGTGTAAAAGTTGAGGACTTGGTGTATAAGTTGAGGACTTGGTGTATAAGTTGAGGACTTGGTCTATAAGTTGAGTGCTTGGTGTCTAAGTTGTGGAATTGGCTTCTAAGTTGTGGACTGAGATGCACTTTTACAACCTTAGTGTCTCCTTGGAGGACTTTGTATCTAAATTGTGGAATTAGGGGCTAATTTATGACCTTGGTTTCTAAGTTGTGGACTTGGTGTCTAAGTTCTGGAATTAGGGGCTAATTTATGACCTTGGTGTCTATGTTGTGGATTTGGTGTCTTAAGTTGTGGACTTGGTGTCTAAGTTGTGGGCTTGGTGTCTATGTTGTTGGCTTGGTGTGTAAGTTGTGGGCTTAGTGTCTAAGTTGTGGGCTTGGTGTATATGTTGTGGGCTTCGATTTAAGTTGTGGGCTTCGTGTCTACGTTGTGGACTTGGTGTCTAGGTTGTGGACTTGGTGTCTAGGTTGTGGACTTGGTGTCTAGGTTGTGGACTTGGTGTCTAAGTTGAGGAATTAGGGGCTAATTTATGACCTTGGTGTCTATGTTGCGGATTTGGTGTCTTAAGTTGTGGACTTGGTGTCTAAGTTGTGGGCTTGGTGTCTATGTTGTGGGCTTCGATTTAAGTTGTGGGCTTCGTGTCTACGTTGTGGACTTGGTGTCTAGGTTGTGGACTTGGTGTCTAGGTTGTGGACTTGGTGTCTAGGTTGTGGACTTGGTGTCTAAGTTCTGGGCTTGGTGTCTAAGCTGTGGGCTTCGTGTCTAAGCTGTGGGCTTGGTGTCTAAGCTGTGGGCTTGGTGTCTAAGCTGTGGGCTTGGTGTCTAAGTTGGGGGCTTGGTGTCTAAGTTGGGGGCTTGGTGTCTAAGTTGGGGGCTTGGTGTCTAAGTTGGAGTCTTGGTGTCTATTTTGTGGACCTAGTGTCTAGAGTTGTGGAATTTGAGGCTTATTTATGACCTTAGTGTCTGCATGGAGTATTTGGTGTCTCAGTTGTGGACTAGGTGTCTCATTTGTGACCTTGGTGTCTCAGTTGTGACCTTGGTGTCTCCTTGGAGGACTTGATGTCTAAGTTGTAGACTTCATGTCTAATTTGTGGAATTGGTGTTTAAGTTGTGGGATAAGATGCTCATTTATTACCTTAGTGTCTGCTTGGAGGACTTGGTTTCTAACTTGAGGACTTGGTGTCTAAGTTGTGGAATTAGGGGCTAATTTATGACCTTGGTTTCAAAGTTGTGGACTTGGTGTCTAAGTTGTGGGCTTGGTGTCTAAGTTGTGGGCTTGGTGTCTAGGTTGTGGGCTTGGTGTCTAGGTTGTGGGCTTGGTGTCTATGTTGTGGACTTGGTGTCTATGTTGTGGGCTTGGTGTCTAGGTTGTGGGCTTGGTGTCTAGGTTGTGGACTTGGTGTCTAAGTTGTGGGCTTGTTGTCTAAGTTGTGGGCTTGTTGTCTAAGTTGTGGGCTTGTTGTCTAAGTTGTGGGCTTGTTGTCTAAGTTGTGGGCTTGGTGTCTAAGTTGTGGACTTGGTGTCTAAGTTGTGGACTTGGTGTCTAAATTGTGGACTTGGTGTCTAAGTTGTGGACTTGGTGTAAAAGTTGAGGACTTCGTGTATAAGTTGAGGACTTGGTGTATAAGTTGAGGACTTGGTGTATAAGTTGAGGGCTTGGTGTCTAAGTTGTGGACTTGGCTTCTAATTTGTGGACTGAGATGCACTTTTACAACCTTAGTGTCTGCTTGGAGGACTTTGTATCTAAATTGTGGAATTAGGGGCTAATTTATGACCTTGGTTTCTAAGTTGTGGACTTGGTGTCTAAGTTCTGGAATTAGGGGCTAATTTATGACCTTGGTGTCTATGTTGTGGATTTGGTGTCTTAAGTTTTGGACTTGGTGTCTAAGTTGTGGGCTTGGTGTCTATGTTGTTGTCTTGGTGTGTCAGTTGGGGGCTTAGTGTCTAAGTTGTGGGCTTGTTGTCTAAGTTGTATACTTGGTGTCTAGGTTGTGGACTTGGTGTCTAGGTTGTGGACTTGGTGTCTAGGTTGTGGACTTGGTGTCTAGGTTGTGGACTTGGTGTCTAAGTTGAGGAATTAGGGGCTAATTTATGACCTTGGTGTCTATGTTGCGGATTTGGTGTCTTAAGTTGTGGACTTGGTGTCTAAGTTGTGGGCTTGGTGTCTATGTTGTGGGCTTCGTGTCTAAGTTGTGGGCTTCGTGTCTAGGTTGTGGACTTGGTGTCTAGGTTGTGGACTTGGTGTCTAGGTTGTAGACTTGGTGTCTAGGTTGTGGACTTGGTGTCTAGGTTGTGGACTTGGTGTCTAGGTTGTGGACTTGGTGTCTAAGTTCTGGGCTTGGTGTCTAAGCTGTGGGCTTCGTGTCTAAGCTGTGGGCTTGGTATCTAAGTTGTGGGCTTGGTGTCTAAGTTGGGGGCTTGGTGTCTAAGTTGGGGGCTTGGTGTCTAAGTTGGGGGCTTGGTGTCTAAGTTGGGGGCTTGGTGTCTAAGTTGGAGTCTTGGTGTCTATGTTGTGGACTGAGATGCTCATTTATAACCTTAGTGTCTGCTTGGAGGACTTGGTGTCTAAGTTGTGGACTTGGTGTATAATTTGAGGACTTGGTGTATAAGTTGAGGACCTGGTGTCTAAGTTGTGAACTGAGATGCGCTTTTATAACCTTTGTGTCTGCTTGGAGGACTTGGTGTCTAACTTGTGGGCTTGGTGTCTAAGTTGTGGAACTAGGGGCTAATTTATGACATTGGTGTCTAAGTTGTGGACTTGGTGTCTAAAGTTGTGGGCTTGGAGATTAATTTAAGGCCTTAGTGTCTTGTTGGAGGACTTGATGTTTCAGTTGTGACCTTAGTATCTTCTTGGAGAACTTGGTGTCTAAGTTGTGGACTTGGTGTCTAAGTTGTGGACTTGGTGTCCTAGTTGTGGACTTGGTGTCTAAGTTGTGACCTTGGTGTCTAAGTTGTGACCTTGGTGTCTAAGTTGTGACCTTGGTGTCTAAGTTGTGGACTTGGTGTTTAATTTTTGGGCTTGGTGTCTCAGTTGTGGACTTGGTGTCTCAGTTGTGGGCTTGGTGTCTAAATTGTGGGCTTGGTGTCTAATATGTGGGCTTGGTGTCTAGGTTGTGGGCTTGGTGTCTAAGTAGTGGGCTTGGTGTCTAATTTGCGGGCTTGGTGTCTAAGATGTGGGCTTGGTGTCTAGAGATGTGGGCTTGGTGTCTAAGATGTGGGCTTGGTGTCTAAGATGTGGACTTTAAGGCTTATTTATGACCTTAGTGTCTGCATGGAGTATTTGGTGTCTCAGTTGTGGACTAGGTGTCTCATTTGTGACCTTGGTGTCTCAGTTGTGACCTTGGTGTCTCCTTGGAGGACTTCATGTCTAAGTTGTAGACTTCACGTCTAATTTGTGGAATTGGTGTTTAAATTGTGGGATAAGATGCTCATTTATAACCTTAGTGTCTGCTTGGGGGACTTGGTGTCTAACTTGAGGACTTGGTGTCTAAGTTGTGGAATTAGGGGCTAATTTACGACCTTGGTTTCAAAGTTGTGGACTTGGTGTCTAAGTTGTGGGCTTGGTGTCTAAGTTGTGGACTTGGTGTCTAAGTTGTGGGCTTGGTGTATAAGTTGTGGACTTGATGTATAAATTGAGGACTTCGTGTCTAATTTGTGGACTAGGTTTCTATGTTGTGGACTGAGATGCGCTTTTATAACGTTAGTGTCTGCTTGGGGGACGTGGTGTGTACCTTGTGGACTTGGTGTCTAAGTTGTGGAATTAGGGGCTAATTTATGACCTTGCTGTCTAAGTTGTGGACTTGTTGTCTAAGTTGTGGAATTAGGGGCTAATTTATGATCTTGGTGTCTAAGTTGTGGGCTTGGTGTCTAAGTTGTGGGCTTGGTGTCTAAGTTGTGGGCTTGGTGTCTAAGTTGTGGACTTGGTGTCTAAGTTGTGGACTGAGATGCTCATTTATAACCTTAGAGTCTGCTTGGAGGACTTGGTGTCTAAGTTGTGGACTTGGTGTATATGTGGTGGACTTGGTGTATAAGTTGAGGACTTGGTGTCTAATTTGTGGACTAAGTTTCTAAGTTCTGGACTGAGATGCGCTTTTATAAACTTAGTGACTGCTTGGAGGACTTGGTGTCTAACTTGTGGACTTGGTGTCTAAGTTGTGGAATTAGGGGCTAATTTATGATCTTGGTTTTTATGTTGTTGATTTGGTGTCTTAATTTGTGGACTTGGTGTCTAAGTTGTGGGCTTGGTGTTTAGGTTGTGGGCTTGGTGTTTAGGTTGTGGGCTTGGTGTCTAGGTTGTGGGCTTGGTGTCTAAGTTGTGGGCTTGGTGTCTAGGTTGTGGCCTTGGTGTCTAAGTTGTGGGTTTGGTGTCTAAGTTGTGGGCTTGGTGTCTATGTTGTGGACTGAGATGCTCATTTATAACCTTAGTGTCTGCTTGGAGGACTTGCTGTATAAGTTGTGGACTTGGTATATAAGTTGTGGACTTGGTGTATAAGTTGAGGACTTGGTGTCTAAGTTGTGGGCTTGGTGTTTAGGTTGTGGGCTTGGTGTCTAGGTTGTGGGCTTAGTGTCTAAGTTGTGGCCTTGGTGTCTAAGTTGTAGGCTTGGTGTCTAAGTTGTAGGCTTGGTGTCTAGGTTGTTGGCTTGGTGTCTAGGTTGTGGGCTTGGTGTCTAGGTTGTGGCCTTGGTGTCTAAGTTGTGGCCTTGGTGTCTAAGTTGTGGCCTTGGTGTCTAAGTTGTGGCCTTGGTGTCTAAGTTGTGGCCTTTTTGTCTAAGTTGTGATATTGGTGTCTCAGTTGTGGGCTTGGTGTCTAAGTTGTGGACTGAGATGCTCATTTATAACCATAGTGTCTGCTTGGAGTACTTGGTGTCTAAGTTGTGGACTTGGAGTATAAGTTGAGGACTTGGTGTCTAATTTGTGGACTTGGTTTCTAAGTTGTGGACTGAGATGCGCTTTTATAACCTTAGTGTCGGCCTGGAAAACTTGGTGTCTAAGTTGTGGACTTGGTGTCTATGTTGTGGAATTAAGGGCTAATTTATGACCTTGGTGTCTATGTTGTGGACTTCGTGTCTTAAGTTGTGGACTTGGTGTCTAAGTTGTGGACTGAGATGCTCATTTATATCCTTAGTGTCTGCTTGGAGGACTTGGTGCCTAAGTTGCGGACTTGGTGTATAAGTTGTGGACTTGGTGCCTAAGTTGTGGGCTTGGTGTCTAAGTGGTGGGTTTGGTGTCTAAGTTGTGGGCTTGGTGTCTATGTTGTGGGCTTGGTGTCTAAGTTGTGGGCTTGGTGTCTAAGTTGTGGGTTTGGTGTCTAAGTTGTGGGCTTGGTGTCTAAGTTGTGGGCTTGGTGTCTAAGTTGTGGGCTTGGTGTCTAAGTTGTGGACTTGGTGTATAAGTTGTGGAGTTGATGTATATGTTGAGGACTTGGTGTCTAATTTGTGGACTTGGTTTCTAAGTTGTGGACTGAGATGCGCTTTTATAACCTTAGTGTCTGCTTGGAAAACTTGGTGTCTAACTTGTGGACTTGGTGTCTAAGTTGTGGAATTAAGGGCTAATTTATGACCTTGGTGTCTAAGTTGTGCACTTGTTGTCTAAGTTGTGGAATTGGGGGCTAATTTATGATCTTGGTGTATATGTTGTGGATTTGGTGCCTTAAGTTGTGGGCTTGGTGTCTAAGTTGTAGGCTTGGTGTCTAGGTTGTGGGCTTGGTGTCTAGGTTGTGGGCTTGGTGTCTAGGTTGTGGCCTTGGAGTCTAAGTTGTGGCCTTGGTGTTTAAGTTGTGGCCTTGGTGTCTAAGTTGTGGCCTTGGTGTCTAAGTTGTGGGCTTGGTGTCTCAGTTGTGGCCTTGGTGTCTAAGTTGTGGCCTTGGTGTTTAAGTTGTGGCCTTAGTGTCTATGTTTTGGCCTTGATGTCTAGGTTGTGGCCTTGGTGTCTAAGTTGTGGGCTTGGTGTCTAAGTTGTGGGTTTGGTGTCTAAGTTGTGGGCTTGGTGTCTATGTTGTGTACTGAGATGCTCATTTATAACCTTATTGTCTGCTTGGAGGACTTGATGTCTAAGTCGTGTAATTAGGGGCTTATTTATGACCTTGGTTTCCAAGTTGTGGATTTGGTGTCTAAATTTTGGAATTAGGGGCTAATTTATTACCTTGGTGTCTATGTTGTGGATTTGGTGTCTTAAGTTGTGGGCTTGGTGTCTAAGTTGTGGCCTTGGTGTCTAAGATGTGGGCTTGGTGTCTAAGTTGTGGGCTTGGTGTCTAAGTTGTGGACTTGGTGTCTAAGTTGTGGGCTTGGTGTATAAGTTGTGGACTTGATGTATAAATTGAGGACTTGGTGTCTAATTTGTGGACTAGGTTTCTATGTTGTGGACTGAGATGCGCTTTTATAACGTTAGTGTCTGCTTGGGGGACGTGGTGTCTACCTTGTGGACTTGGTGTCTAAGTTGTGGAATTAGGGGCTAATTTATGACCTTCGTGTCTAAGTTGTGGACTTGTTGTCTAAGTTGTGGAATTAGGGGCTAATTTATGATCTTGGTGTCTAAGTTGTGGGCTTGGTGTCTAAGTTGTGGGCTTGGTGTCTAAGTTGTGGGCTTGGTGTCTAAGTTGTGGGCTTGGTGTCTAAGTTGTGGGCTTGGTGTCTAAGTTGTGGACTTGGTGTCTAAGTTGTGGACTAGTTTTCTAAGTTGTGGACTGAGATGCGCTTTTATAACCTTAGTGTCTGCTTGGAGGACTTGGTGTCTAACTTGTGGACTTGGTGTCTAAGTTGTGGAATTAGGGGCTAATTTTTGATCTTGGTGTCTAAGTTGTGGACTTGTTGTCAAAGATGTGGAATTAGGGGGTAATTTATGATCTTGGTGTCTATGTTGTGGATTTGGTGTCTTAAGTTTTGAACTTGGTGTCTAAGTTGTGGGCTTGGTGTCTAAGATGTGGGCTTGGTGTCTAAGTTGTTAGCTTGGTATCTAAGTTGTAGGCTTGGTGTCTAGGTTGTGGCCTTGGTGTCTAAGTTGTGGCATTGGAGTCTAAGTTGTGGCCTTGGTGTCTAAGTTGTGGCCTTTTTGTCTAAGTTGTGATCTTGGTGTCTCAGTTGTGGGCTTGGTGTCTAAGTTGTGGACTGAGATGCTCATTTATAACCATAGTGTCTAGTTGGAGTACTTGGTGTCTAAGTTGTGGACTTGGAGTATAAGTTGAGGACTTGGTGTTTAATTTGTGGACTTGGTTTCTAAGTTGTGGACTGAGATGCGCTTTTATAACCTTAGTGTCGGCCTGGAAAACTTGGTGTCTAAGTTGTGGACTTGGTGTCTAAGTTGTGGAATTAAGGGCTAATTTATGACCTTGGTGTCTATGTTGTGTACTTCGTGTCTTAAGTTGTGGACTTGGTGTCTAAGTTGTGGACTGAGATGCTCATTTATATCCTTAGTGTCTGCTTGGAGGACTTGGTGCCTAAGTTGCGGACTTGGTGTATAAGTTGTGGACTTGGTGTATAAGTTAAGGACTAGGTGTCTAATTTGTGGACTTGGTTTCTAAGTTGTGGACTGAGATGCGCTTTTATAACCTTAGTGTCTGCTTGGAAAACTTGGTGTCTAACTTGTGGACTTGGTGTCTAAGTTGTGGAATTAAGGGCTAATTTATGACCTTGGTGTCTAAATTGTGGACTTGGTGTATAAGTTGTGGAATTAGGGGCTAATTTATGACCTTGGTGTCTATGTTGTGTATTTGGTGTCTTAAGTTGTGGTATTGTTGTCTAAGTTGTGTGCTTGGTGTCTAAGTTGTGGGCTTGGTGTCTAAGTTGTGGACTGAGATGCTCATTTATAACCTTAGAGTTTGCTAGGAGGACTTGGTGTCTAAGTTGTGGACTTGGTGTATATGTGGTGGACTTGGTGTATAAGTTGAGGACTTGGTGTCTAATTTGTGGACTAGGTTTCTAAGTTCTGGACTGAGATGCGCTTTTATAAACTTAGTGACTGCTTGGAGGACTTGGTGTCTAACTTGTGGACTTGGTGTCTAAGTTGTGGAATTAGGGGCTAATTTATGATCTTGGTTTTTATGTTGTGGATTTGGTGTCTTAATTTGTGGACTTGGTGTCTAAGTTGTGGGCTTGGTGTTTAGGTTGTGGGCTTGGTGTTTAGGTTGTGGGCTTGGTGTCTAGGTTGTGGGCTTGGTGTCTAAGTTGTGGCCTTGGTGTCTAGGTTGTGGCCTTGGTGTCTAAGTTGTGGGTTTGGTGTCTAAGTTGTGGGCTTGGTGTCTATGTTGTGGACTGAGATGCTCATTTATAACCTTAGTGTCTGCTTGGAGGACTTGCTGTATAAGTTGTGGGCTTGGTGTTTAGGTTGTGGGCTTGGTGTCTAGGTTGTGGACTTGGTGTCTAAGTTCTGGGCTTGGTGTCTAAGCTGTGGGCTTCGTGTCTAAGCTGTGGGCTTGGTATCTAAGTTGTGGGCTTGGTGTCTAAGTTGTGGGCTTGGTGTCTAAGTTGTGGGCTTGGTGTCTAAGTTGGGGGCTTGGTGTCTAAGTTGGGGGCTTGGTGTCTAAGTTGGGGGCTTGGTGTCTAGGTTGTGGACTTGGTGTCTAGGTTGTGGACTTGGTGTCTAAGTTCTGGGCTTGGTGTCTAAGCTGTGGGCTTCGTGTCTAAGCTGTGGGCTTGGTATCTAAGTTGTGGGCTTGGTGTCTAAGTTGTGGGCTTGGTGTCTAAGTTGTGGGCTTGGTGTCTAAGTTGTGGGCTTGGTGTCTAAGTTGTGGGCTTGGTGTCTAAGTTGGGGGCTTGGTGTCTAAGTTGGGGGCTTGGTGTCTAAGTTGGGGGCTTGGTGTCTAAGTTGGAGTCTTGGTGTCTATGTTGTGGACCTGGTGTCTAGAGTTGTGGAATTTTAGGCTTATTTATGACCTTAGTGTCTGCATGGAGTATTTGGTGTCTCAGTTGTGGACTAGGTGTCTCATTTGTGACCTTGGTGTCTCAGCTGTGACCTTGGTGTCTCCTTGGAGGACTTGATGTCTAAGTTGTAGACTTCATGTCTAATTTGTGGAATTGGTGTTTAAATTGTGGGATAAGATGCTCATTTATAACCTTAGTGTCTGCTTGGGGGACTTGGTGTCTAACTTGAGGACTTGGTGTCTAAGTTGTGGAATTAGGGGCTAATTTATGACCTTGGTTTCAAAGTTGTGGACTTGGAGTCTAAGTTGTGGGCTTGGTGTCTAAGTTGTGGGCTTGGTGTCTAGGTTGTGGGCTTGGTGTCTACGTTGTTGACTTAGAGGTTAATTTATGACATTAGTGTTTTTTTGGTGGACTTGATGTATAAGTCGCAACCTTAGTATCTTGTTGGACGACTTGTTGTCTCAGTTGTGCTCCTGATGTCTAAGTTGTGGACATAAAGGCTAATTTATGACCTTAGTGTCTGCTTTGAGGAGCTGTTGTCTAAGATGTGGACTAGGTGTCTCAGTTGTGGACTAGGTGTCTCAGTTGTGATCTTGGTGTCTCCCTGGAGGACTTGATGTCTAAGTTGTAGACTTGGTGTCTAACTTGTGGACTTGGTGTCTAAGTTGTGGACTGAGATGCTCATTTATGACCTTAGTGTCTGCTTGGAGGACTTGGTGTCTAAGTTGTGGAATTAGGGGCTAATTTATGACCTTGGTGTCTATGTTGTGGACTTGGTGTCTTAAGTTGTGGGCTTGGTGTCTAAGTTGTGGGCTTGGTGTCTAAGTTGTGGGCTTGGTGTCTAAGTTGTGGAATTGGTGTCTAAGTTGTGGAATTGGTGTCTAGGTTGTGGGCTTGGTGTCTAGGTTGTGGGCTTGGTGTCTATGTTGTGGGCTTGGTGTCTAGGTTGTGGGCTTGGTGTCTAGGTTGTGGGCTTGGTGTCTAGGTTGTGGACTTGGTGTCTAAGTTGTGGGCTTGTTGTCTAAGTTGTGGGCTTGTTGTCTAAGTTGTGGGCTTGTTGTCTAAGTTGTGGGCTTGGTGTCTAAGTTGTGGACTGAGATGCTCATTTTTAACCTTAGTGTCTGCTTGGAGGACTTGGTGTCTAAGTTGTGGACTTGGTGTCTAAGTTGTGGACTTGGTGTCTAAATTGTGGACTTCGTGTCTAAGTTGCGGACTTGGTGTATAAGTTGAGGACTTGGTGTATAAGTTGAGGACTTGGTGTATAAGTTGAGGGCTTGGTGTCTAAGTTGAGGGCTTGGTGTCTAAGTTGTGGACTTGGCTTCTAAGTTGTGGACTGAGATGCACTTTTACAACCTTAGTGTCTGCTTGGAGGACTTGGTATCTAAATTGTAGAATTAGGGGCTAATTTATGACCTAGGTGTCTAAGTTGTGGACTTGGTGTCTATATCGTGGAATTAGGGGCTATTTTATGACCTTGGTGTATATGTTGTGGATTTGGTGTCTTAAGTTGTGGACTTGGTGTCTAAGTTGTGGTCTTGGTGTCTAAGTTGTGGGCTTGGTGTGTAAGTTGTGGGCTTGGTGTGTAAGTTGTGGGCTTGGTGTCTAAGTTGTGGGCTTGGTGTCTAAGTTGTGGGCTTGGTGTCTAGTTTGTGGAATTGGTATCTAAGTTGTGGACTTGGTGTCTAGGTTGTGGACTTGGTGTCTAGGTTGTGGACTTGGTGTCTAAGTTGTGGGCTTGGTATCTAGGTTGTGGGCTTTGTGTCTAAGTTGTGGGCTTGGTGTCTAAGTTGTGGGCTTGGCGATTAATTTAAGGCCTTAGTGTCTTGTTGGAGGACTTGATGTTTAAGTTGTGACCTTAGTATTTTCTTGGAGGACTTGGTGTCTAAGTTGGACTTGGTGTCTATGTTGTGGACCTGGTGTCTAGAGTTGTGGAATTTGAGGCTTATATATGACCTTAGTGTCTGCTTGGAGGTGTTGGTGTCTCAGTTGTGGACTAGGTGTCTCAGTTGTGGACTAGGTGTTTCAGTTGTGGACTAGGTGTCTCAGTTGTGACCTTGGTGTCTCCTTGGAGGACTTGATGTCTAAGTTGTAGACTTCATGTCTAATTTATGGACTTGGTGTTTAATTTTGGACAGAGATGCTCATATATAACCTTAGTGTCTGCTTGGGGGACTTGGTGTCTAACCTGTGGACTTGGTGTATAAGTTGTTGACTTGGTGTATAATTTATGACCTTGGTGTCTACGTTGTGGACTTGGTGTCTAAGTTGTGGGCTTCGTGACTAAGTTGTGGGCTTCATGTCTAAGTTGTGGGCTTCGTGTCTACGTTGTGGACTTGGTGTCTAGGTAGTGGACTTGGTGTCTAGGTTGTGGACTTGGTGTCTAGGTTGTGGAATTGGTGTCTAGGTTGTGGACTTGGTGTCTAAGTTGTGGGCTTGGTGTCTAAGTTGTGGGCTTGGTGTCTAGGTTGTGGGCTTGGTGTCTAAGTTGTGGGCTTGGTGTCTAAGTTGTGGGCTTGGAGATTAATTTAAGGCCTTAGGGTCTTGTTGGAGGACTTGATGTTCCAGTTGTGACATTAGTATCTTCTTGGAGGACTTGGTGTCTAAGTTGTGAACTTGATGTCTAAGTTGTGGACTTGGTGTCTAAGTTGTGGACTTGGTGTCTAAGTTGTGGACTTGGTGTCTAAGTTGTGGACTTGGTGTATAAGTTGAGGACTTGGTGTCTAATTTGTGGACTTGGTGTCTAATTTGTGGACTTGGTTACTAAGTTGGGGACTGAGATGCGCTTTTATAACCTTAGTGTCTGCTTGGAGGACTTGGTGTCTAAGTTGTGGAATTAGGAGCTAGTTTATGACCTTGGTTTTTAAGTTGTGGGCTTGGTGTCTATGTTGTGGGCTTGGTGTGTAAGTTGAGGGCTTAGTGTCTAAGTTGTGGGCTTGGTGTCTAAGTTGTGGGCTTGGTGTCTAAGTTGTGGACTTGGTGTCTAGGTTGTGGACTTGGTGTCTAAGTTGTGGACTTGATGTCTAAGTTGTGGGCTTGTTGTCTAAGTTGTGGACTTGGTGTCTAAGTTGTGGACTGAGACGCTCATTTTTAACCTTAGTGTCTGCTTGGAGGACTTGGTGTCTAAGTTGTGGACTTGATGTTTAAGTTGTGGACTTGGTGTCTAAGTTGTGGACTTGGTGTTTAAGTTGAGGACTTGGTGTATAAGTTGAGGACTTGGTGTCTAATTTGTGGACTGAGATGCACTTTTATAACTTTAGTGTCTGCTTGGAGGACTTGGTGTCTAAGTTGTGGAATTAGGGGCTAATTTATGACCTTGGTGTCTATGTTGTGGACTTGGTGTCTAAGTTGTGGAATTAGGGGCTAATTTATGACCTTGGTGTATATGTTGTGGATTTGGTTTCTTAAGTTGTGGACTTGTTGTCTAAGTTGTGGGCTTGGTGTCTAAGTTGTGGGCTTGGTGTCTAAGTTGTTGGCTTGGTGTCTAAGTTGTGGGCTTGGTGTCTAAGTTGTGGGCTTGGTGTCTAAGTTGTGGGCTTGGTGTCTAAGTTGTGGGCTTGGTGTCTATTTTGTGGAGTTTGTTATCTAAGTTGTGGACTTGGTGTCTAGGTTGTGGGCTTGGTGTCTAGGTTGTGGACTTGGTGTCTAGGTTGTGGACTTGGTGTCTAGGTTGTGGACTTGGTGTCTAAGTTGTGGGCTTGGTGTATAAGTTTTGGGCTTGGTGTCTAATTGTGGGCTTGGTGTCTAATTGTGGGCTTGGTGTCTAAGTTGTGGGCTTGGAGTCTACGTTGTGGACTTGGAGTCTACGTTGTGGACTTGGTGTCTAAGTTGTGACTTGGAGGTTAATTTATGACCTTACTGTCTTGTTGGAGGACTTGATGTTTAAGTTTTGACCTTAGTATCTTCTTGGAGGACTTGGTGTCTAAGTTGTGGACTTGGTGTCTATGTTGTGGACCTGGTTTCTAGAGTTGTGGAATTTGAGATTTATTTCTGACACCAGTGTCTGCTTGGAGGAGTTGGTGTCTCAGTTGTGGTCTAGGTGTCTTAGTTGTGTACTAGGTGTCTCAGTTGTGGACTGGGTATCTCAGTTGTGGACTAGGTGTCTCTGTTGTGACCTTGGTGTCTCTGTTGTGACCTTGGTGTCTCTGTTGTGACCTTGGTATCTCAGTTGTTACCTTGGTGTCTAAGTTGTGACCTTGGTGTCTAAGTTGTGGACTTGGTGTCTAAGTTGTGGTCTTGGTGTTTAATTTGTGGGCTTGGTGTCTAAGTTGTGGACCTGGTGTTTAGAGTTGTGGAATTTGAGGCTTATTTATGACCTTAGTGTCTGCTTGGAGGAGTTGGATTCTCAGATGTGGACTTGGTGTCTCAGTTGTGGACTTGGTGTCTCAGTTGTGGGCTTGGTGTCTAAGTTGTGGGCTTGGTGTCTAAGTTGTGGGCTTGGTGTCTAAGATGTGGGCTTGGTGTCTAGGTTGTGGGCTTGGTGTCTAAGTTGTGGGCTTGGTGTCTAAGTTGTGGGCTTGGTGTCTAAGTTGTGGACTTGGTGTCTAGGTTGTGGACTTGGTGTCTAAGTTGCGGACTTGGTGTCTAAGTTGTGGGCTTGTTGTCTAAGTTGTGGGCTTGGTGTCTAGGTTGTGGGCTTTGTGTCTAAGTTGTGGGCTTGGTGTCTAAGTTGTGGGCTTGGCGATTAATTTAAGGCCTTAGTGTCTTGTTGGAGGACTTGATGTTTAAGTTGTGACCTTAGTATTTTCTTGGAGGACTTGGTGTCTAAGTTGGACTTGGTGTCTATGTTGTGGACCTGGTGTCTAGAGTTGTGGAATTTGAGGCTTATTTATGACCTTAGTGTCTGCTTGGAGGTGTTGGTGTCTCAGTTGTGGACTAGGTGTCTCAGTTGTGGACTAGGTGTTTCAGTTGTGACCTTGGTGTCTCCTTGGAGGACTTCATGTCTAAGTTGTAGACTTCATGTCTAATTTATGGACTTGGTGTTTAATTTTGGACAGAGATGCTCATTTATAACCTTAGTGTCTGCTTGGGGGACTTGGTGTCTAACCTGTGGACTTGGTGTATAAGTTGTTGACTTGGTGTATAATTTATGACCTTGGTGTCTACGTTGTGGACTTGGTGTCTAAGTTGTGGGCTTCGTGACTAAGTTGTGGGCTTCGTGTCTAAGTTGTGGGCTTCGTGTCTACGTTGTGGACTTGGTGTCTAGGTTGTGGACTTGGTGTCTACGTTGTGGACTTGGTGTCTAGGTAGTGGACTTGGTGTATAAGTTGAGGACTTGGTGTCTAATTTGTGGACTTGGTTTCTAAGTTGAGGACTTGTTGTATAAGTTGAGGACTTGGTGTCTAATTTGTGGACTGAGATGCACTTTTATAACTTTAGTGTCTGCTTGGAGGACTTGGTGTCTAAGTTGTGGAATTAGGGGCTAATTTATGACCTTGGTGTCTAAGTTGTGGACTTGGTGTCTAAGTTGTGGACTTGGTGTCTAAGTTGTGGAATTGGTGTCTAAGTTGTGGAATTGGTGTCTAAGTAGTGGGCTTGTTGTCTAAGTTGTGGGCTTGTTGTCTAAGTTGTGGACTTGGTGTCTAAGTTGTGGACTGAGACGCTCATTTTTAAGCTTAGTGTCTGCTTGGAGGACTTGGTGTCCAAGTTGTGGAATTAGGGGCTAATTTATGACCTTGGTGTCTATGTTGTGGACTTGGTGTCTAAGTTGTGGAATTAGGGGCTAATTTATGACTTTGGTGTATATGTTGTGGATTTGGTTTCTTAAGTTGTGGACTTGTTGTCTAAGTTGTGGGCTTGGTGTCTAAGTTGTGGGCTTGGTGTCTAAGTTGTGGGCTTGGTGTCTAAGTTGTGGGCTTGGTGTGTAAGTTGTGAGCTTGGTGTCTAAGTTGTGGGCTTGGTATCTAAGTTGTGGACTTGGTGTCTAAGTTGTGGACTTGGTGTATAAGTTGAGGACTTGGTGTCTAATTTGTGGACTTGGTTTCTAAGTTGTGGACTGAGTTGCGCTTTTATAACCTTTTTGTCTTCTTGGATGTCTTGGTGTCTAACTTGTGGTCTTAGTGTCTAAGTTGTGGAATTAGGGGCTAATTTATGACCTTGGTGTCTAAGTTGTGGACTTGTTGTCTAAGTTGTGGGCTTGGTGTCTAAGTTGTGGGCTTGGTGTGTAAATTGTGGGCTTGGTGTGTAAGTTGTGGGCTTGGTGTCTAAGTTGTGGACTTGGTGTCTAAGTTGTGGGCTTGGTGTCTAAGTTGTGGCCTTGGTGTCTCAGTTGTGGCCTTGGTGTCTAAGTTGTGGCCTTGCTGTTTAAGTTGTGGCCTTGGTGTTTAAGTTGTGGGCTTAGTGTCTAAGTTGTGGCCTTGGTGTCTCGGTTGTGGGCTTGGTGTCTAAGTTGTGGGCTTGGTGTCTAAGTTGTGTACTGAGATGCTCATTTATAACCTTATTGTCTGCTTGGAGGACTTGATGTCTAAGTCGTGTAATTAGGGACTAATTTATGACCTTGGTTTCCAAGTTGTGGATTTGGTGTCTAAATTTTGGATTTAGGGGCTAATTTATGACCTTGGTGTCTATGTTGTGGATTTGGTGTCTTAAGTTGTGGGCTTGGTGTCTAAGTTGTGGCCTCGGTGTCTAAGATGTGGGCTTGGTGTCTAAGTTGTGGGCTTGGTGTCTAAGTTGTGGACTTGGTGTCTACGTTGTGGGCTTGGTGTATAAGTTGTGGACTTGATGTATAAATTGAGGACTTGGTGTCTAATTTGTGGACTAGGTTTCTATGTTGTGGACTGAGATGCGCTTTTATAACGTTAGTGTCTGCTTGGGGGACGTGGTGTCTACCTTGTGGACTTGGTGTCTAAGTTGTGGAATTAGGGGCTAATTTATGACCTTGGTGTCTAAGTTGTGGACTTGTTGTCTAAGTTGTGGAATTAGGGGCTAATTTATGATCTTGGTGTCTAAGTTGTGGGCTTGGTGTCTAAGTTGTGGGCTGGTGTCTAAGTTGTGGGCTTGGTGTCTAAGTTGTGGGCTTGGTGTCTAAGTTGTGGGCTTGGTGTCTAAGTTGTGGGCTTGGTGTCTAAGTTGTGGGCTTGGTGTCTAAGTTGTGGACTTGGTGTCTAAGTTGTGGACTTGGAGTATAAGTTGAGGACTTTGTGTCTAAGTTGTGGACTAGGTTTCTAAGTTGTGGACTGAGATGCGCTTTTATAACCTTAGTGTCTGCTTGGAGGACTTGGTGTCTAAGTTGTGGACTTGTTGTCTAAGTTGTGGAATTAGGGGCTAATTTTTGATCTTGGTGTCTAAGTTGTGGACTTGTTGTCAAAGATGTGGAATTAGGGGCTAATTTATGATCTTGGTGTCTATGTTGTGGATTTGGTGTCTTAACTTGTGAACTTGGTGTCTAAGTTGTGGGCTTGGTGTCTAAGATGTGGGCTTGGTGTCTAAGTTGTTAGCTTGGTATCTAAGTTGTAGGCTTGGTGTCTAGGTTGTGGCCTTGGTGTCTAAGTTGTGGCATTGGTGTCTAAGTTGTGGCCTTGGTGTCTGAGTTGTGGCCTTTTTGTCTAAGTTGTGATCTTGGTGTCTCAGTTGTGGGCTTGGTGTCTAAGTTGTGGACTGAGATGCTCATTTATAACCATAGTGTCTGCTTGGAGTACTTGGTGTTTAAGTTGTGGACTTGGAGTATAAGTTGAGGACTTGGTGTCTAATTTGTGGACTTGGTTTCTAAGTGGTGGACTGAGATGCGCTTTTATAACCTTAGTGTCTGCTTGGAAAACTTGGTGTCTAAGTTGTGGACTTGGTGTCTAAGTTGTGGAATTAAGGGCTAATTTATGACCTTGGTGTTTATGTTGTGGACTTCGTGTCTTAAGTTGTGGACTTGGTGTCTAAGTTGTGGACTGAGATGCTCATTTATATCCTTAGTGTCTGCTTGGAGGACTTGGTGCCTAAGTTGCGGACTTGGTGTATAAGTTGTGGACTTGGTGTATAAGTTGTGGACTTGGTGTATAAGTTGTGGACTTGGTGTATAAGTTGAGGACTAGGTGTCTAATTTGTGGACTTGGTTTCTAAGTTGTGGACTGAGATGCCCTTTTATAACCTTAGTGTCTGCTTGGAAAACTTGGTGTCTAACTTGTGGACTTGGTGTCTAAGTTGTGGAATTAACGGCTAATTTATGACCTTGGTGTCTAAATTGTGGACTTGGTGTCTAAGTTGTGGAATTAGGGGCTAATTTATGACCTTGGTGTCTATGTTGTGTATTTGGTGTCTTAAGTTGTGGTATTGTTGTCTAAGTTGTGTGCTTGGTGTCTCAGTTGTCGGCTTGGTGTCTAAGTTGTGGACTGAGATGCTCATTTATAACCTTAGAGTCTGCTTGGAGGACTTGGTGTCTAAGTTGTGGACTTGGTGTATATGTGGTGGACTTGGTGTATAAGTTGAGGACTTGGTGTCTAATTTGTGAACTAGGTTTCTAAGTTCTGGACTGAGATGCGCTTTTATAAACTTAGTGACTGCTTGGAGGACTTGGTGTCTAACTTGTGGACTTGGTGTCTAAGTTGTGGAATTAGGGGCTAATTTATGATCTTGGTTTTTATGTTGTGGATTTGGTGTCTTAATTTGTGGACTTGGTGTCTAAGTTGTGGGCTTGGTGTTTAGGTTGTGGGCTTGGTGTTTAGGTTGTGGGCTTGGTGTCTAGGTTGTGGGCTTGGTGTCTAAGTTGTGGGCTTGGTGTCTAGGTTGTGGCCTTGGTGTCTAAGTTGTGGGTTTGGTGTCTAAGTTGTGGGCTTGGTGTCTATGTTGTGGACTGAGATGCTCATTTATAACCTTAGTGTCTGCTTGGAGGACTTGCTGTATAAGTTGTGGACTTGGTATATAAGTTGTGGACTTGGTGTATAAGTTGAGGACTTGGTGTCTAAGTTGTGGACTAGGTTTCTAAGTTCTGGACTGAGATGCGCTTTTATAAACTTAGTGACTGCTTGGAGGACTTGGTGTCTAACTTGTGGACTTGGTGTCTAAGTTTTGGAATTAGGGGCTAATTTATGATCTTGGTTTTTATGTTGTGGATTTGGTGTCTTAATTTGTGGACTTGGTGTCTAAGTTGTGGGCTTGGTGTTTAGGTTCTGGGCTTGGTGTTTAGGTTGTGGGCTTGGTGTCTAGGTTGTGGACTTGGTGTCTAAGTTGTGGGCTTGGTGTCTAGGTTGTGGCCTTGGTGTCTAAGTTGTGGGTTTGGTGTCTAAGTTGTGGGCTTGGTGTCTATGTTGTGGACTGAGATGCTCATTTATAACCTTAGTGTCTGCTTGGAGGACTTGCTGTATAAGTTGTGGACTTGGTATATAAGTTGTGGACTTGGTGTATAAGTTGAGGACTTGGTGTCTAAGTTGTGGGCTTGGTGTTTAGGTTGTGGGCTTGGTGTCTAGGTTGTGGGCTTAGTGTCTAAGTTGTGGCCTTGGTGTCTAGGTTGTGGCCTTGGTGTCTAAGTTGTGGCCTTGGTGTCTAAGTTGTGGGCTTGGTGTCTAAGTTGTGTACTGAGATGCTCATTTATAACCTTATTGTCTGCTTGGAGGACTTGATGTCTAAGTCGTGTAATTAGGGGCTAATTTATGACCTTGGTTTCTAAGTTGTGGATTTGGTTTCTAAATTTTGGAATTAGGGGCTAATTTATGACCTTGGCGTCTATGTTGTCGATTTGGTGTCTTAAGTTGTGGGCTTGGTGTCTAAGTTGTGGCCTTGGTGTCTAAGATGTGGCCTTGGTGTCTATGTTGTGGGCTTGGTGTCTAAGTTGTGGACTTGGTGTCTAAGTTGTGGGCTTGGTGTATAAGTTGTGGACTTGATGTATAAATTGAGGACTTGGTGTCTAATTTGTGGACTAGGTTTCTATGTTGTGGACTGAGATGCGCTTTTATAACGTTAGTGTCTGCTTGGGGGACGTGGTGTGTACCTTGTGTACTTGGTGTCTAAGTTGTGGAATTAGGGGCTAATTTATGACCTTGCTGTCTAAGTTGTGGACTTGTTGTCTAAGTTGTGGAATTAGGGGCTAATTTATGATCTTGGTGTCTAAGTTGTGGGCTTGGTGTCTAAGTTGTGGGCTTGGTGTCTAAGTTGTGGGCTTGGTGTCTAAGTTGTGGGCTTGGTGTCTAGGTTGTGGGCTTGGTGTCTAAGTTGTGGGCTTGGTGTCTAAGTTGTGGGCTTGGTGTCTAAGTTGTGGGCTTGGTGTCTAAGTTGTGGGCTTTGTGTATAAGTTGTGGACTAGGTTTCTAAGTTGTGGACTGAGATGCACTTTTATAACCTTAGTGTCTGCTTGGAGGACTTCGTGTCTAACTTGTGGACTTGGTGTCTAAGTTGTGGAATTAGGGGCTAATTTTTGATCTTGGTGTCTAAGTTGTGGACTTGTTGTCAAAGATGTGGCATTAGGGGCTAATTTATGATCTTGGTGTCTATGTTGTGGATTTGTGTCTTAAATTGTGAACTTGGTGTCTAAGTTGTGGGCTTGGTGTGTAAGATGTGGGCTTGGTGTCTAAGTTGTTAGCTTGGTATCTAAGTTGTAGGCTAGGTGTCTAGGTTGTGGCCTTGGTGTCTAAGTTGTGGCCTTGGTGTCTAAGTTGTGGCCTTGGTGTCTAAGTTGTGGCCTTTTTGTCTAAGTTGTGATTTTGGTGTCTCAGTTGTGGGCTTGGTGTCTAAGTTGTGGACTGAGATGCTCATTTATAACCATAGTGTCTGCTTGGAGTACTTGGTGTCTAAGTTGTGGACTTGGAGTATAAGTTGAGGACTTGGTGTCTAATTTGTGGACTTGGTTATAAGTTGTGGACTGAGATGCGCTTTTATAACCTTAGTGTCTGCTTGGAAATCTTGGTGTCTAAGTTGTGGACTTGGTGTCTAAGTTGTGGAATTAAGGGCTAATTTATGACCTTGGTGTCTATGTTGTGGACTTCGTGTCTTAAGATGTGGACTTGGTGTCTAAGTTGTGGACTGAGATGCTCATTTATATCCTTAGAGTCTGCTTGGAGGACTTGGTGTATAAGTTGTGGACTTGGTGCCTAAGTTGTGGATTGGTGCCTAAGTTGTGGGTTTGGTGTCTAAGTTGTGGGCTTGGTGTCTAAGTTGTGGGTTTGGTGTCTAAGTTGTGGGTTTGGTGTCTAAGTTGTGCGCTTGGTGTCTAAGTTGTGGGCTTGGTGTCTAAGTTGTGGGCTTGGTGTCTAAGTTGTGGGCTTGGTGTCTAAGTTGTGAAGTTGGTGTCTAAGTTGTGGAGTTGGTGTATAAGTTGTGGAGTTGATGTATATGTTGAGGATTTGGTGTCTAATTTGTGGACTTGGTTTCTAAGTTGTGGACTGAGATGCGCTTTTATAACCTTAGTGTCTGCTTGGAGGACTTGGTGTCTAACTTGTGGACTTGGTGTCTAAGTTGTGGAATTAGGGGTAATTTATGATCTTGGTTTTTATGTTGTGGATTTGGTGTCTTAATTTGTGGACTTGGTGTCTAAGTTATGGGCTTGGTGTTTAGGTTGTGGGCTTGGTGTTTAGGTTGTGGGCTTGGTGTCTAGGTTGTGGGCTTAGTGTCTAGGTTGTGGCCTTGGTGTCTAAGTTGTGGCCTTGGTGTCTAAGTTGTGGGCTTGGTGTCTAAGTTGTGTACTGAGATGCTCATTTATAACCTTATTGTCTGCTTGGAGGACTTGATGTCTAAGTCGTGTAATTAGGGGCTAATTTATGACCTTGGTTTCCAAGTTGTGGATTTGGTGTGTAAATTTTGGAATTAGGGCTAATTTATGACCTTGGCGTCTATGTTGTGGATTTGGTGTCTTAAGTTGTGGGCTTGGTGTCTAAGTTGTGGCCTTGGTGTCTAAGATGTGGGCTTGGTGTCTTAGTTGTGGGCTTGGTGTCTAAGTTGTGGACTTGGTGTCTAAGTTGTGTGCTTGGTGTATAAGTTGTGGACTTGATGTATAAATTGAGGACTTGGTGTCTAATTTGTGGACTAGGTTTCTATGTTGTGGACTGAGATGCGCTTTTATAACGTTAGTGTCTGCTTGGGGGACGTGGTGTCTACCTTGTGGACTTGGTGTCTAAGTTGTGGAATTAGGGGCTAATTTATGACCTTGGTGTCTAAGTTGTGGACTTGGTGTCTAAGTTGTGGGCTTGGTGTCTAAGTTGTGGGCTTGGTGTCTAAGTTGTGGACTTGGTGTCCAAGTTGTGGACTAGTTTTCTAAGTTGTGTACTGAGATGCGCTTTTATAACCTTAGTGTCTGCTTGGAGGACTTGGTGTCTAAGTTGTGGACTTGTTGTCTAAGTTGTGGAATTAGGGGCTAATTTTTGATCTTGGTGTCTAAGTTGTGGACTTGTTGTCAAAGATGTGGAATTAGGGGCTAATTTATGATCTTGGTGTCTATGTTGTGGATTTGGTGTCTTAAGTTGTGAACTTGGTGTCTAAGTTGTGGGCTTGGTGTCTAAGATGTGGGCTTGGTGTCTAAGTTGTTAGCTTGGTGTCTAAGTTGTAGGCTTGGTGTCTAGGTTGTGGCCTTGGTGTCTAAATTGTGGCATTGGTGTCTAAGTTGTGGCCTTGGTGTCTAAGTTGTGGCCTTTTTGTCTAAGTTGTGATCTTCGTGTCTCAGTTGTGGGCTTGGTGTCTAAGTTGTGGACTGAGATGCTCATTTATAACCATAGTGTGTAGTTGGAGTACTTGGTGTCTAAGTTGTGGACTTGGAGTATAAGTTCAGGACTTGGTGTCTAATTTGTGGACTTGGTTTCTAAGTTGTGGACTGAGATGCTCATTTATATCCTTAGTGTCTGCTTGGAGGACTTGGTGCCTAAGTTGCGGACTTGGTGTATAAGTTGTGGACTTGGTGTATAAGTTGTGGACTTGGTGTATAAGTTGAGGACTAGGTGTCTAATTTGTGGACTTGGTTTCTAAGTTGTGGACTGAGATGCGCTTTTATAACCTTAGTGTCTGCTTGGAAGACTTGGTGTCTAAGTTGTGGACTTGGTGTCTAAGTTGTGGAATTAGGGGCTAATTTATGACCTTGGTGTCTAACTTGTGGACTTGGTGTCTAAGTTGTGGAATTAGGGGCTAATTTATGACCTTGGTGTCTAAGTTGTGTATTTGGTGTCTTAAGTTGTGGTATTGTTGTCTAAGTTGTGTGCTTGGTGTCTAAGTTGTGGGCTTGGTGTCTAAGTTGTGGACTGAGATGCTCATTTATAACCTTAGAGTCTGCTTGGAGGACTTGGTGTCTAAGTTGTGGACTTGGTGTATATGTGGTGGACTTGGTGTATAAGTTGAGGACTTGGTGTCTAATTTGTGGACTAGGTTTCTAAGTTCTGGACTGAGATGCGCTTTTATAAACTTAGTGACTGCTTGGAGGACTTGGTGTCTAACTTGTGGACTTGGTGTCTAAGTTGTGGAATTAGGGGCTAATTTATGATCTTGGTTTTTATGTTGTGGATTTGGTGTCTTAATTTGTGGACTTGGTGTCTAAGTTGTGGGCTTGGTGTTTAGGTTGTGGGCTTGGTGTTTAGGTTGTGGGCTTGGTGTCTAGGTTGTGGGCTTGGTGTCTAAGTTGTGGGCTTGGTGTCTAAGTTGTGGGCTTGGTGTCTAGGTTGTGGCCTTGGTGTCTAAGTTGTGGGTTTGGTGTCTAAGTTGTGGGCTTGGTGTCTATGTTGTGGACTGAGATGATCATTTATAACCTTAGTGTCTGCTTGGAGGACTTGTTGTATAAGTTGTGGACTTGGTATATAAGTTGTGGACTTGGTGTATAAGTTGAGGACTTGGTGTCTAATTTGTGGGCTTGGTGTTTAGGTTGTGGGCTTGGTGTCTAGGTTGTGGGCTTAGTGTCTAAGTTGTGGCCTTGGTGTTTAGGTTGTGGGCTTGGTGTCTAAGTTGTGGCCTTGGTGTCTAAGTTGTGGGCTTGGTGTCTAAGTTGTGTACTGAGATGCTCATTTATAACCTTATTGTCTCCTTGGAGGACTTGAAGTCTAAGTCGTGTAATTAGGGGCTAATTTATGACCTTGGTTTCCAAGTTGTGGATTTGGTGTCTAAATTTTGGAATTAGGGGCTAATTTA
This sequence comes from Psittacula echo, assembly GCF_963264785.1. NCBI lineage: Eukaryota > Metazoa > Chordata > Aves > Psittaciformes > Psittacidae > Psittacula > Psittacula echo. Next base: position 54,042 of record NW_027664226.1, on the reverse strand, counting down.
TGACCTTGGTGTCTATGTTGTGGATTTGGTGTCTTAAGTTGTGGGCTTGGTGTCTAAGTTGTGGACTTGGTGTCTAAGTTGTGGGCTTGGTGTCTAAGTTGTGGGCTTGGTGTATAAGTTGTGGACTTGATGTATAAATTGAGGACTTGGTGTCTAATTTGTGGACTAGGTTTCTATGTTGTGGACTGAGATGCGCTTTTATAACGTTAGTGTCTGCTTGGGGGACGTGGTGTCTACCTTGTGGACTTGGTGTCTAAGTTGTGGAATTAGGGGCTAATTTATGACCTTGGTGTCTAAGTTGTGGACTTGTTGTCTAAGTTGTGGAATTAGGGGCTAATTTATGATATTGGTGTCTAAGTTGTGGGCTTGGTGTCTAAGTTGTGGGCTTGGTGTCTAAGTTGTGGGCTTGGTGTCTAGGTTGTGGGCTTGGTGTCTAGGTTGTGGGTTTGGTGTCTAAGTTGTGGACTTGGTGTCTAAGTTGTGGACTTGGTGTCTAAGTTGTGGACTAGGTTTCTAAGTTGTGGACTGAGATGCGCTTTTATAACCTTAGTGTCTGCTTGGAGGACTTGGTGTCTAACTTGTGGACTTGGTGTCTAAGTTGTGGAATTAGGGGCTAATTTATGATCTTGGTGTCTATGTTGTGGATTTGGTGTCTTAAGTTGTGAACTTGGTGTCTAAGTTGTGGGCTTGGTATCTAAGATGTGGGCTTGGTGTCTAAGTTGTTAGCTTGGTATCTAAGTTGTAGGCTTGGTGTCTAGGTTGTGGCCTTGGTGTCTAAGTTGTGGCATTGGTGTCTAAGTTGTGGCATTGGTGTCTAAGTTGTGGCCTTGGTGTCTAAGTTGTGGCCTTTTTGTCTAAGTTGTGATCTTGGTGTCTCAGTTGTGGGCTTGGTGTCTAAGTTGTGGACTGAGATGCTCATTTATAACCATAGTGTCTGCTTGGAGTACTTGGTGTCTAAGTTGTGGACTTGGAGTATAATTTGAGGACTTGGTGTCTAATTTGTGGACTTGGTTTCTAAGCTGTGGACTGAGATGCGCTTTTATAACCTTAGTGTCTGCTTAGAAAACTTGGTGTCTAAGTTGTGGACTTGGTGTCTAAGTTGTGGAATTAAGGGCTAATTTATGACCTTGGTGTCTATGTTGTGGACTTCGTGTCTAAGTTGTGGACTTGGTGTCTAAGTTGTGGACTGAGATGCTCATTTATATCCTTAGTGTCTGCTTGGAGGACTTGGTGCCTAAGTTGCGGACTTGGTGTATAAGTTGTGGACTTGGTGCCTAAGTTGTGGGCTTGGTGTCTAAGTTGTGGGTTTAGTGTCTAAGTTGTGGGCTTGGTGTCTAAGTTGTGGCTTTGGTGTCTAAGTTGCGGGTTTGGTGCCTAAGTTGTGGGCTTGGTGTCTAAATTGTGGGCTTGCTGTCTAAGTTGTGGACTTGGTGTATAAGTTGTGGAGTTGATGTATATGTTGAGGAGTTGGTGTATATGTTGAGGACTTGGTGTCTAATTTGTGGACTTGGTTTCTAAGTTGTGGACTGAGATGCGCTTTTATAACCTTAGTGTTTGCTTGGAAAACTTGGTGTCTAACTTGTGGACTTGGTGTCTAAGTTGTGGACTGAGATGCTCATTTATATCCTTAGTGTCTGCTTGGAGGACTTGGTGCCTAAGTTGCGGACTTGGTGTATAAGTTGTGGACTTGGTGCCTAAGTTGTGGGTTTGGTGTCTAAGTTGTGGGTTTGGTGTCTAAGTTGTGGGTTTGGTGTCTAAGTTGTGGGCTTGGTGTCTAAGTTGTGGGCTTGGTGTCTAAGTTGTGGGTTTGGTGCCTAAGTTGTGGGCTTGGTGTCTAAATTGTGGGCTTGGTGTCTAAGTTGTGGACTTGGTGTATAAGTTGTGGAGTTGATGTATATGTTGAGGACTTGGTGTCTAATTTGTGGACTTGGTTTCTAAGTTGTGGACTGAGATGCGCTTTTATAACCTTAGTGTTTGCTTGGAAAACTTGGTGTCTAACTTGTGGACTTGGTGTCTAAGTTGTGGAATTAAGGGCTAATTTATGACCTTAGTGTCTAAGTTGTGCACTTGTTGTCTAAGTTGTGGAATTAGGGGCTAATTTATGATCTTGGTGTATATGTTTTGGATTTGGTGCCTTATGTTGTGGACTTGGTGTCTAAGTTGTAAGCTTGGTGTCTCAGTTGTGGGATTGGTGTCTAGGTTGTGGGCTTGGTGTCTAGGTTGTGGGCTTGGTGTCTAGGTTGTGGGCTTGGTGTCTAGGTTGTGGCCTTGGAGTCTAAGTTGTGGCCTTGGAGTCTAAGTTGTGGCCTTGGTGTCTAAGTTGTGGGCTTGGTGTCTCAGTTGTGGCCTTGGTGTCTAAGTTGTGGCCTTGGTGTTTAAGTTGTGGCCTTAGTGTCTATGTTGTGGCCTTGGTTTCTAGGTTGTGGGCTTGGTGTCTAGGTTGTGGGCTTGGTGTCTAAGTTGTGGCCTTGGTGTCTAAGTTGTGGGCTTGGTGTCTAAGTTGTGGGCTTGGTGTCTAAGTTGTGTACTGATATGCTCATTTATAACCTTGTTGTCTGCTTGGAGGACTTGATGTCTAAGTCGTGTAATTAGGGGCTAATTTATGACCTTGGTTTCCAAGTTGTGGATTTGGTGTCTAAATTTTGGAATTAGGGGCTAATTTATGACCTTGGTGTCTATGTTGTGGCCTTGGTGTCTAAGATGTGGGCTTGGTGTCTAAGTTGTGGGTTTGGTGTCTAAGTTGTGGGCTTGGTGTCTAAGTTGTGGGCTTGGTATCTAAGTTGTGGGCTTGGTGTCTAAGTTGTGGGCTTGGTGTCTAAGTTGTGGTCTTGGTGTATAAGTTGTGGACTTGATGTATAAATTGAGGACTTGGTGTCTAATTTGTGGACTAGGTTTCTATGTTGTGGACTGAGATGCGCTTTTATAACGTTAGTGTCTGCTTGGGGGACGTGGTGTCTACCTTGTGGACTTGGTGTCTAAGTTGTGGAATTAGGGGCTAATTTATGACCTTGCTGTCTAAGTTGTGGACTTGTTGTCTAAGTTGTGGAATTAGGGGCTAATTTAAGATCTTGGTGTCTAAGTTGTGGGCTTGGTGTCTAAGTTGTGGGCTTGGTGTCTAAGCTGTGGACTTGGAGTATAAGTTGAGGACTTGGTGTCTAAGTTGTGGACTAGGTTTCTAAGTTGTGGACTGAGATGCGCTTTTATAACCTTAGTGTCTGCTTGGAGGACTTGGTGTCTAACTTGTGGACTTGGTGTCTAAGTTGTGGAATTAGGGGCTAATTTTTGATCTTGGTGTCTAAGTTGTGGACTTGTTGTCAAAGATGTGGAATTAGGGGCTAATTTATGATCTTGGTGTCTATGTTGTGGATTTGGTGTCTTAAGTTGTGAACTTGGTGTCTAAGTTGTGGGCTTGGTGTCTAAGATGTGGGCTTGGTGTCTAAGTTGTTAGTTTGGTATCTAAGTTGTAGGCTTGGTGTCTAGGTTGTGGCCTTTTTGTCTAAGTTGTGATCTTGGTGTCTCAGTTGTCGGCTTGGTGTCTAAGTTGTGGACTGAGATGCTCATTTATAACCATAGTGTCTGCTTGGAGTACTTGGTGTCTAAGTTGTGGACTTGGAGTATAAGTTGAGGACTTGGTGTCTAATTTGTGGACTTGGTTTCTAAGTTGTGGACTGAGATGCGCTTTTATAACCTTAGTGTCTGCTTGGAGGACTTGGTGTCTAAGTTGTGTACTTGGTGTCTAAGTTGTGGAATTAAGGGCTAATTTATGACCTTGGTGTCTAAGTTGTGGACTTGTTGTCAAAGATGTGGAATTAGGGGCTAATTTGTGATCTTGGTGTCTATATTGTGGATTTGGTGTCTTAAGTTGTGAACTTGGTGTCTAAGTTGTGGGCTTGGTGTCTAAGATGTGGGCTTGGTTTCTAAGTTGTTAGCTTGGTATCTAAGTTGTAGGCTTGGTGTCTAGGTTGTGGCCTTGGTGTCTAAGTTGTGGCCTTGGTGTCTAAGTTGTGGATTTGGTGTCTAAGTTATGACTTTTTTGTCTAAGTTGTGGGATTGGTGTGTAGGTTGTGGCCTTGGTGTCTGAGTTGTGGGCTTGGTGTCTAAGTTGTCGGCTTCGTATCTATGTTTTGGGCTTGGTGTCTAAGTTGTGGGCTTGGTGTCTAAGTAGAGGGCTTGGTGTCTAAGTTGTGGGCTTGGTGTCTAAGTTGTGGGCTTGGTGTCTAAGTTGTGGGCTTGGTGTCTAAGTTGTGGGCTTGGTGTCTATGTTGTGGCCTTGGTGTCTAAGTTGTGGGCTTGGTGTCTACGTTGTGGCCTTGGTGTCTAAGTAGTGGGCTTGGTGTCTAAGTTGTGGACTTCGTGTCTAAGTTTTGGGCTTGGTGTCTAAGTTGTGGGCTTGTTGTAAAAGTTGTGGGCTTGGTGTATAATTTGAGGACTTGGTGTCTAATTTGTGGACTTGGTTTCTAAGTTGTGGACTGACATGCGCTTTTATTACATTAGTGTCTGCTTGGAGGACTTGGTGTCTAACTTGTGGACTTGGCATCTAAGTTGTGGAGTTAGGGGCTAATTTATGACCTTGGTTTCCAAGTTGTGGACTTGGTGTCTAAATTGTGGAATTAGGGGCTAATTTATGACCTTGGTGTCTATGTTGTGGATATGGTGCCTTAAGTTGTGGACTTGGTGTCTAAGTTGTGGGCTTGGTGTTTAAGTTGTGGCCTTGGTGTCTAAGTTGTGGGCTTGGAGTCTAAGTTGTGGGCTTGGTGTCTAGGTTGTGGGCTTGGTGTTTAAGTTGTGGCCTTGGTATGTAAGTTGTATCCTTGGTGTCTAAGTTGTGGGCTTGGTGTCTAAGTTGTGGGCTTGGTGTCTAAGTTGTGGGCTTGGTGTCTAAGTAGTGGGCTTGGTGTATAAGTAGTGGGCTTGGTGTCTAAGTTGTGGGCTTGGTGTATAAGTTGTGGACTTGATGTATAAGTTGTGGACTTGATGTATAAATTGAGGACTTGGTGTCTAATTTGTGGACTAGGTTTCTAAGTTGTGGACTGAGATGCGCTTTTATAACCTTACTGTCTGCTTGGAGGACTTGGTGTCTAAGTTGTGGACTTGGTGTCTAAGTTGTGGACTTCTTGTCTAAGTTGTGGAATTAGGGGCTAATTTATGATCTTGGTGTGTCTGTTGTGGATTTGGTGCCTTAAGTTGTGGACTCGGTGTCTAAGTTGTGGGCTTGGTGTCTAAGTTGTGGCCTTGGTGTCTAAGTTGTGGTCTTGGTGCCTAAGTTGTGTTCTTGGTGTCTAGGTTGTGGGCTTGGTGTCTAAGTTGTGGGCTTGGTGTCTAAGTTGTGGACTTGTTGACTAAGTTGTGGGCTTGGTGTCTAAGTTGTGGGCTTGGTGTCTAAGTTGTGGTCTTGGTGTCTAAGTTTTGGACTGAGATGGGCTTTTATAAACTTAGTGTCTGCTTGGAGGACTTGGTGTCTAACTTGTGGACTTGGTGTCTAATTTGTGGAATTAGGGGCTAATTTATGACCTTGTTGTCTAAGTTGTGGGCTTGTTGTCTAAGTTGTGGGCTTGGTGTCTAAGTTGTGGGCTTGGTGTCTAAGTTTTGGGCTTGGTGTCTTGGTTGTGGACTTGGTGTCTAGGTTGTGGGCTTGGTGTCTAGGTTGTGGGCTTGGTGTCTAAGTTGTGGACTTGGAGTATAAGTTGAGGACTGAGATGCGCTTTTATAAACTTAGTGTTTGCTTGGAAAACATGGTGTCTATGTTGTGGAATTGGTGTCTAAGTTGTGGAATTAAGGGCTAAATTATGACCTTCGTGTCTATGTTGTGGATTTGGTGTCTTAACTTGTGGACTTGGTGTCTAAGTTGTGGTATTGGTGTCTAAGTTGTGGACTTGGTGTCTAAGTTGTGGGCTTGGTCTCTAAGTTGTGGGCTTGTTGTCTAGAGTTGTGGCCTTGGTGTCTATGTTGTGGGCTTGGTGTCTAAGTTGTGGGTTTGGTGTCTAAGTTGTGGGTTTGGTGTCTAAGTTGTGGGCTTGGTGTCTAAGTTGTGGGCTTGTTGTCTAGAGTTGTGGCCTTGGTGTCTAAGTTGTGGGCATGGTGTCTAAGTTGTGGACTGAGATGCTCATTTATAACCTTAGTGTCTGCTTGGAGGACTTGGTGTCTAAGTTGTGGACTTGGTGTCTAAGTTGTGGAATTAAGGGCTAATTTATGGCCTTGGTTTCTAAGTTGTGGACTTGTTGTCTAAGTTGTGGAATTAGGGGCTAATTTATGATCTTGGTGTCTAAGTTGTGGACTTGGTGTCTAAATTGTGCAATTGGTGTCTAAGTTGTGTGACTGGTGTCTAAGTTGTGGACTGAGATGCTCATTTATAACCTTAAGAGTCTGCTTGGAGGACTTGGTGTCTAATTTGTGGACTTGGTGTCTAAGTTGTGGACTTGGTGTATAATTTGAGGACTTGGTGTATAAGTTGAGGACTTGGTGTCTAACTTGTGGACTTGGTGTCTAAGTTGTGTAATTAGGGGCTAATTTATGACCTTGGTGTCTATGTTGTGGATTTGGTGTCTAAGTTGTGGGCTTGGTGTCTAAGTTGTGGGCTTGGTGTCTAAGTTGTGGGCTTGGTGTCTAAGTTGTGGGGTTGGTGTCTAGGTTGTGGGCTTGGTGTCTAAGTTGCGCCTTGGTGTCTAAGTTGTGGGCTTGATGTCTAAGTAGTGGGCTTGGTGTCTAAGTTGTGGATTTTGTGTCTAAGTTGTGGGCTTGGTGTATAAGTTGTGGACTTGGTGTATAAGTTGTGGACTTGATGTATAAATTGAGGACTTTGTGTCTAATTTGTGGACTAGGTTTCTAAGTTGTGGACTGAGATGCGCTTTTATAAACTTACTGTCTGCTTGGAGAACTTGGTGTCTAATTTGTGGACTTGGTGTCTAAGTTGTGGAATTAGGGGCTAATTTATGACCTTGGTGTCTAAGTTGTGGACTTTTTGTCTAAGTTGTGGAATTAGGGGCTAATTTATGATCTTGGTGTCTATGTTGTCGATTTGGTGTCTTAAGTTGTGGACTTGGTGTCTAAGTTGTGGACCTGTTGTCTAAGTTGTGGGCTTGGTGTCTAAGTTGTGGGCTTGGTGTCTAGGTTGTGGGCTTGGTGTCTAAGTTGTGGTCTTGGAATCTAAGTTGTGAACTGAGATGCTCTTTTATAAACTTAGTGTCTGCTTGGAGGACTTGGTGTCTAAATTGTGGACTTGGTGTCTAAGTTGTGGACTTGGTGTCTAAGCTGTGGACTTGGTGTCTAAGTTGAAGGACTTGGTGTATAGGTTGAGGACTTGGTGTCTAATATGTTGAATTGTTTTCTGAGTTGTGGACTGAGATGCGCTTTTATAACCTTAGTGTCTGCTTGGAAATCTTGGTGTCTAATTTGTGGACTTGGTGTCTAAGTTGTGGGCTTGGTGTCTAAGTTGTGGGCTTGTTGTATAAGTTGTGGAGTTGGTTTATAAGTTGTGGGCTTGGTGTCTAAGTTGTGGGCTTGGTGTCTAAGTTGTGGGCTTGTTGTATAAGTTGTGGAGTTGGTGTATAAGTTGTGGGCTTGGTGTCTAAGTTGTGGGGTTGGTGTCTAAGTTGTGGACTGAGATGCTCATTTATAACCTTAGTGTCTGCTTGGAGGACTTGGTGTCTTACTTGTGGACTTGGTGTTTAAGTTGTGGAATTTGGGTCTAATTTATGACCTTGATGTGTAAGTTGTGGACTTCTTGTCTATGACGTGGAATTAGGGGCTAATTTATGATTTTCGTGTCTATGTTGTGGATTTGGTGTCTTAAGTTGTGGATTTGGTGTCTTAAGCTGTGGACTTGGTGTCTAAGTTGTGGACTTGGTGTCTATGTTGTGGTTTTGGTGTCTTAAGTTGGGTATTTGGTGTTTAAGTTGTGGGCTTGGTGTCTAAGTTGTGGGCTTGGTGTTTATGTTGTAAGCTTGGTGTCTAAGTTGTGGGGTTGGTGTCTAATTTCTGGACTGATACGCTCATTTATAACCTTAGTGTCTGCTTGGAGGTCTTGGTGTCTAAGTTGTGGACTTGCTGTATAAGTTGAGGAAATGGTGTCTAATTTGTGGACTTGGTGTCTAAGTTGTGGAATTAGGGGCTAATTTATGACCTTGGTGTCTAAGTTGTGGAATTAGGGGCTAATTTATGACCTTGGTGTCTAAGTTGTGGACTTGGTGTCTAAGTTGTGGAATTAGGGGCTAATTTATGACCTTGGTGTCTAAGTTGTGGACTTCATGTCTAAGTTGTGGGCTTGGTGTCTAAATTGTGGGCTTGGTGTCTAGGTTGTGGGCTTGCTGTCTAAGTTGTGAACTTGGTGTCTAAGTTGTGGCCTTGGGGTCTAAGTTGTGGGCTTGGTGTCTATGTTGTGGGCTTGCTGTCTAAGTTGTGGGCTTCGTGTCTATGTTGTGGGCTTCGTGTCTTAAGTTGTGGGCTTGGTGTCTAAGTTGTGGGCTTGGTGTCTAAGTTGTGGACTGAGATGCTCATTTATAACCTTAGAGGCTCCTTGGAGGACTTGGTGTCTAAGTTGTGGACTTGGTGTATATGTTGTGGACTTGGTGTATAAGTTGAGGACTTGGTGTCTAATTTGTGGACTAGGTTTCTAAGTTTTGGACTGAGATACGCTTTTATAGCCTTAGTGACTGCTTGGAGGACTTGTTGTCTAACTTGTGGACTTGGTTTCTAAGTTGGGGAAATTAGGGGCTAATTTATGACATTGGTTTGTAAGTTGTGCAATTGTTTTCCAAGTTGTGGAATTACGGGCTATTTTATGATCTTGGTTTTTTGTTGTGGATTTCGTGTCTTAAGTTGTGGACTTGCTGTCTAAGTTGTGGGCTTGGTGTCTAAGTTGTGGGCTTGGTGTCTAAGTTGTGGAATTTAGGGCTAATTTATGACCTTGGTGTCTATGTTGTGGATTTGTTGTCATAACTTGTGGACTTGGTGTCTAAGTTGTGGACTGAGATGCTCATTTATAACCTTAGTGTCTGCTTGGAGTATTTGTTGTATAAGTTGTGTACTTGGTGTATAAGTTCTGGACTTGGTGTATAAGTTGAGGACTTGGTGTCTAATTTGTGGACTTGGTTTCTAAGTTGTGGACTGAGATGCGTTTTTATAACCTTAGTGTCTTCTTGGAGGACTTGTTGTCTAACTTGTAGACTTGGTGTCTAAGTTGTGGAATTAGGGGTTTAATTTATGACATTGGTGTCCAATTTGTGGACTTGGTGTCTAAGTTGTGGAATTAGGGGCTAATTTATGACCTTGGTGTCTATGTTGTGGATTTGGTGTCTTAAGTTTTGGACTTGGTGTCTAAGTTGTGGGCTTGGTGTCTAAGTTGTAAGCTTGTTGTCTAAGTTGTGGGCTTGGTGTCTAAGTTGTGGGCTTGATGTCTTAAGTTGTGGGCTTGTTGTCTAAGTTGTGGGCTTGGTGTGTAAGTTGTGGGTTTGGTGTCTAAGTTGTGGGCTTGGTGTCTAAGTCGTGGACTGAGATGCTCATTTATAACCTTAGTGTCTGCTTGGAGGATTTGTTGTATAAGTTGTGGACTTGGTGTATATGTTGAGGACTTGGTGTATAAGTGGTGGACTTGGTGTATAAGTTGAGGACTTGGTGTCTAATTTGTGGACTTGGTTTCTAAGTTGTGGACTGAGATGCGCTTTTATAACCTTAGTGTCTTCTTGGAGGACTTGTTGTCTAACTTGTACACTTGGTGTCTAAGTTGTGGAATTAGGGGTTTAATTTATGACCTTGGTGTCCAAGTTGTGGACTTTGTGTCTAAGTTGTGGAATTAAGGGCTAATTTATGACCTTGGTGTCTATGTTGTGGATTTGGTGTCTTAAGTTGTGGACTTGGTGTCTAAGTTGTGGACTTGGTGTCTAAGTTGTGGACTGAGATGCGCTTTTATAACATTTGTGTCTCCTTGGAAAACTTGGTGTCTAAGTTGTGGACTTGGTGTCTAAGTTGTGGAATTAGGGGGTAATTTATGATGTTGGTGTCTATGTTGTGGATTTGGTGTCTTAACTTGTGGACTTGGTGTCTAAGTTGTGGACTTAGTGTCTAAGTTGTGGACTGAGATGCTCATTTATAACCTTAGTGTCTTCTTGGTGGACTTGTTGTCTAACTTGTAGACTTGGTGTCTAAGTTGTGGAAATAGGGGTTTAATTTATGACCTTGGTGTCCAAGTTGTGGACTTGGTGTCTAAGTTGTGGAATTAGGGGCTAATTTATGACCTTGGTGTATAAGTTGTAAACTTGGTGTCTAAGTTGTGGAATTAGGGGCTAATTCATGACCTTGGTGTCTATGTTGTGGATTTGGTGTCTTAAGTTGTGGACTTTGTGTCTAGGTTGTGGGCTTGGTGTTTAGGTTGTGGGCTTGCTGTCTAGGTTGTGGCCTTGGTGTCTAAATTTTGGCCTTGGTGTCTAAGTTGTGGGCTTGGTGTCTAAGTTGTGGGCTTGGTGTCTAAGTTGTGGGCTTGGTGTCTAAGTTGTGGGCTTGGTGTCTAAGTTGTGGGCTTGGTGTCTAAGTTGTGGGCTTGGTGTCAAATTTGTGTGCTTGGTGTCTAAGTTGTGGGCTTGGTGTCTAAGTTGTTGACTGAGATGCTTATTTATAACCTTAGTGTCTGCTTGGAGGACTTGGTGTCTAAGTTGTGGTCTTGGTGTCTAAGTTGTGGAATTAAGGGCTAATTTATGACCTTGGTGTCTATGTTGTGGATTTGGTGTCTTAAGTTGTGGACTTGGTGTCTAAGTTGTGGACTTGGTGTCTAAGTTTTGAGCTTGGTGTCTAAGTTGTGGGCTTGGTCTCTATGTTGTGTGCTTGGTGTCTAAGTAGTGGCCTTGGTGTCTAAGTAGAGGGCTTGGTGTCTAAGTTGTGGGCTTGTTGTCTAAGTTGTGGGATTGGTGTCTAAATTGTGGGATTTGTGTCTAACTTGTAGGCTTGGTGTGTAATTGTGGGTTTGCTGTCTAAGTTGGGGGCTTGGTGTCTACGTTGTGGGCTTGGTGTCTACGTTGTGGGCTTGGTGTCTAAGTTGTGGGCTTGGTGTCTAAGTTGTTGGCTTGGTGTCTAAGTTGTGGGCTTGGTGTCTAAGTTGTGGACTTGGAGTATAAGTTGTGGGCTTGGTGTCTAAGTTGTGGGCTTGGTGTCTAAGTTGTGGGCTGAGATGCTCATTTATAACCTTAGTGTCTGCTTGGAGGACTTCGTGTCTAAGTTGTGGACTTGGTGTCTAAGTTGTGGAATTAGGGGCTAATTTATGACCTTGGTGTCTAAGTTGTGGAGTGTTGTCAATGTTGTGGAATTAGGGGCTAATTTATGATCTTGGTGTCTATGTTGTGAACTTGGTGTCTAAGTTGTGGGCTTGGTGTCTAAGTTGTGGGCTTGGTGTCTAAGTTTTGGACGTGGTGTGTAAGTTGTGGGCTTGGAGTCTAAGTTGTGGGCTTGGTATCTAAGTTGTGGACTGAGATGCTCATTTACAACCTTAGTGTCTGCTTGGAGTTCTTGGTGTCTAAGTTGTGGGCTTGGTGTCTAAGTTGTGGACTGAGATGCTCATTTATAACCTTATAATCTGCTTGGAGGACTTGGTGTCTAAGTTGAGGACTTGGTGTCTAATTTGTGGACTAGGTTTCTAAGTTCTGGACTGAGATGCGCTTTTATAACCTTAGTGACTGCTTGGAGGACTTGGTGTCTGACTTGTGCACTTGTTGTCTAAGTTGTGGAATTAGGGGCTAATTTATTATCTTGGTTTTTATGTTGTGGATTTGGTGTCTTAATTTGTGGACAAGGTGCCTAATTTGTGGACTTGGTTTCTAAGTTGTGGACTGAGATGCGCTTTTATAACCTTAGTGTCTGCTTGGAAAACTTGGTGTCTAAGTTGTGGACTTGGTGTCTAAGTTGTGGAATTAGGGGTTTAATTTATGACCTTGGTGTCCAAGTTGTGGACTTGGTGTCTAAGTTGTGGAATTAGGGGCTAATTTATGACCTTGGTGTCTATGTTGTGGGCTTGGTGTCTTAATTTGTGGACTTGGTGTCTAAGTTGTGGGCTTGGTGTCTAAGTTGTGGGCTTGGTGTCTAAGTTGTGGAATTAAGGGCTAATTTATGACCTTGTTGTCTATGTTGTGGATTTGGTGTCTTAACTTGTGGACTTGGTGTCTAAGTTGTGGACTTGGTGTCTAAGTTTTGAACTGAGATACGCTTTTATAACCTTACTGTCTGCTTGGAGGACTTGGTGTCTAACTTGTGGACTTGGAGTCTAAGTTGTGGAATTAGGGGCTAATATATGACCTTGGTGACTAAGTTGTGCAATTGTTGTCTAAGTTGTGGAATTAGGGGCTAATTTATGATTTGGTTTTTATGTTGTGGATTTGGTGTCTTAATTTGTGGACTTGGTGTCTAAGTTGTGGGCTTGGTGTCTAAGTTGTGGAATTAAGGGCTAATTTATGACCTTGGTGTCTATGTTGTGGACTTGGTGTCTTAACTTGTGGACTTGGTGTCTAAGTTGTGGACGTGGTGTCTAAGTTGTGGAATTAAGGGCCAATTTATGACCTTTGTGTCTATGTTGTAGATTTGGTGTCTTAAGTTGTGGACTTGGTGACTAAGTTGTGGACTTGTTTTCCAAGTTGTGGGCATGGTGTCTAAGTTGTGGGCTTGGTGTCTATGTTGTTGGCTTGGTGTCTAAGTAGTGGGCTTGGTGTCTAAGTTGTGGGCTTGTTGTCTAAGTTGTGGGCTTGTTGTCTAAATTGTGGGCTTGGTGTCTAAGTTGTGGGCTTGGTGTCTAAGTTGTGGAATTAAGGGCTAATTTATGACCTTGGTGTCTAAGTTGTGGACTTGGTGTCTTAACTTGTGGACTTGGTGTCTAAGTTGTGGACTTGGTGTCTAAGTTTTGAACTGAGATACGCTTTTATAACCTTACTGTCTGCTTGGAGGACTTGGTGTCTAACTTGTGGACTTGGAGTCTAAGTTGTGGAATTAGGGGCTAATATATGACCTTGGTGACTAAGTTGTGCAATTGTTGTCTAAGTTGTGGAATTAGGGGCTAATTTATGATTTGGTTTTTATGTTGTGGATTTGGTGTCTTAATTCGTGGACTTGGTGTCTAAGTAGTGGGCTTGGTGTCTAAGTTGTGGAATTAAGGGCTAATTTATGACCTTGGTGTCTATGTTGTTGATTTGGTGTCTTAACTTGTGGACTTGGTGTCTAAGTTGTGGACTTGGTGTCTATGTTGTGGAATTAAGGGCCAATTTATGACCTTTGTGTCTATGTTGTTGATTTAGTGTCTTAAGTTGTGGACTTGGTGACTAACTTGTGGACTTGGTTTCCAAGTTGTGGGCTTGGTGTCTATGTTGTTGGCTTGGTGTCTATGTTGTTGGCTTGGTGTCTAAGTTGTGGGCTTGGTGTCTAAGTTGTGGGCTTGTTGTCTAAGTTGTAGGCTTGTTGTCTAAATTGTGGGCTTGGTGTCTAAGTTGTGGGCTTGGTGTCTATGTTGTGTGCTTGGTGTCTAAGTAGTGGGCTTGGTGTCTAAGTAGTGAGCTTGGTGTGTAAGTTGTGGATTTGCTGTCTAAGATGTGGGCTTGGTGTCTAAGTTGTGGGCTTGGTGTCTAAGTTGTGGGCTTGGTGTCTAAGTTGTGGGGTTGGTGTGTATGTTGTGGGCTTGGTGTTAAGTTGTGGGCTTGGTGTCTAAGTTGTGGACTTGGTGTGTAAGATGTGGACTTGGAGTATAAGTTGAGGACTTGGTGTCTAATTTGTGGACTAGGTTTCTAAGTTGTGGACTGAGATGCGCTTTTATAATCTTAGTGTCTGCTTGGAGGACTTGGTGTCTAACTTCTGGACTTGGTGTCTAAGTTGTGGAATTAGGGGCTAATTTATGATCTTGGTGTCTAAGTTGTGGACTTGTTGTCAAAGATGAGGAATTAGTGGCTAATTTATGATCTTGGTGTCTATGTTGTGGATTTGGTGTCTTAAGTTGTGAACTTTGTGTCTAAGTTGTGGGCTTGGTGTCTAAGATGTGGGCTTGGTGTCTAAGTTGTTGGCTTGGTATCTAAGTTGTAGGCTTGGTGTCTAGGTTGTGGCCTTGGTGTCTAAGTTGTGGCATTGGTGTCTAAGTTGTGGCCTTGGTGTCTAAGTTGTGGCCTTGTTGTCTAAGTTGTGATCTTGGTGTTTCAGTTGTGGGCTTGGTGTCTGAGTTGTGGAATTAGGGGTTTAATTTATGACCTTGGTGTCCAAGATGTGGGCTTGGTGTCTAAGTTGTGGAATTAAGGGCTAATTTATGACCTTGGTGTCTATGTTGTTGATTTGGAGTCTTAACTTGTGGACTTGGTGTCTAAGTTGTGGAATTAATGGCCAATTTATGACCTTTGTGTCTATGTTGTTTATTTGGTGTCTTAAGTTGTGGACTTGGTGACTTAGTTGTGGACTTGGTTTCCAAGTTGTGGGCATGGTGTCTAAGTTGTGGGCTTGGTGTCTATGTTGTGGGCTTGTTGTCTAAGTTGTGGGCTTGTTGTCTAAATTGTGGGCTTGGTGTCTAAGTTGTGGGATTGGTGTCTATGTTGTGTGCTTGGTGTCTAAGTAGTGGGCTTGGTGTCTAAGTAGTGGGCTTGGTGTGTAAGTTGTGGGTTTGCTGTCTAAGTTGTGGGCTTGGTGTCTAAGTTGTGGCCTTGGTGTCTAAGTTGTGGCCTTGTTGTCTAAGTTGTGATCTTGGTGTTTCAGTTGTGGGCTTGGTGTCTAAGTTGTGGAAATAGGGGTTTAATTTATGACCTTGGTGTCCAAGTTGTGGACTTGGTGTCTAAGTTGTGGAATTAGGGGCTAATTTATGACCTTGGTGTATAAGTTGTAAACTTGGTGTCTAAGTTGTGGAATTAGGGGCTAATTCATCACCTTGGTGTCTATGTTGTGGATTTGGTGTCTTAAGTTGTGGACTTTGTGTCTAGGTTGTGGGCTTGGTGTTTAGGTTGTGGGCTTGCTGTCTAGGTTGTGGCCTTGGTGTCTAAATTTTGGCCTTGGTGTCTAAGTTGTGGGCTTGGTGTCTAAGTTGTGGGCTTGGTGTCTAAGTTGTGGGCTTGGTGTCTAAGTTGTGGGCTTGGTGTCTAAGTTGTGGGCTTGGTGTCTAAGTTGTGGGCTTGGTGTCTAAGTTGTGGGCTTGGTGTCAAATTTGTGTGCTTGGTGTCTAAGTTGTGGGCTTGGTGTCTAAGTTGTTGACTGAGATGCTTATTTATAACCTTAGTGTCTGCTTGGAGGACTTGGTGTCTAAGTTGTGGTCTTGGTGTCTAAGTTGTGGAATTAAGGGCTAATTTATGACCTTGGTGTCTATGTTGTGGATTTGGTGTCTTAAGTTGTGGACTTGGTGTCTAAGTTGTGGACTTGGTGTCTAAGTTTTGAGCTTGGTGTCTAAGTTGTGGGCTTGGTCTCTATGTTGTGTGCTTGGTGTCTAAGTAGTGGCCTTGGTGTCTAAGTAGAGGGCTTGGTGTCTAAGTTGTGGGCTTGTTGTCTAAGTTGTGGGATTGGTGTCTAAATTGTGGGATTTGTGTCTAACTTGTAGGCTTGGTGTGTAATTGTGGGTTTGCTGTCTAAGTTGGGGGCTTGGTGTCTACGTTGTGGGCTTGGTGTCTACGTTGTGGGCTTGGTGTCTAAGTTGTGGGCTTGGTGTCTAAGTTGTTGGCTTGGTGTCTAAGTTGTGGGCTTGGTGTCTAAGTTGTGGACTTGGAGTATAAGTTGTGGGCTTGGTGTCTAAGTTGTGGGCTTGGTGTCTAAGTTGTGGGCTGAGATGCTCATTTATAACCTTAGTGTCTGCTTGGAGGACTTCGTGTCTAAGTTGTGGACTTGGTGTCTAAGTTGTGGAATTAGGGGCTAATTTATGACCTTGGTGTCTAAGTTGTGGAGTGTTGTCAATGTTGTGGAATTAGGGGCTAATTTATGATCTTGGTGTCTATGTTGTGAACTTGGTGTCTAAGTTGTGGGCTTGGTGTCTAAGTTGTGGGCTTGGTGTCTAAGTTTTGGACGTGGTGTGTAAGTTGTGGGCTTGGAGTCTAAGTTGTGGGCTTGGTATCTAAGTTGTGGACTGAGATGCTCATTTACAACCTTAGTGTCTGCTTGGAGTTCTTGGTGTCTAAGTTGTGGGCTTGGTGTCTAAGTTGTGGACTGAGATGCTCATTTATAACCTTATAATCTGCTTGGAGGACTTGGTGTCTAAGTTGAGGACTTGGTGTCTAATTTGTGGACTAGGTTTCTAAGTTCTGGACTGAGATGCGCTTTTATAACCTTAGTGACTGCTTGGAGGACTTGGTGTCTGACTTGTGCACTTGTTGTCTAAGTTGTGGAATTAGGGGCTAATTTATTATCTTGGTTTTTATGTTGTGGATTTGGTGTCTTAATTTGTGGACAAGGTGCCTAATTTGTGGACTTGGTTTCTAAGTTGTGGACTGAGATGCGCTTTTATAACCTTAGTGTCTGCTTGGAAAACTTGGTGTCTAAGTTGTGGACTTGGTGTCTAAGTTGTGGAATTAGGGGTTTAATTTATGACCTTGGTGTCCAAGTTGTGGACTTGGTGTCTAAGTTGTGGAATTAGGGGCTAATTTATGACCTTGGTGTCTATGTTGTGGGCTTGGTGTCTTAATTTGTGGACTTGGTGTCTAAGTTGTGGGCTTGGTGTCTAAGTTGTGGGCTTGGTGTCTAAGTTGTGGAATTAAGGGCTAATTTATGACCTTGTTGTCTATGTTGTGGATTTGGTGTCTTAACTTGTGGACTTGGTGTCTAAGTTGTGGACTTGGTGTCTAAGTTTTGAACTGAGATACGCTTTTATAACCTTACTGTCTGCTTGGAGGACTTGGTGTCTAACTTGTGGACTTGGAGTCTAAGTTGTGGAATTAGGGGCTAATATATGACCTTGGTGACTAAGTTGTGCAATTGTTGTCTAAGTTGTGGAATTAGGGGCTAATTTATGATTTGGTTTTTATGTTGTGGATTTGGTGTCTTAATTTGTGGACTTGGTGTCTAAGTTGTGGGCTTGGTGTCTAAGTTGTGGAATTAAGGGCTAATTTATGACCTTGGTGTCTATGTTGTGGACTTGGTGTCTTAACTTGTGGACTTGGTGTCTAAGTTGTGGACTTGGTGTCTAAGTTGTGGAATTAAGGGCCAATTTATGACCTTTGTGTCTATGTTGTAGATTTGGTGTCTTAAGTTGTGGACTTGGTGACTAAGTTGTGGACTTGTTTTCCAAGTTGTGGGCATGGTGTCTAAGTTGTGGGCTTGGTGTCTATGTTGTTGGCTTGGTGTCTAAGTAGTGGGCTTGGTGTCTAAGTTGTGGGCTTGTTGTCTAAGTTGTGGGCTTGTTGTCTAAATTGTGGGCTTGGTGTCTAAGTTGTGGGCTTGGTGTCTAAGTTGTGGAATTAAGGGCTAATTTATGACCTTGGTGTCTAAGTTGTGGACTTGGTGTCTTAACTTGTGGACTTGGTGTCTAAGTTGTGGACTTGGTGTCTAAGTTTTGAACTGAGATACGCTTTTATAACCTTACTGTCTGCTTGGAGGACTTGGTGTCTAACTTGTGGACTTGGAGTCTAAGTTGTGGAATTAGGGGCTAATATATGACCTTGGTGACTAAGTTGTGCAATTGTTGTCTAAGTTGTGGAATTAGGGGCTAATTTATGATTTGGTTTTTATGTTGTGGATTTGGTGTCTTAATTCGTGGACTTGGTGTCTAAGTAGTGGGCTTGGTGTCTAAGTTGTGGAATTAAGGGCTAATTTATGACCTTGGTGTCTATGTTGTTGATTTGGTGTCTTAACTTGTGGACTTGGTGTCTAAGTTGTGGACTTGGTGTCTATGTTGTGGAATTAAGGGCCAATTTATGACCTTTGTGTCTATGTTGTTGATTTGGTGTCTTAAGTTGTGGACTTGGTGACTAACTTGTGGACTTGGTTTCCAAGTTGTGGGCTTGGTGTCTATGTTGTTGGCTTGGTGTCTATGTTGTTGGCTTGGTGTCTAAGTTGTGGGCTTGTTGTCTAAGTTGTGGGCTTGTTGTCTAAGTTGTAGGCTTGTTGTCTAAATTGTGGGCTTGGTGTCTAAGTTGTGGGCTTGGTGTCTATGTTGTGTGCTTGGTGTCTAAGTAGTGGGCTTGGTGTCTAAGTAGTGAGCTTGGTGTGTAAGTTGTGGATTTGCTGTCTAAGATGTGGGCTTGGTGTCTAAGTTGTGGGCTTGGTGTCTAAGTTGTGGGCTTGGTGTCTAAGTTGTGGGGTTGGTGTGTATGTTGTGGGCTTGGTGTTAAGTTGTGGGCTTGGTGTCTAAGTTGTGGACTTGGTGTGTAAGATGTGGACTTGGAGTATAAGTTGAGGACTTGGTGTCTAATTTGTGGACTAGGTTTCTAAGTTGTGGACTGAGATGCGCTTTTATAATCTTAGTGTCTGCTTGGAGGACTTGGTGTCTAACTTCAGGACTTGGTGTCTAAGTTGTGGAATTAGGGGCTAATTTATGATCTTGGTGTCTAAGTTGTGGACTTGTTGTCAAAGATGAGGAATTAGTGGCTAATTTATGATCTTAGTGTCTATGTTGTGGATTTGGTGTCTTAAGTTGTGAACTTTGTGTCTAAGTTGTGGGCTTGGTGTCTAAGATGTGGGCTTGGTGTCTAAGTTGTTGGCTTGGTATCTAAGTTGTAGGCTTGGTGTCTAGGTTGTGGCCTTGGTGTCTAAGTTGTGGCATTGGTGTCTAAGTTGTGGCCTTGGTGTCTAAGTTGTGGCCTTGTTGTCTAAGTTGTGATCTTGGTGTTTCAGTTGTGGGCTTGGTGTCTGAGTTGTGGAATTAGGGGTTTAATTTATGACCTTGGTGTCCAAGATGTGGGCTTGGTGTCTAAGTTGTGGAATTAAGGGCTAATTTATGACCTTGGTGTCTATGTTGTTGATTTGGTGTCTTAACTTGTGGACTTGGTGTCTAAGTTGTGGAATTAATGGCCAATTTATGACCTTTGTGTCTATGTTGTTTATTTGGTGTCTTAAGTTGTGGACTTGGTGACTTAGTTGTGGACTTGGTTTCCAAGTTGTGGGCATGGTGTCTAAGTTGTGGGCTTGGTGTCTATGTTGTGGGCTTGTTGTCTAAGTTGTGGGCTTGTTGTCTAAATTGTGGGCTTGGTGTCTAAGTTGTGGGATTGGTGTCTATGTTGTGTGCTTGGTGTCTAAGTAGTGGGCTTGGTGTCTAAGTAGTGGGCTTGGTGTGTAAGTTGTGGGTTTGCTGTCTAAGTTGTGGGCTTGGTGTCTAAGTTGTGGGCTTGGTGTCTAAGTTGTGGGCTTGGTGTTTAAGTTGTGGGCTTGGTGTGTATGTTGTGGGCTTGGTGTCTACGTTGTGGGCTTGGTGTCTAAGTTGTGGGCTTGGTGTCTAAGTTGTGGGCTTGGTGTCTAAGTTGTGGGCTTGGTGTCTAAGTTGTGGACTTGGAGTATAAGTTGAGGACTTGGTGTCTAATTTGTGGACTAGGTTTCTGAGTTGTGGACTGAGATGCGCTTTTATAACCTTAGTGTCTGCTTGGAGGACTTGGTGTCTAACTTCTGGACTTGGTGTCTAAGTTGTGGAATTAGGGGGTAATTTATGATCTTGGTGTCTAAGTTGTGGACTTGTTGTCAAAGATGTGGAATTAGGGGCTAATTTATGATCTTGGTGTCTATGTTGTGGATTTGGTGTCTAAGTTGTGAACTTGGTGTCTAAGTTGTGGGCTTGGTGTCTAAGATGTGGGCTTGGTGTCTAAGTTGTTGGCTTGGTATCTAAGTTGTAGGCTTGGAGTCTAGGTTGTGGCCTTGGTGTCTAAGTTGTGGCATTGGTGTCTAAGTTGTGGCCTTGGTGTCTAAGTTGTGGCCTTGTTATCTAAGTTGTGATCTTGGTGTCTCAGTTGTGGGCTTGGTGTCTAAGTTGTGGACTGAGATGCTCATTTATAACCATAGTGTCTGCTTGGAGTACTTGGTGTCTAAGTTGTAGACTTGGAGTGTAAGTTGAGGACTTGGTGTCTAATTTGTGGACTTGGTATCTAAGTTGTGGACTGAGATGCTCATTTATATCCTTAGTGTCTGCTTGGAGGACTTGGTGTCTACGTTGCGGACTTGGTGTATAAGTTGTGGACTTGGTGTATAAGTTGTGGACTAGGTGTCTAACTTGTGTACTTGGTGTCTAAGTTGTGGAATTAGGGGCTAATTTATGATCTTGGTGTCTATGTTGTGGATTTGGTGTCTTAAGTTGTGGACTTGGTGTCTAAGTTGTGGGCTTGGTGTGTAAGTTGTGGGCTTGGGGCTAATTTATGACCTTGGTGTCTATGTTGTGGATTTGGTGTCTTAAGTTGCGGGCTTGGTGTCTAAGTTGTGGGCTTGGTGTCTAAGTTGTCGGCTTGGTGTCTAGGTTGTGGGCTTGATGTGTAAGTTGTGGGCTTGGTGTCTAGGTTGTGGGCTTGGTGACTAAGTTGTGGACTTGGAGGTTAATTTATGGCCTTAGTGTCTTGTTGGAGGACTTGATGTCTAAGTTTTGGACTTGGTGTCTATGTTGTGGAGCTGGTGTCTTGAGTTGTGGAATTTGAGGCTTATTTATGACCTTAGTGTCTGCTTGGAGGAGTTGGTGTCTCAGTTGTGGACTAGGTGTCTTAGTTGTGGACTAGGTGTCTCTTTTGTGACCTTGGGGTCTCTGTTGTGACCTGGGTGTCTCAGTTTTGACCTTGGTGTCTCCTTGGAGGACTTGATGTCTAAGTTGTAGACTTTGTGTCTAATTTGTGTAATTGGTGTTTTATTTGTGGACTGACATGCTCATTTAAAACCTTAGTGTCTGCTTGGAGTACTTGGTGTCTAAGTTGTGGACTTGGTGTCTAAGTTGTGGACTTCATGTCTAACTTGTGGACTTGGTGTCTAAGTTGTGGACTTGGTGTCTAAGTTGTGGACTTGGTGTCTAAGTTGTGGACTTGGTGTCTAAGTTGTGGACTTTGTGTATAAGTTGAGGACTTGGTGTCTAATT
This sequence comes from Psittacula echo, assembly GCF_963264785.1. Classification (NCBI taxonomy): domain Eukaryota; kingdom Metazoa; phylum Chordata; class Aves; order Psittaciformes; family Psittacidae; genus Psittacula; species Psittacula echo. Next base: position 33,092 of record NW_027664226.1, on the reverse strand, counting down.
TGTGGACTTGGTTTCTAAGTTGTGGACTGAGATGCGCTTTTATAAGCTTAGTGTCTGCTTGGAGGACTTGGTGTCTAAGTTGTGGACTTGGTGTCTAAGTTGTGGAATTAGGGGTAATTTATCATCTTGGTGTCTAAGTTGTGGGCTTGGTGTCTAAGTTGTGGGCTTGGTGTCTAAGTTGTGGGCTTGGTTTCTAAGTTGTGGGCTTGGTGTCTAGGTTGGGGGCTTGGTGTCTAAGTTGGGGGCTTGGTGTCTAGGTTGTGGGCTTGGTGTCTATGTTGTGGGCTTGGTGTCTAAGTTGTGGGCTTGGTGTCTAAGTTGTGGGATTGGTGTCTAAGTTGTGGAGTTGGTGTATAAGTTGTGGCCTTGGTATCAAACTTGTGGGCTTGGTGTCTAAGTTGTGGGCTTGGTGTCTGACTTGTGGGCTTGTTGTCTAAGTTGTGGCCTTGGTGTCTAAGTTGTGGGCTTGGGGTATAAGTAGAGGGCTTGGTGTCTAAGTTGTGGGCTTGGTGTATAAGTTGTGGACTTGGTGTGTAAGTTGTGGGCTTGGTGTCTAAGTTGTCGGCTTGGTGTCTAAGTTGTGGACTGAGATGCCCTTTTATAACCTTAGTGTCTGCTTAAACTACTTGGTGTCTAACTTGTGGACTTGGTATCTAAGTTGTGGAATTAGGGGCTAATTTATGACCTTGGAGTCTAAGTTGTGGGCTTGTTGCCTAAGTTGTGGAATTAGGGGCTAATTTATGATGTTGGTGTCTAAGTTGTGGTCTTGGTGTCTAAATTGTAGACTTGGTGTCTAAGTTGTGGGCTTGGTGTCTAAGTTGTGGGCTTGGTGTCTAAGTTGTGGGCTGAGATGCTCATTTATAACCTTAGTGTCTGCTTGGAGGACTTGGTGTCTAAGTCGTGCACTTGGTGTCTAAGTTGTGGAATTAAGGGCTAATTTATGACCTTGGTGTCTATGTTGTGGATTTGGTGTATTAACTTTTGGCCTTGGTGTCCAAGTTGTGGACTTGGTGTCTAAGTTGTAGGCTTGGTGTCTAGGTTGTGGTCTTGTAGTCTAAGTTGTGGGCTTGGTGTCTAAGTAGTGGGCATGATGTCTAAGTTGTGGGCTTGGTGTGTAAGTTGTGGGCTTGGTGTCTAAGTTGTCGGCTTGGTGTCTAAGTTGTGGGCTTGGTGTGTAAGTTGTGGACTTGGTATCTAAGTTGTGGACTTGGTGTCTAAGTTATGACCTTGTTGTCTAAGTTGTGGGCTTAGTGTGTAGGTTGTGGGCTTGGTGTCTAAGTTGTGGGCTTGGTGTCTACGTTGTGGCCTTAGTGTCTAAGTAGTGGGCTTGGTGTCTAAGTTGTGGGCTTGGTGTCTAAGTTTTGGGATTGGTGTCTAAGTTGTGGGCTTGGTGTCTAAGTAGAGGGCTTGGTGTCTTAAGTTGTGAACTTGGTGTCTAAGTTGTGGTCTTGATGTCTAAGTTGTGGTCCTGGTGTCTAAGTTGTGGGCTTGGTGTCCAACTTGTGGACTTGGTGTCTAAGTTGTGGACTTGGTGTCTAAGTTGTGGACTTGGTGTCTAAGTTGTGGACTTGGTGTCTAAGTTGTGGACTTGGTGTCTAAGTTGTGGACTTGGTGTATAAGTTGAGGACTTGGTGTCTAATTTGTGGACTAGGTTTCTAGGTTGTGGAGTGAGATGACCTTTTATAACCTTAGTGTCTGCTTAAAGGACTTGGTGTCTAACTTGAGGACTTCGTGTCTAAGTTGTGGAATTAGGGGCTAATTTATCATCTTGGTGTCTAAGTTGTGGCCTTGGTGTCTAAATTGTGGACTTGGTGTCTAAGTTGTGGACTTGGTGTCGAAGTTGTGGGCATGGTGTCTAAGTTGTGGGCTTGGTGTCTAAATTGTGGTCTTGGTGTCTAGGTTATGCGCTTGGTGTCTAAGTTGTGGGCTTGGTGTCTAAGTTGTGTGCTTGGTGTGTACGTTGTGGACTGAGATGCTCATTTATAACCTTAGTGTCTGCTTGGAGGACTTGGTGTCTAAGTTGTGGACTTGGTTTCTAAGTTGTGGACTTGGTGTAAAAGTTGAGGACTTGGTGTCTAACTTGTGGACTTGGTGTCTAAGTTGTAGAATTAGGGGCAAATTTATGACCTTGGTGTCTATGTTGTGGACTTGGTGTCTAAGTTGTGGACTTGGTGTCGAAGTTGTGGGCTTGGTGTCTAAGTTGTGGGCTGGGTGTCTAGGTTGTGGGCTTGGTGTCTAGGTTGTGGGTTTGGTGTCTAGGTTGAGGGCTTGGTGTCTAAGTTTTGGACTGAGATGCTCATTTATAACCTTAGTGTCTGCTTGGAGGATTCTTGTATAAGTTCTGGACTTGGTGTGTAAGTTGAGGACTTGGTGTCTAATTTGTGGACTTGGTTTCTAATTGTGGACTGAGCTGCGCTTTTATAACCTTACTGTCTGCTTGGAGGACTTGGTGTCTAACTTGTGGACTTGTTGTCTAAGTTGTGGAATTAGGGGCTAATTTATGACCTTGGTGTCTAAGTAGTGGGCATGATGTCTAAGTTTTGGGCTTGGTGTGTAAGTTGTGGGCTTGGTGTCTAAGTTGTGGGCTTGGTGTCTAAGTAGTGGGCTTGGTGTCTAACTAGTGGGCTTGGTGTCTTAGTTGTGGGCTTGGTGTGTAAATTGTGGGCTTGGTGTCTATGTTGTGGGCTTGTTGTCTAAGTTGTGGGGTTGGTGTCTAAATTGTGGGGTTGGTGTCTTAATTGTGAGCTTGGTGTCTACGTTGTGAGCTTGGTGTCTAAGTTGTGGGCTTGGTGTTTAAGTTGTGGATTTGGAGTCTAAGTTGTGGGCTTGGTGTCTATGTTGTGGGCTTGGTGTCTAGGTTGTGGCCTTGCTGTCTAAGTTGTGGGCTTGGTGTCTAAGTTGTGGGCTTGGTGTCTAGGTTGTGGGCTTGGTGTCTAAGTTGTGGTCTTGGTGTCTAAATTGTGGACTTGGTGTCTAAGTTGTGGACTTGGTGTCGAAGTTGTGGGCTTGGTGTCTAAGTTGTGGGCTTGGTGTCTAAGTTGTGGGCTTGGTGTCTAAATTGTGGTCTTGGTGTCTAGGTTGTGCGCTTCGTGTCTAAGTTGTGGGCTTGGTGTCTAATTTGTGTGCTTGGTGTCTACGTTGTGGACTGAGATGCTGATTTATAACCTTAGTGTCTGCTTGGAGGACTTGGTGTAAAAGTTGAGGACTTGGTGTCTAACTTGTGGACTTGGTGTCTAACTTGTGGACTTGGTGTAAAAGTTGAGGACTTGGTGTCTAAGTTGTAGAATTAGGGGCTAATTTATGACCTTGGTGTCTATGTTGTGGACTTGGTGTCTAAGTTGTGGACTTGGTGTCGAAGTTGTGGGCTTGGTGTCTAAGTTGTGAGCTTGGTGTCTAGGTTGTGGGCTTGGTGTCTAGGTTGTGGGTTTGGTGTCTAGGTTGAGGGCTTGGTGTCTAAGTTTTGGACTGAGATGATCATTTATAACCTTAGTGTCTGCTTGGAGGATTCTTGTATAAGTTGAGGACTTGGTGTATAAGTTGAGGACTTGGTGTATAAGTTGAGGACTTGGTGTCTAATTTGTGGACTTGGTTTCTAAGTTGTGGACTGAGATGCGCTTTTATAACCTTACTGTCTGCTTGGAGGACTTATGTCTAACTTGTGGACTTGGTGTCTAAGTTGTGTAATTAGGGGCTAATTTATGACCTTGGTGTCTAAGTTGTGGACTTGTTGTCTAAGTTGTCGGCTTGGTGTCTAGGTTGTGGTCTTGGTGTCTAAGTTGTGGGCTTGGTGTCTAGGTTGTGGGCTTGGTGTCTATGTTGTGGAGTTGGTGTCTAAGTTGTGGGCTTGGTATCTAAGTTGTGGACTGAGATGCTCATTTATAACCTTAGTGTCTGCTTGGAGGACTTGGTGTCTAAGTTTTGGACTTGGTGTCTAAGTTGTGGAATTAAGGGCTAATTTATGACCATGGTGTCTATGTTGTGTATTTGGTGTCTTTAGTTGTGGGCTTGGTGTCTAAGTTGTGGGCTTGGTGTCTAAGTTGTGGGCTTGGTGTCTAAGTAGTGGGCTTGGTGTCTAACTAGTGGGCTTGGTGTCTAAGTTGTGGGCTTGTTGTCTAAGTTTTGGGCTTGGTGTCTAAGTTGTGGGCTTGGTGTCTAAGTAGTGGGCTTGGTGTCTAACTAGTGGGCTTGGTGTCTTAGTTGTGGGCTTGGTGTGTAAATTGTGGGCTTGGTGTCTATGTTGTGGGCTTGTTGTCTAAGTTGTGGGGTTGGTGTCTAAATTGTGAGGTTGGTGTCTAAATTGTGAGCTTGGTGTCTACGTTGTGAGCTTGGTGTCTAAGTTGTGGGCTTGGTGTTTAAGTTGTGGATTTGGAGTCTAAGTTGTGGGCTTGGTGTCTATGTTGTGGGCTTGGTGTCTAAGTTGTGGACTGAGATGCGCTTTTATAACCTTACTGTCTGCTTGGAGGACTTGGTGTCTAAGTTGTGGACTTGGTGTATATGTTGTGGACTTGGTGTATAAGTGGAGGACTTGGTGTTTAATTTGTGGACTAGGTTTCTATGTTCTGGACTGAGATGGGCTTTTATAACCTTAGTGACTGCTTGGAGGACTTGGTGTATAAGATGTGGAATTAGGGGCTAATATATGACCTTGGTATCTAAGTGGTGGACTTGTTGTCTAAGTTGTGGAATTAGGGGCTAATTTATGATTTTGGTATTTATGTTGTGGATTTGGTGTCTTAAGTTGCGAACTTGGTGTCTAAGTTGTGGTCTTGGTGTCTAAGTTGTGGACTTGGTGTCTAGGTTGTGGACTTGGTGTATAAGTTGTGGACTTGGTGTATAAGTTGAGGACTTGGTGTCTAATTTTTGGACTAGGATTCTAGGTTGTGGACTGATATGCCCTTTTATAACCTTAGTGTCTGCTTAAAGGACTTGGTGTCTAAGTTGTGGACTTGGTGTCTAAGTTGTGGAATTAGGGGCTAATTTATGACCTTGGTGTCTAAGTTGTGGACGTGTTGCCTAAATTGTGGAATTAGGGGCTAATTTATGATCTTGGTGTCTAAGTTGTGGTCTTGGTGTCTAAATTGTGGACTTGGTGTCTAAGTTGTGGACTTGGTGTCTAAGTTGTGGGCTTGGTGTCTAAGTTGTGGGCTTGGTGTCTAAGTTGTGGGCTTGGTGTCTAAGTTGTGGGCTTGGTGTCTAAATTTTGGTCTTGGTGTTTAGGTTGTGCGCTTCGTGTCTAAGTTGTGGGGTTGGTGTCTAATTTGTGTGCTTGGTGTCTACGTTGTGGACTGAGATGCTGATTTATAACCTTAGTGTCTGCTTGGAGGACTTGGTGTAAAAGTTGAGGACTTGGTGTCTAACTTGTGGACTTGGTGTCTAACTTGTGGACTTGGTGTCTAACTTGTGGACTTGGTGTCTAACTTGTGGACTTGGTGTCTAAGTTGTAGAATTAGGGGCTAATTTATGACCTTGGTGTCTATGTTGTGGACTTGGTGTCTAAGTTGTGGACTTGGTGTATAAGTTGTGGACTTGGTGTAAAAGTTGAGGACTTGGTGTATAAGTTGAGGACTTGGTGTCTAACTTGTGGACTTGGTGTCTAAGTTGTAGAATTAGGGGCTAATTTATGACCTTGGTGTCTAAGTTGTGGGCTTGGTGTCTAAGTTGTGGGCTTGGTGTCTAGGTTGTGGGCTTGGTGTCTAGGTTGTGGGTTTGGTGTCTAGGTTGAGGGCTTGGTGTCTAAGTTTTGGACTGAGATGCTCATTTATAACCTTAGTGTCTGCTTGGAGGATTCTTGTATAAGTTGAGGACTTGGTGTATAAGTTGAGGAATTGGTGTATAAGTTGAGGACTTGGTGTATAAGTTGAGGACTTGGTGTCTAATTTGTGGACTTGGTTTCTAAGTTGTGGACTGAGATGCGCTTTTATAACCTTACTGTCTGCTTGGAGGACTTGGTGTCTAACTTGTGGACTTGGTGTCTAAGTTGTGTAATTAGGGGCTAATTTATGACCTTGGTGTCTAAGTTGTGGACTTGTTGTCTAAGTTGTCGGCTTGGTGTCTAGGTTGTGGTCTTGGTGTCTAAGTTGTGGGCTTGGTGTCTAGGTTGTGGGCTTGGTGTCTATGTTGTGGAGTTGGTGTCTAAGTTGTGGGCTTGGTATCTTAGTTGTGGACTGAGATGCTCATTTATAACCTTAGTGTCTGCTTGGAGGACTTGGTGTCTAAGTTTTGGACTTGATGTCTAAGTTGTGGAATTAAGGGCTAATTTATGACCATGGTGTCTATGTTGTGTATTTGGTGTCTTTAGTTGTCGGCTTTCTGTCTAAGTTGTGGGCTTGGTGTCTAAGTTGTGGGCTTGGTGTCTAAGTAGTGGGCTTGGTGTCTAACTAGTGGGCTTGGTGTCTAAGTTGTGGGCTTGTTGTCTAAATTTTGGGCTTGGTGTCTAAGTTGTGGGCTTGGTGTGTAAATTGTGGGCTTGGTGTCTATGTTGTGGGCTTGTTGTCTAAGTTGTGGGGTTGGTGTCTAAATTGTGGGGTTGGTGTCTAAATTGTGAGCTTGGTGTCTACGTTGTGAGCTTGGTGTCTAAGTTGTGGGCTTGGTGTCTAAGTTGTGGGCTTGGTGTCTAAGTTGTGGATTTGGAGTCTAAGTTGTGGGCTTGGTGTCTATGTTGTGGGCTTGGTGTCTAGGTTGTGGGCTTGGTGTCTAAGTTGTGGGCTTGGTGTCTAGGTTGTGGGCTTGGTGTCTAAGTTGTGGGCTTGGGGTCTAAGTTGTGGACTTGGTGTATATGTTGTGGACTTTGTGTATAAGTGGAGGACTTGGTGTCTAATTTGTGGACTAGGTTTCTATGTTCTGGACTGAGATGGGCTTTTATAACCTTAGTGACTGCTTGGAGGACTTGGTGTATAAGTTGTGGAATTAGGGGCTAATATATGACCTTGGTATATAAGTTGTGGACTTGTTGTCTAAGTTGTCGAATTAGGGGCTAATTTATGATTTTGGTATTTATGTTGTGGATTTGGTGTCTTAAGTTGCGAACTTGGTGTCTAAGTTGTGGTCTTGGTGTCTAAGTTGTGGACTTGGTGTCTAGGTTTTGGACTTGGTGTATAAGTTGTGGACTTGGTGTATAAGTTGAGGACTTGGTGTCTAATTTTTGGACTAGGATTCTAGGTTGTGGACTGAGATGCCCTTTTATAACCTTAGTGTCTGCTTAAAGGACTTGGTGTCTAACTTGTGGACTTGGTGTCTAAGTTGTGGAATTAGGGGCTAATTTATGACCTTGGTGTCTAAGTTGTGGACGTGTTGTCTAAGTTGTGGAATTAGGGGCTAATTTATGATCTTGGTGTCTAAGTTGTGGTCTTGGTGTCTAAATTGTGGACTTGGTGTCTAAGTTGTGGACTTGGTGTCGAAGTTGTGGGCTTGGTGTCTAAGTTGTGGGCTTGGTGTCTAAGTTGTGGGCTTGGTGTCTAATTTGTGTGCTTGGTGTCTAAGTTGTGGACTGAGATGCTGATTTATAACCTTAGTGTCTGCTTGGAGGACTTGGTGTATAAGTTGTGGACTTCGTGTAAAAGTTGAGGACTTGGTGTCTAACTTGTGGACTTGGTGTCTAAGTTGTGTAATTAGGGGCTAATTTATGACCTTGGTGTCTAAGTTGTGGACTTGTTGTCTAAGTTGTCGGCTTGGTGTCTAGGTTGTGGTCTTGGTGTCTAAGTTGTGGGCTTGGTGTCTAGGTTGTGGGCTTGGTGTCTATGTTGTGGAGTTGGTGTCTAAGTTGTGGGCTTGGTATCTTAGTTGTGGACTGAGATGCTCATTTATAACCTTAGTGTCTGCTTGGAGGACTTGGTGTCTAAGTTTTGGACTTGATGTCTAAGTTGTGGAATTAAGGGCTAATTTATGACCATGGTGTCTATGTTGTGTATTTGGTGTCTTTAGTTGTGGGCTTTCTGTCTAAGTTGTGGGCTTGGTGTCTAAGTTGTGGGCTTGGTGTCTAAGTAGTGGGCTTGGTGTCTAACTAGTGGGCTTGGTGTCTAAGTTGTGGGCTTGTTGTCTAAATTTTGGGCTTGGTGTCTAAGTTGTGGGCTTGGTGTGTAAATTGTGGGCTTGGTGTCTATGTTGTGGGCTTGTTGTCTAAGTTGTGGGGTTGGTGTCTAAATTGTGGGGTTGGTGTCTAAATTGTGAGCTTGGTGTCTACGTTGTGAGCTTGGTGTCTAAGTTGTGGGCTTGGTGTCTAAGTTGTGGGCTTGGTGTCTAAGTTGTGGATTTGGAGTCTAAGTTGTGGGCTTGGTGTCTATGTTGTGGGCTTGGTGTCTAGGTTGTGGGCTTGGTGTCTAAGTTGTGGGCTTAGTGTCTAGGTTGTGGGCTTGGTGTCTAAGTTGTGGGCTTGGGGTCTAAGTTGTGGACTGAGATGCGCTTTTATAACCTTACTGTCTGCTTGGAGGACTTGGTGTCTAAGTTGTGTACTTGGTGTATATGTTGTGGACTTTGTGTATAAGTGGAGGACTTGGTGTCTAATTTGTGGACTAGGTTTCTATGTTCTGGACTGAGATGGGCTTTTATAACCTTAGTGACTGCTTGGAGGACTTGGTGTATAAGTTGTGGAATTAGGGGCTAATATATGACCTTGGTATCTAAGTTGTGGACTTGTTGTCTAAGTTGTCGAATTAGGGGCTAATTTATGATTTTGGTATTTATGTTGTGGATTTGGTGTCTTAAGTTGCGAACTTGGTGTCTAAGTTGTGGTCTTGGTGTCTAAGTTGTGGACTTGGTGTCTAGGTTTTGGACTTGGTGTATAAGTTGTGGACTTGGTGTATAAGTTGAGGACTTGGTGTCTAATTTTTGGACTAGGATTCTAGGTTGTGGACTGAGATGCCCTTTTATAACCTTAGTGTCTGCTTAAAGGACTTGGTGTCTAACTTGTGGACTTGGTGTCTAAGTTGTGGAATTAGGGGCTAATTTATGACCTTGGTGTCTAAGTTGTGGACGTGTTGTCTAAGTTGTGGAATTAGGGGCTAATTTATGATCTTGGTGTCTAAGTTGTGGTCTTGGTGTCTAAATTGTGGACTTGGTTTCTAAGTTGTGGACTTGGTGTCTAAGTTGTGGGCTTGGTGTCTAAGTTGTGGGCTTGGTGTCTAAGTTGTGGGCTTGGTGTCTAATTTGTGTGCTTGGTGTCTAAGTTGTGGACTGAGATGCTGATTTATAACCTTAGTGTCTGCTTGGAGGACTTGGTGTATAAGTTGTGGACTTGGTGTAAAAGTTGAGGACTTGGTGTCTAACTTGTGGACTTGGTGTCTAACTTGTGGACTTGGTGTCTAACTTGTGGACTTGGTGTCTAAATTGTGGACTTGGTGTCTAAGTTGTAGAATTAGGGGCTAATTTATGACCTTGGTGTCTATGTTGTGGACTTGGTGTCTAAGTTGTGGAATTGGTGTCTAAGTTGTGGACTTGGTGTCTAAGTTGTGGACTTGGTGTCTAAGTTGTGGACTTGGTGTCTAAGTTGTGGACTTGGTGTCTAATTTGTGGACTAGGTTTCTAGGTTGTGGAGTGAGATGACCTTTTATAACCTTAGTGTCTCCTTAAAGGTCTTGGTGTTTAACTTGAGGACTTCGTGTCTAAGTTGTGGAATTAGGGGTAATTTATCATCTTGGTGTCTAAGTTGTGGCCTTGGTGTCTAAATTGTGGACTTGGTGTCTAAGTTGTGGGCTTGGTGTCTAAATTGTGGTCTTGGTGTCTAGGTTGTGCGCTTGGTGTCTAAGTTGTGGGCTTGGTGTCTAAGTTGTGTGCTTGGTGTGTACGTTGTGGACTGAGATGCTCATTTATAACCTTAGTGTCTGCTTGGAGGACTTGGTGTCTAAGTTGTGGACTTGGTTTCTAAGTTGTGGACTTGGTGTAAAAGTTGAGGACTTGGTGTCTAACTTGTGGACTTGGTGTCTAAGTTGTAGAATTAGGGGCTAATTTATGACCTTGGTGTCTACGTTGTGGACTTGGTGTCGAAGTTGTGGACTTGGTGTCGAAGTTGTGGGCTTGGTGTCTAAGATGTGGGCTTGGTGTCTAGGTTGTGGGCTTGGTGTCTAGGTTGTGGGTTTGGTGTCTAGGTTGAGGGCTTGGTGTCTAAGTTTTGAACTGAGATGCTCATTTATAACCTTAGTGTCTGCTTGGAGGATTCTTGTATAAGTTGAGGACTTGGTGTATAAGTTGAGGACTTGGTGTATAAGTTGAGGACTTGGTGTCTAATTTGTGGACTTGGTTTCTAAGTTGTGGACTGAGATGCGCTTTTATAACCTTACTGTCTGCTTGGAGGACTTGGTGTCTAACTTGTGGACTTGGTGTCTAAGTTGTGTAATTAGGGGCTAATTTATGACCTTGGTGTCTAAGTTGTGGACTTGTTGTCTAAGTTGTCGGCTTGGTGTCTAGGTTGTGGTCTTGGTGTCTAAGTTGTGGGCTTGGTGTCTAGGTTGTGGGCTTGGTGTCTATGTTGTGGAGTTGGTGTCTAAGTTGTGGGCTTGGTATCTAAGTTGTGGACTGACATGCTCATTTATAAGCTTAGTGTCTGCTTGGAGGTCTTGGTGTCTAAGATTTGGACTTGGTGTCTAAGTTGTGGAATTAAGGGCTAATTTATGACCATGGTGTCTATGTTGTGTATTTGGTGTCTTAAGTTGTGGGCTTGGTGTCTAAGTTGTGGGCTTGGTGTCTAAGTTGTGGGCTTGGTGTCTAAGTTGTGGGCTTGGTGTCTAAGTTGTGGGCTTGGTGCCTAACTAGTGGGCTTGGTGCCTAAGTTGTGGGCTTGGTGTGTAAATTGTGGGCTTGGTGTCTAAGTTGTGGGCTTGGTGTGTAAATTGTGGTCTTGGTGTCTATGTTGTGGGCTTGTTGTCTAAGTTGTGGGGTTGGTGTCTAAATTGTGAGCTTGGTGTCTACGTTGTGAGCTTGGTGTCTAAGTTGTGGGCTTGGTGTCTCAGTTGTGGGCTTGGTGTCTATGTTGTGGGCTTGGTGTCTAGGTTGTGGCCTTGGTGTCTAAGTTGTGGGCTTGGTGTCTAGGTTGTGGGCTTGGTGTCTAAGTTGTGGGCTTGGTGTCTAAGTTGTGGGCTTGGTGTCTAAGTTGTGGACTGAGATGCGCTTTTATAACCTTACTGTCTGCTTGGAGGACTTGGTGTCTAAGTTGTGGACTTGGTGTATATGTTGTGGACTTGGTGTATAAGTGGAGGACTTGGTGTCTAATTTGTGGACTAGGTTTCTATGTTCTGGACTGAGATGCGCTTTTATAACCTTAGTGACTGCTTGGAGGACTTGGTGTATAAGTTGTGGAATTAGGGGCTAATATATGACCTTGGAGTCTAAATTGTGGGCTTGTTGTCTAAGTTGTGGAATTAGGGGCTAATTTATGATTTTGGTATTTATGTTGTGGATTTGGTGTCTTAAGTTGCGAACTTGGTGTCTAAGTTGTGGTCTTGGTGTCTAAGTTGTGGACTTGGTGTATAAGTTGTGGACTTGGTGTATAAGTTGAGGACTTGGTTTCTAAATTGTGGACTTGGTTTCTAAGTTGTGGACTGAGATGCGCTTTTATAACCTTACTGTCTGCTTGGATTACTTGGTGTCTAACTTGTGGACTTGGTGTCTAAGTTGTGGAATTAGGGGCTAATTTATGACCTTGGTGTCTAAGTTGTGGACTTGTTGTCTAAGTTGTCGGCTTGGTGTCTAGGTTGTGGGCTTGGTGTCTAAGTTGTGGGCTTGGTGTCTAGGTTGTGGGCTTGGTGTCTATGTTGTGGATTTGGTGTCTAAGTTGTGGGCTTGGTATCTAAGTTGTGAACTGAGATGCTCATTTATAACCTTAGTGTCTGCTTGGAGGACTTGGTGTCTAAGTTTTGGACTTGGTGTCTAAGTTGTGGAATTAAGGGCTAATTTATGACCATGGTGTCTATGTTGTGGATTTGGTGTCTTAAGTTGTGGGCTTTCTGTCTAAGTTGTGGGCTTGGTGTCTAAGTTGTTGGCTTGGTGTCTTAGTAGTGGGCTTGTTGTCTAACTAGTGGGCTTGGTGTCTAAGTTGTGGGCTTGTTGTCTAAGTTTTGGGCTTGGTGTCTAAGTTCTGGGCTTGGTGTGTAAATTGTGGGCTTGTTGTCTATGTTGTGGGCTTGGTGTCTAAGATGTGGGGTTGGTGTCTAAGTTGTGAGCTTGGTGTCTAAGTTGTGATCTTGGTGCCTAAGTTGTGGGCTTGGTGTCTAAGTTGTGGAATTGGTGTATAAGTTGTGGAATTAGGGGCTAATTTATGATCTTTGTTTTTATGTTGTGGATTTGGTGTCTTAAGTTGTGGACTTGGTGTCTAAGTTGTGGGCTTGGTGTCTATGTTGTGGGCTTGGTGTCTAGGTTGTGGCCTTGGTGTCTAAGTTGTGGGCTTGGTGTCGAGGTTGTGGGCTTGGTGTCTAGGTTGTGGGCTTGCTGTCTAAGTTGTGGACTTGGTGTATAAGTTGTGGACTGAGATGCTCATTTATAACCTTAGTGTCTGCTTGGAGGTCTTGGTGTCTAAGTTGTGGACTTGGTGTATATGTTGTGGACTTGGTGTATAAGTGGAGGACTTGGTGTATAATTTGTGGACTAGGTTTCTATGTTCTGGACTGAGATGCGCTTTTATAACCTTAGTGACTGCTTGGAGGACTTGGTTTCTAAGTTGTGGAATTAGGGGCTAATATATGACTTTGGTATCTAAGTTGTGGACTTGTTGTCTAAGTTGTGGAATTAGGGGCTAATATATGATTTTGGTATTTATGTTGTGGATTTGTTGTCTTAAGTTGTGAGCTTGGTGTCTAGGTTGTGGTCTTGGTGTCCAAGTTGTGGTCTTGGTGTCTAAGTTGTGGGCTTGGTGTCTAAGTTGTGGACTTGGTGTCTAACTTGTGGACTTGGTGTCTAAGTTGTGGAATTAGGGGCTAATTTATGACCTTGGTGTCTAAGTTGTGGAATTAGGGGCTAATTTATGATCTTGGTGTCTAAGTTGTGGTCTTGGTGTCTAAATTGTGGACTTGGTGTCTAAGTTGTGGACTTGGTGTCGAAGTTGTGGGCTTGGTGTCTAAGTTGTGGGCTTGGTGTCTAAATTGTGGTCTTGGTGTCTAGGTTGTGCGCTTGGTGTCTAAGTTGTGGGCTTGGTGTCTAAGTTGTCTGCTTGGTGTCTACGTTGTGGACTGAGATGCTCATTTATAACCTTAGTGTCTGCTTGGAGGACTTGGTGTCTAAGTTGTGGACTTGGTGTATAAGTTGTGGACTTGGTGTAAAAGTTGAGGACTTGGTGTCTAATTTGTGGACTTGGTGTCTAACTTTTGGACTTGGTGTCTAAGTTGTTGAATTAGGGGCTAATTTATGACCTTGGTGTCTATGTTGTGGACTTGGTGTCTAAGTTGTGGGCTTGGTGTCTAAGTTTTGGGCTTGGTGTCTAGGTTGTGGGCTTGGTGTCTAGGTTGTGGGCTTGGTGTCTAGGTTGTGGGTTTGTTGTCTAAGTTTTGGGCTTGGTGTCTAAGTCGTAGTCTTGGTGTGTATATTGTGGGCTTGGTGTCTATGTTGTGGGCTTGGTGTCTAAGTTGTGCGCTTGGTGTCTAAGTTGTGCGCTTGGTGTCTAAGTTGTGGGCTTGGTGTCTAAATTGTGGTCTTGGTGTCTAGGTTGTGCACTTGGTGTCTAAGTTGTGGGCTTGGTGTCTAAGTTGTGTGCTTGGTGTCTACGTTGTGGACTGACATGCTCATTTATAACCTTAGTGTCTGTTTGGAGGACTTGGTGTCTAAGTTGTGGACTTGGTGTCTAAGTTGTGGACTTGGTGTATAAGTTGTGGACTTGGTGTAAAAGTTGAGGACTTGGTGTATAAGTTGAGGACTTGGTGTCTAACTTGTGGACTTGGTGTCTAAGTTGTAGAATTAGGGGCTAATTTATGACCTTGGTGTCTAAGTTGTGGACTTGGTGTCTATGTTGTGGACTTGGTGTCTAAGTTGTGGGCTTGGTGTCTAAGTTTTGGGCTTGGTGTCTAGGTTGTGGGCTTGGTGTCTAGGTTGTGGGCTTGGTGTCTAAGTTGTTCGCTTGGTGTCTAAGTTGTGGACGGAGATGCGCTTTTATAACCTTAGTGTTTGCTTGGAAAACATGGTGTCTAACTTGTGCACTTGTTGTCTAAGTTGTGGAATTAAGGGCTAAATTATGATCTTGGTGTCTATGTTGTGGATTTGGTGTCTTAACTTGTGGAATTGGTGTCTAAGTTGTGGGCTTGGTGTCTCAGTTGTGGGCTTGGTGTCTAAATTGTGGGCTTGGTGTGTAAGTTGTGGGTTTCCTGTCTAAGTAGTGGGCTTGGTGTCTAAGTTGTGGGCTTGGTGTCTAAGTTGTGGGCTTGGTTTCTAAGTTGTGGGCTTGGTGTCTAGGTTGTGGGCTTGGTGTCTAAGTTGTGGGCTTGGTGTCTAGGTTGTGGGCTTGGTGTCTAGGTTGTGGGCTTGGTGTCTAGGTTGTGGGCTTGGTGTCTATGTTGTGGGTTTGGTGTCTAAGTAGTGGGCTTGGTGTCTAAGTTGTGGGCTTGGTGTCTAAGTTGTGGGCTTGGTGTCTAGGTTGTGGGCTTGGTGTCTGACTTGTGGGCTTGGTGTCTAATTTGTGGACTTGGTTTCTAAGTTGTGGACTGAGATGCGCTTTTATAACCTTAGTGTCTGCTTGGAGGACTTGGTGTCTAAGTTGTGGAATTAGGGGCTAATTTATGACCTTGGTTTCTAAGTTGTGGACTTGGTGTCTAAGTTGTGGACTTGATGTCTAAGTTGTGGACTTGGTGTCTAAGTTGTGGTCTTGGTGTATAAGTTGAGGACTGAGATGCACTTTTATAACCTTAGTGTCTGCTTGGAGGACTTGGTGTCTAAATTGTGGAATTAGGGGCTAATTTATGGCCTTGGTGTCTATGTTGTGGACTTGGTGTCTAAGTTGTGGAATTAGGGGCTAATAAATGACCTTGGTGTCTTAAGTTGTGGACTTGGTGTCTAAGTTGTGGACTTGGTGTCTAAGTTGTGGACTTGGTGTCTAAGTTGTGGACTTGGTGTCTAAGTTGTGGACTTGGTGTCTAACTTGTGGACTAGGTGTCTCAGTTGTGACCTTGCTGTCTCAGTTGTGAACTTGGTGTCTCCTTGGAGGACTTGATGTCTAAGTTGTAGACTTCGTGTCTAATTTGTGGACTTCGTGTCTAAGTTGTGGACTGAGATGCTCATTTATGACCTTAGTGTCTGCTTGGAGGACTTGGTGTCTAAGTTGTGGACTTGGTGTCTAAGTTTTGGGCTTGGTGTCTCAGTTGTGGACTTGGTGTCTGCTTCGACGTCTTGCTGTTTATGTTGTGGGCTTCGTGTCTAATTTATGATCTTAGTGTGTGTTTGGAGAACTTGGTGTCTGATTCGAGGGCATGCTGTCTAAGTTGTGGAGTTGGTGTCTAAGCTGTTGGCTTGGTGTCTAAGTTGTGGACTTAGATATTAATTTAGAACTTTAGTCTCTTGTTGGAGGACTTGATGTATAAGTTTTGGCCTTAGTATCTTCTTGCAGGACTTGATGTCTACGTTGTGGCCTTGTTGTCTAAGTTTTGGCCTTGTTGTCTAAGTTGTGGCCTTAGTGTCTGCTTGGAACACTTGGTGTTTAAATTGTGGACTTGGTGTCTAAGTTGTGGACTAGGTGTCTAAGTTGTGGACTTAGAGATTAATTTATGACCTTAGTGTCTTGTTGGAGGCCTTGATGTATAAGTTAGATACCTAAGTATCTTCTTGGAGGACTTGGTGTCTAAGTTGTGGACTTGGTGTCTCAGTTGTGAACCTTGTGTCTACGTTGTGACCTTGGTGTCTCAGTTGTGAGTTTAGTCTCTGCTTAGAGGACTTGATGAATAAGTTGTAGAGTTCATGTCTAATTTGTGGGCTTCGTTGTGGAGGCATGGTTAGCAAGCAAAGGTCATGTTCCCATGTCTGAGCTTAATTAAGCACAGATTCTGTGAAAGTGAGAAAAAACACCAGTTGTGTACAGTTGCCAGCAGTGGAAAAACCCTGGAAGTTAACCAATAGAGATAGAAGACCAGCTGGCCTACCTTGTAGCTCAAAAATTGTCTGTGAACTAGGAGCAGAGACCTTGAGAGGAGGATGTGTATATGAGCAGGGGAAATCACCGAAATGCACCTGGAATGTACCCAATGCTGTATATGCCAACCAATCACTACGGGAAGCTGTGTGTACGTGGCAGTTTGACACTATATATACCCATTATTTGAGCACAATAAACGGATCACTTTTATCAATCATATTGATTGTGCTGGTGTTCCCTCCGTGCGCGACGACATATTGGCGCCCGAACAGCAACCAACAGAGGAACCCGGGTACCCGTAGCGGCTGGGAGAATTGCGCACGGAGCGGGAAAGCACCGGAGAAGCAGCATCCGGAGGGCTGAAAGAAGAAAAAATGCTCGGTTTTGCTGGTCGAAGACGCCGGGCAGAGAACGGGCAGTGAAAGAAGAAAAAAGAGGCCAATCCTGAAAGAGAAGAGGAGCCTAAGAAAAAAGAGGCCAATCCTGAAAGAGGAGCCTATGATAAAAAAAAAAAAAAAGAATCGGACTACTAAGTAGTCTTAAGGTAAAGCCCGAAGAAGAGACAGAGGTCAATCCTGAAAGAGAATAGGAGCCTCTGAGCCTGGAGGACGAAGAGGGAGCCTCCGCCGCCCGCTGAGTTGGCCTGCTTGCTGGTGAGCTGCATTGGTACCAAAACTTAAAAAAGAGAGAGTAGTGAAAAATGGAAAGACAAGCGGCCTTTGATCTATTTAAATGCTTCTTAGAGAAGCGGGATCTAGGAAAAGGGCTTACTGCCCTCTTTGATTATGGAAGGAGACGTGGGGTGCTATCGAGAAAGTTATCTCCAGGAGAGGAGCTGCTGGAGCGCTGCGAGTGGAGGAGCCGTGGGTGCAGACCTTTGCGTGGGAGCTGTGGAAGAAGGTGCCCCGGGAGGCGCGGCCAGAGCTCTCGGGCCGCGCGGCCGAGCGGGCAGCGCTGGAGCTGCAGCGCGACTGCCAGAAACCGCGGCAACAGCAACAACGGCAGCTGCAGGAAAATGCGAAGTGGAGTGTTGTGAGTCCTGGTAGCACTCCTTTTTGTGCGACAGGGCGAGGGACAGGGGGGTTCCCCACAACGAGTGACAGCAACCCTCAAAGCCTACCCTGGGGGAATCCTCCCTGCTGACGACAAATTGGCCACTACAGAAAAAAGAAAGAAAGAAAAAAAAAAAAAAAAAAAAGAAGAAAAAAAAAAGTACCCTTATAGCCTTTTGAATATGTTATATGAATACTGTGGCAGGCTGGGGACTTGAAACCCCATATACAACTCATTTGATAGTCTCTCTGTGATCCACATGTACTAGAAGTTGGGAAATATATATCCATGTATATCTGTGTTTCTATTAGACCTTGGAGAATTTTTATGGATATTGCTGACCACTTCTTCCAATGTAGGCTGGCCACCTGCATCGGAATGAGTGTGCATTTTGGTCAGTATAAAAGGCATGAGCCCAAGGCTCATGCGATGTGGGGGGGGCAGAGCCTCTGCGGGGACGCCCGCTAAAGTTGAGCCTGCCACCTCACACTGTGATGAAGCTGCTTGGAGCTGATTTTTGATTGTCTTCACAGGGTCCTTACGCCACGTTCCGTATGAGGGACTGTGTAGTGGAAGTAATGATTGTCTGGGCTTTGTGTTTTGAATATTGTAGTTGTATGGAGTGTGCTTGTGGGATCCCATATACATGCGTGTGTGCGTGTGTGTGTGTGTTGAGGGCAGACAGTGTTCTGTGTATTTTTTGTTGTTGGGTTTGTGTAAAAGTTTTAATGGGTAGCAGATTAACATTTTGGACAAGAAAGGGTTAATGCAAAAGTGTGGTTGCTGGCAGGTATTTATGGCTGCTGCTAAACAGGCAGGCAGCTGTAGCTTCACATTCTTTTCCCATCAGAATGCCTTTGAATCACTCTAACCCAGCTCCTTCTCAGGAGCTGAGAGGGGGTATGTTTGTATCCTCCTACCTACAGATCCATGGTGGGTACCTGCAAAGTTTGTTAACCCTTACCATAAGCTGGACAGACAAGTGGAGAAACCTGATACCTCAGCTATAGGAGCTGACAGTAAATACCCCGAGCAGAATGAGATAGAGGAAGAGAAAAATAAATGATTGCAGGACATCACTTGGGGATAACTGAAAAGTAATAACTTGAATATGTGTGCTTGTAACGTAGCTATTGTTAGAGGCTGTGATTTTGTGTATAAAACCACCTGTATTTACTAGCCAGTTACTAATGAGAAACTATACCTTGTGTTGTGTGGATTTGTTACTTGTAAAAGAGATGTTAGAGCATGCAAATTTGCAGCAGCTACTAGAAAATGCTAAGACAAAAACTAGAAAGATTGTAATACAATGGTAGTGTAGAGGAAAAAGAAAAAAAAAAAAAAAAAAAGCCGTCTTCAACATGCTGCACAAGAAGCTGCACCAGTAGACCTGGACGAGAGCCTGAACATTTGGACTCTTACCAACCAGAAACCTTGAAAGAAGTGAAAGGGACAAGTTGGGAAGAACCGGAGAAAGAACATCGGGTGGAACCGAAGAGAGAACAGCAAGATAATTTCTGAGGACTGTAAATTTGGAAACAGGAGGATGCTTAAGACATGATAAAGAATGTGTAGTCAAGGGGAAGTGAAAGTTTCGATATAATGAGTAGTGATGGCAAAGAACTATGTTTAGAAATAATTGGTCAAGCAAAAGTGTGTGGACAGTAATGTGATTGGCTGAGAAAGTGCGTGATCAATAAGATTGTTTCGTGATGGAAAAGTACCAAAGGAACTAACCACTACTAACCGCTAGGCAGAATACTATAAAAGCCTGTAAGCTCACTCAATAAGGGATTTTGTTTGTAGCCAGAAATGGAGTCTGTGCCTTAGTTGCCACAGGATTGGGCCTGGCAGGGGGTGCCGTCCCATATAAAGTCCCATATAATTGCCCATGTACAGTAGGTATCTTAGGCATGTTTGTCCCTAATAGCACTATGATAATATACAAGAGAATTGTGTTCTTGAAGGTCAAAGCATGCTTTTTATTTGAGCTGTGATGTCAAAGTAAATTTTTGGAACCTGGGTGAAATAATAGCTGCCTCATTTTTAGCTCCCAAAGTAGCTAGAGCTCAAGCTTTAGCAACATTAAATAAACTAGGTTGTTGACTTGCGAAACAGACAAACACTACTATGCTGGCACTAAGTGGACTTTTAACTGATGTCGATAGTATTCGTCATGCCACCTTACAGAATAGAGCAGCAATAGATTTTTTGTTGTTGGCACAAGGACATGGTTGTGCAGAGTTTGAAGGGATGTGCTGTATAAATTTGTCAGATCATTCGGAATCAATCTATAAAAGTATACAACAATTAAGAGAAGGGGTCAAGCGACTAATGAAAGATGACGGGATGGACTGGCTGACAAAACTCTTTAAAGGATGGGGAATTTCTGGATGGCTTAAAGATTTGCTTATGCAAGGTGCAACGATATTATGTGCGGTAGTCTTATTCGTATTAATAGCAAGTTGTATGCTGCGATGTGTGATATCAATGCTTAAGAAAAGTGTAGCGTCGGTCTGGCTTGCTCAAAAAGAAAAAGGGGGAATTGTGGAGGCATGGTTAGCAAGCAAAGGTCATGTTCCCATGTCTGAGCTTAATTAAGCACAGATTCTGTGAAAGTGAGAAAAAACACCAGTTGTGTACAGTTGCCAGCAGTGTAAAAACCCTGGAAGTTAACCAATAGAGATAGAAGACCAGCTGGCCTACCTTGTAGCTAAAAATTGTCTGTGAACTAGGAGCAGAGACCTTGAGAGGAGGATGTGTATATGAGCAGGGAAAATCACCGAAATGCACCTGGAATGTACCCAATGCTGTATATGCCAACCAATCACTGCGGGAAGCTGTGTGTACGTGGCAGTTTGACACTATATATACCCATTATTTGAGCACAATAAACGGATCACTTTTATCAATCATACTGATTGTGCTGGTGTTCCCTCCGTGCGCGACGACATCTTCCGACTTGTAAATACCTAAAATATTCTTCCAGGGAATGAAAATCCATATTCTGCTCCTTTAAACCTACAGACAACTAACTTTCTTGGTGACACCTTACAAACGGCTCCCTAAAAGTGTCCTGTCACCTTCTAGTGTCTGCAGGCCACACGCTGAAACCACTGTCTAGGCACCAGCCAAACAACATATGAAACAATCATCCCCATCACAGAAAACACTCCTCATCCCAACAGCAGATCTAACTGCTTTGTGTCAACGCCTCGGCACAGGACCCAGCACGAGGGAAGCTCCGCAGAAAAACGGATGAAACCCTTCGGGTCTTTCAGTTGATCATTTACGTCCCAGTTTGCTTTGACGCGTTATTTAATGCTCTGACATTAATGGTCTTTCACTGCAAGCAGAGCGCACGTGACCAACTTCATCACAGCACACGCTGCTCGGTCCTCCTTCTGTCTTTTAAAGTCTCTTTTCAAAGAGAGCAAAAGAAACCAGACACAAATTGTGCCTGAACTTAAAAATCATCCATTGCTTAAGGAGGTGCGTGAGTGTTGTCACCCTTGTAGCTGTCAGCAAATACACTGCTATTAACTATCCTTGGAGAGCAAGGGGCTTAGGGTCCCCGTTAGCCCATTCTCCGTTACGGTGTGCTGTCAATGCTCGTGACAGGCATCACTTACGTGTGCAGGCAAGAGGTGTTCAGCAAGGAAGACGTCTTCTGCTTTCAGAAATAGCGCACACGGCCTTCAGAAACGCTCTTTCCTGTAGGATCCCCTTCTGGGCTTCTGCATCTCACCGGTTACAACGAATGCCTGTTCCAAACAGATCATCATGAAAACGTTCGCTACTTTGAAGAGAGATGAAGGTTGAGCCATATCAACCTGTTCTCCTACTGTTAACTCAGAAAGCAAACTACTTACTTCTTACTTTCAGCTGTATTTGCTGTGCCTTCATTTTTGTTCTTCAGATTGATTTCCTTTGTAGTCCTTTTTAGTAACTTTTTTTGGTGGTGGTGGTTTTTTGTTGGTTTTTTTTTTAGATGCCCCATAGCGACCCACAGAAACTCATGGACACTCCGTAGAGTCCCGTACACCCTACAGACATCCCATAGGGATGTACGGCAACCGATAGACACCCGACAGCAACCCACGGACCCTCCACAGAGACCCATATAGACCCTGTAGTGACCCATAGGTGCCCATAACAACCCCCAGTGACACATAGAAACCCCAGAGTGACCCCCCCCACACTGCCCTATGGCGACCTGTAGCACCCCAGGGACACCCTCCACTTCCCCATGATGTCCTAAAGACCCACAGCTCATGCCCCATGAAATTTCTTATTCTCTTTTGGGGTGTTTTTCAGTTTTTCATCATGTATAATCACTTTTATGCACTTTTCTTTGAATTTCTTCAGTTTAATTCACTTTGTATTTGGGTTTTAGTTACTTTTTGCTCACTTTCATTCAAGTTGTATTCAGATTGATTACCTTTTGATTCTCTTTTTCATGACATTATGATTGGTGTGGGCTGGGTATGGGGCCAAGGGGGGGAGAATAAAGCCCTGGGGGTGCTGTCTGTGCTGGGGGGGGGGCTGTGGGAGGTGCGGGGTTAATAAAGGTCTCCCCCACAAAAAAATTTTTAAATTATTTTTAATATTAGTATTTTAATACTCATTTAAGTGACCAAAATAATGAATTAAGAGAAGTAGTCGCTGACCCAAATTACTCAATTAATTAAGCAAAATATTGATGCTGACTATTTAAAAAATTTTGTTAGACTCTTTAAATTTTTTAGGTTTTTCCTGGCATGCTTGCAGGCCCAGGACCAATTTTTTTTTTTTCCTGAAAAAACTGATTTGCTCAAGACAGTTCTGTTAGATATTGACTCAGGTAAGTAAACAAACCAGTAAGCTGATTGAGCTCATTCATTCACCGAATTCATCCATCCAATCATCTATTGCTTATGCGAAGCAGCTAAAAAATTTTTTTCAGCTTTTTTAGTGTTTGGGTTCTTTTGTTTTGTTTTGTTTGTTTTTCCCGTTTTTGGTTCATGCCCTCCCCCTTCCGCCCAAGCCCCTCCCACGAGCAGCTCTGCCTTGCCCTGCCCCGCCCACACAGCCCAAACACCTCCCCCCCAAAGAAAAGGGGGTCAGGATAAAAAAGGGAAGAGGGTCAGGAAGAAAAAGGGAAGGGGGTCGGGAAAAAAACGGGGAAGGGGGTCGGGAAAAAAACGGGGAAGGGGGTCGGGAAAAAAACGGGGAAGGGGGTCGGGAAAAAAACGGGGAAGGGGGTCGGGAAAAAAACGGGGAAGGGGGTCGGGAAAAAAACGGGGAAGGGGGGAGGGAAAAAAACGGGGAAGGGGGGAGGGAAAAAAACGGGGAAGGGGGGAGGGAAAAAAACGGGGAAGGGGGGAGGGAAAAAAACGGGGAAGGGGGGAGGGAAAAAAACGGGGAAGGGGGGAGGGAAAAAAAGGGGAGAGGGGATCGGGGGAAAAAAGGGAAGGGGGTCGGGGAAAAAAGGGAAGGGGGTCGGGGAAAAAAGGGAAGGGGGTCGGGGGAAAAAGGGAAGGGGGTCGGGGGAAAAAGGGAAGGGGGTCGGGGGAAAAAGGGAAGGGGGTCGGGGGAAAAAGGGAAGGGGGTCGGGGGAAAAAGGGAAGGGGGTCGGGGGAAAAAGGGAAGGGGGTCGGGGGAAAAAGGGAAGGGGGTCGGGGGAAAAAGGGAAGGGGGTCGGGGGAAAAAGGGAAGGGGGTCGGGGGAAAAAGGGAAGGGGGTCGGGGGAAAAAAGGGAAGGGGGTCGGGGGAAAAAAGGGAAGGGGGTCGGGGGAAAAAAGGGAAGGGGGTCGGGGGAAAAAAGGGAAGAGGGTCGGGGGAAAAAAGGGAAGAGGGTCGGGGGAAAAAAGGGAAGGGGGTCGGGGGAAAAAGGGAAGCGGGTCAGGGGAAAAAAAATAGAAGGGGTTCGGGAAAAAAAAAATAGAAGGGGTCGGGAAAAAAAAAATAGAAGGGGTCGGGAAAAAAAGGGAAGGGGGTTAATATGGGAGGGGGGTTGGGAAAAACGGGAAAGGGGGTCGGGAAAAAAAAGGGGAAAGGGGTCGGAAAAAAAAGGGAAGGGGGTTAATATGGGAGGTGAGGTCGGGAAAAACGGGGAGGGGGGTCAAGAAAAACGGGGAGGGGGATCGGGAATAAAGGGGAGGGGGGTCGGGAATAAAGGGGAGGGGGGTCGGGAAAAAAAAGGAAAGGGGGTCGGGAAAAAAAAGAGAAGTGCGTTGGGAAAAAAAATAAAAGGGGGTCGGGAAAGAAAAGGGGAAGGGGGTTGGGAAAAAAGGGAAGGGGGATGGGAAAAAAAAAGGGGAAGGGGGTCGGGAAAAAAAAGGGGAAGGGGGTCGGGAAAAAAAAGGGGAAGGGGGTCGGGAAAAAAAAGGGGAAGGGGGTCGGGAAAAAAAAGGGGAAGGGGGTCGGGAAAGAAAAGGGGAAGGGGGTCGGGAAAGAAAAGGGGAAGGGGGTCGGGAAAGAAAAGGGGAAGGGGGTCGGGAAAGAAAAGGGGAAGGGGGTCGGGAAAAAAAAGAGAAGTGCGTTGGGAAAAAAAATAAAAGGGGGTCGGGAAAGAAAAGGGGAAGGGGGTTGGGAAAAAAGGGAAGGGGGATGGGAAAAAAAAAGGGGAAGGGGGTCGGGAAAAAAAAGGGGAAGGGGGTCGGGAAAAAAAAGGGGAAGGGGGTCGGGAAAAAAAAGGGGAAGGGGGTCGGGAAAAAAAAGGGGAAGGGGGTCGGGAAAGAAAAGGGGAAGGGGGTCGGGAAAGAAAAGGGGAAGGGGGTCGGGAAAGAAAAGGGGAAGGGGGTCGGGAAAAAAAAGGGAAGGGGGTCGGGAAAAAAAAGGGAAGGGGGTCGGGAAAAAAAAGGGAAGGGGGTCGGGAAAGAAAAGGGGAAGGGGGTCGGAAAAAAAAAGGGAAGGGGGTCGGGAAAGAAAAGGGGAAGGGGGTCGGAAAAAAAAAGGGAAGGGGGTCGGGAAAGAAAAGGGGAAGAGGGTCGGAAAAAAAAGGGAAGGGGGTCGGGAAAAAAAAGGGAAGGGGGTCGGGAAAAAAAAAGGGGAAGGGGGTCGGGGAAAAAAAAAGGGGAAGGGGGTCGGGAAAATAAAAGGGGAAGGGGGTCGGGAAAAAAAAGGGGAAGGGGGTCGGGAAAAAAAAGGGGAAGGGGGGCCGGAAAAAGAGGGAAGGGGGGGGTCGGGAAAAAAAGGGAGGCTTTTCGGGAGAAAAGGGGAGAGGGGGTCGGTTAAAAAAGGGAACGGGGGTGGGGTTAAAATGGGGGGGGTGAGGAAAAAGGGGGAGCGGGATCAGGAAAAAAGGGAGTTGGTCGGGAAAAAGAGGGAAGGGGGAAAGGAAAAAGAGGGAAGGGGGGACGGAAAAAGAGGGAAGTAGGGGGTTGGGGAAAAAAAGGGGAGGGGGTGTCGGGAAAAAGGGAATGGAGAGGGAAAGAGGGAACGGGGTAGCGAAAAGGGAACGGCGGGGCGAAAAGGGAACGGCGGGGCGAAAAGGGAACGGCGGGGCGAAAAGGGAACGGCGGGGCGAAAAGGGAACGGCGGGGCGAAAAGGGAACGGCGGGGCGAAAAGGGAACGGCGGGGCGAAAAGGGAACGGCGGGGCGAAAAGGGAACGGCGGGGCGAAAAGGGAACGGCGGGGCGAAAAGGGAACGGCGGGGCGAAAAGGGAACGGCGGGGCGAAAAGGGAACGGCGGGGCGAAAAGGGAACGGCGGGGCGAAAAGGGAACGGCGGGGCGAAAAGGGAACGGCGGGGCGAAAAGGGAACGGCGGGGCGAAAAGGGAACGGCGGGGCGAAAAGGGAACGGCGGGGCGAAAAGGGAACGGCGGTCGGGAAAAAAAGGAGAAGGGGGTCGGGAAAAAAAAAGGGGAAGGGGGTCGGGAAAAAAAAAGGGGAAGGGGGGGGTCGGGAAAAAAGGGAGGCTTTTCGGGAGAAAAGGGGAGAGGGGGTCGGTTAAAAAAGGGAACGGGGGTGGGGTTAAAATGGGGGGGGTGGGGAAAAAGGGGGAGCGGGATCGGGAAAAAAGGGAGTTGGTCGGGAAAAAGAAGGAAGGGGGAACGGAAAAAGAGGGAAGGGGGGACGGATAAAGAGGGAAGTAGGAGGTTGGGGAAAAAAAGGGGAGGGGGTGTCGGGAAAAAGGGAATGGAGAGGGAAAAAGGGAACGGGGTAGCGAAATGGGAACGGCGGGGCGAAATGGGAACGGCGGGGCGAAATGGGAACGGCGGGGCGAAATGGGAACGGCGGGGCGAAATGGGAACGGGGGTCGGGAAAAAAAGGAGAAGGGGGTCGGGAAAAAAAGGAGAAGGGGGTCGGGAAAAAAAGGAGAAGGGGGTCGGGAAAAAAAGGAGAAGGGGGTCGGGAAAAAAAGGAGAAGGGGGTCGGGAAAAAAAGGAGAAGGGGGTCGGGAAAAAAAGGAGAAGGGGGTCGGGAAAAAAAGGAGAAGGGGGTCGGGAAAAAAAGGAGAAGGGGGTCGGGAAAAAAAGGAGAAGGGGGTCGGGAAAAAAAGGAGAAGGGGGTCGGGAAAAAAAGGAGAAGGGGGTCGGGAAAAAAAGGAGAAGGGGGTCGGGAAAAAAAGGAGAAGGGGGTCGGGAAAAAAAGGAGAAGGGGGTCGGGAAAAAAAGGAGAAGGGGGTCGGGAAAAAAAGGAGAAGGGGGTCGGGAAAAAAAGGAGAAGGGGGTCGGGAAAAAAAGGAGAAGGGGGTCGGGGAAAAAAAGGAGAAGGGGGTCGGGAAAAAAAGGAGAAGGGGGTCGGGAAAAAAAGGAGAAGGGGGTCGGGAAAAAAAGGAGAAGGGGGTCGGGAAAAAAAGGAGAAGGGGGTCGGGAAAAAAAGGAGAAGGGGGTCGGGAAAAAAAGGAGAAGGGGGCCGGGGAGAAAAAAGGGAAGGGGGCCGGGGAAAAAAAGGGAAGGGGGCCGGGGAAAAAAAAGGGAAGGGGGCCGGGGAAAAAAAAGGGAAGGGGGCCGGGGAAAAAAAGGAAGGGGACGGTTGGGAGAAAAAGGGAGGCGTCTCGGGAGAAAACGGGAGAGGGGGTCGGGAGAAAAGGGGAGAGGGGGTCGGTTAAAAAAGGGAATGGGGGTGGGGTTAAAATGGGGAGGGTCGGGAAAAAGGGGGAGCGGGATCGGGAAAAAAGGGAGTTGGTCGGGAAAAAGAGGGAAGGGGGAACGGAAAAACAGGGAAGGGGGGACGGCAAAAGAGGGAAGTAGGGGGTTGGGGAAAAAAGGGGAGGGGGTGTCGGGAAAAAGGGAACGGAGGGGGAAAGAGGGAACGGCGGGGCGAAAAGGGAACGGCGGGGCGAAAAGGGAACGGCGGGGCGAAAAGGGAACGGCGGGGCGAAAAGGGAACGGCGGGGCGAAAAGGGAACGGCGGGGCAAAAAGGGAACGGCGGGGCAAAAAGGGAACGGCGGGGCGAAAAGGGAACGGCGGGGCGAAAAGGGAACGGCGGGGCGAAAAGGGAACGGCGGGGCGAAAAGGGAACGGCGGGGCGAAAAGGGAACGGCGGGGCGAAAAGGGAACGGCGGGGCGAAAAGGGAACGGCGGGGCGAAAAGGGAACGGCGGGGCGAAAAGGGAACGGCGGGGCGAAAAGGGAACGGCGGGGCGAAAAGGGAACGGCGGGGCGAAAAGGGAACGGCGGGGCGAAAAGGGAACGGTGGTCGGGAAAAAAAGGAGAAGGGGGTCGAGAAAAAAAGGAGAAGGGGGTCGGGAAAAAAAGGAGAAGGGGGTCGGGAAAAAAAGGAGAAGGGGGTCGGGAAAAAAAGGAGAAGGGGGTCGGGAAAAAAAGGAGAAGGGGGTCGGGAAAAAAAGGAGAAGGGGGTCGGGGAAAAAAAGGAGAAGGGGGTCGGGGAAAAAAAGGAGAAGGGGGTCGGGAAAAAAAGGGAAGGGGGTCGGGAAAAAAAGGGAACGGGGGTCGGGAAAAAAAGGGAAGGGGGCCGGGGAAAAAAAAGGGAAGGATGCCGGGGGAAAAAAAAGGAAGGGGGCCGAGGAAAAAAAAAGGAAGGGGGTTGGGAAAAAAAGGGAAGGGGGTTAATATGGGATGGGGGGGTCGGAAAAAACGGGGAGGGGGGTCGGGAAAAAAAAGGGGAAGGGGGTTGGGAAAAAAAAGGGGAAGGGGGTCGGGAAAAAAAAGGGGAAGGGGGCTGGGGAAAAAAAAGGAAGGGAGTTAATATGGGAGGGGGAGTCAGAAAAAACGGGGAGGGGGGTCGGGAAAAAAAAGGGGAAGGGAACCGGGAAAAACCGGGAGGGGGATTAAGAAAAACGGGGAGGGGGATCGGGAATAACGGGACCTACACACACAGAGTTCCTGCGCTCACTTTGCCATCTAAAGCTCCGTCCGCGCACGGCTTCTCGAGTGCCTGCTCTCGGGCATCCTGGAGCGGGAATGTGCTCCTGGAGAAAGCACGCTGGGGTTTGCTCTATTCAAGAGCTCTCTTTTCTCTCAGACCCCCTCTGGGCTACAGACACCAACCCAAAAGCCAAGCACTGGTCGTCTTACCTCTTTTATCCCAGGTGGTGGTTTGCCCCACCCCCCCCCCGCCCCAGGGCTTTGAGGGAGGGGCTCTGGGTGCCGCCTGGGGTATAAAGGCAGAGTGCTGCAGGGAGGAGCTCATTCAGCTCTTGGGCTTCAGCTGGGTGAGTTTGCTGGGGTTTGTTTTGTCTTTTGTTGCTTTGGAGTCCTGTGGTGCTTTGTGCTGGTGTGTTTTGATGTTTGCTGCAATGGAATCAGCTGAGTGAAGAGCTCCGGGACGTGTCCAGGTTTCCCAGTGTGTGCATGAACGAGTGTTTCTGTAAGGCTTTCTTTTCGGAGGTGTTTTATTTATAGGAGGTGTTTAGGTTTTTTAAGGTCGTTTCTTGGTACGTTCTGTTATTTTTGTTATTGGGGTCTGGATGTTTTCTTTAGTGAAAGCAGAACTTTGAGGCTGCTTTTTACCACTTGTGTTCTGTATTGGGCTGTTAGCTGAAATCGTTACTGCTAGGAGACCCAAAGTGGAGCAGTGACAAGGAGGTGGCAGCAGGAGTCACGTTTTCAGTGTCAGCGGCTCGGTGAAGGGAGCAGCGTGCCTGTTGGTTGTTGCCCATTCCCTCCAGCTGGGGATCTCAGGAGCAGCTCCACTGCTGCAGAGGTCCAGCTGTGCTTTGCCCTCTGTTTTTTTTCACTGTCCTTGGGTCGAGTGCTCTCGAGTATCCTCAGTCACAGCACAGCGAGTGCAAGTGTCCGGCCCCTGCTCCCACGGTTGAGGAGCCGCTACGGAAAGCTGGTGCTGGGGATCCCCTACATGTGGAGGCATCCGGAGCGGTGCCACCAGTCTGAGGAGCAACCGTGGGTAGGGGATGGCCAGCAGCAGCTTTGCGTCCGGGCCCACCGGCTGCGGGAGCGGGGGCCGGAGCCTCGTGCACCGTGTTCCGGGAAGCCCGAGAGCAGGCGCCGGAGAGGCGGTGCGCAGGTGGAGTTTGAGGTGGCCCAGGGAGGTCTGGAGATCGAAGGCAGGTTCAGGTCGTGTCCTTGTAAAGCCCTGCGCCGGGTCTTTTTCCAGCTCTCCGCCTCTCCCCTTAGTGCTTCTCCGGACACATTTCAGGGGTCTGTGCCTCAGTTTCCCCACCTGGAAACCACAAAGAACAGCGATTTTCCCCTGCTGCTCTGCGTTTTCCAGGTTGCTGTTTTTATTCGGTCCTCCTCTGTGTTGCTTTGGAAGGCAGCTGCCACCAGTAAGCACTAAATAGTCCTTGCTGGCCTCAGGTTTGAGTCAGCTACACAGGCGTCGGCCGATCTGTGCTGCAGCCAAAAGAGTGTGCTGGTGACACCAGTCCTCCACGGGCAGTAAGCAAAGGGTCCGAAGGCAAACGGGGGGAACAGAAACGCCTAAAGCCATTTTTCAGGGTTCCAGCACCTTCTCCCAAGCGGTTGCATCTTTTTGGCGCTCCCTGATGTTTCGCAGAGCTCTGCTGCTGCTGGATTGTATTAGCAAACAGGCTCAGAGCACTCCAGTGCTGCTTTTGCTGGGCTGACCTTGTCAATTCTCGTTTGTTTTTCCTCAGCCTTGTCCCCGCTCTTGTCTGCATGCGATCATCCAGAGCAAGAGCAGGGGAAATCCGGGGAAGACTGCTGGGATGCCTTCCATCTGCTCCCTGCGCACCAGAAACCGGATCATCCGGCGGTAAGTAACGTCTGTGTGCTTTTGTACATCGTACGCAACCTGTAAAATTGCTTTATTGCCAAGTTACCGTCGGGTATTACCCAGAAGCAACTGAGAAATTTGGGGTTAGCTTTGTCTACAGGTAGAGATGAGGAATCCAAAGCGTGTCTTTCTGTAGAAAATACCCGTGTTTAGGTGAGACTCAAATCTATCTGGAGAAGACGTTGTTGCTTATGCCCCTGCTGAAGTCTGTTTGGGAGAGATCCCAAGCAAGGGTGGCTCTGTCTAAATAACAAGGATTATTAGTTTGGGCCCTTCTTACTGGCTGGGAAGGCTTCTGAAGCAGCACACCAGTGTGCTGGGAATCTGATGGGAGGCGTAAAGGGCTCTGCTGATGTTTCCTGGGATTTGAAAGCTTGTGATGGAAGGGAAACGAGAAAGAAGCAGTCACGGAGTTGCAGGAGCTGAAGCGAGTGAGATAGGTGCTCAGTAACTTTGAGTGCTTAAAGTGTGTGACGAAGGAAGTGTCGTTGCTCCCTTTGGTTAAAAGGTAGGTTTCTGCTGGCCTGGGAAAAGCTTTTCTAAATCTGAGCTGGCACGGCGGTGGTTTGAAGCGCGGCCCCTCTCTACCTTCCCTAGCAGTTCATCTGTTTGTTGCGGTCAGGCTTTGCCCTGGGGTTTGCCAGGGATGTCCCGAATTGCCCGGTCTGCCTTGCCGTGGTTTCTCTCTAAACCGGACACGCGGAGGAGAGGCCGCTGCGGGTTCTAAGGGTTGCCTCGGTAAGAGACGCGTTTTGTCCAGGTCACTCGGAGGCTGAGTCGGGAGGAGGCAAATGCTGAGTCGGGAGGAGGCAAATGGCTGCTTGATTACTCGCGAGCAAGGAAAGGGCTGATAATATCTGCTGTTCTGCACTTCTGCAGATGGAGATGATGAGGAAGAGCCCATGGATCAGGATGAAGCTAGATTGACTCTTACCCTGCCGAAACCTCTGCGCATCGAAGGCGTGCACCAGCTTCCCTGCACCGCAGCGGCAGCCCCATGGTATGTGGCGCTCAGCAGGGAACCTCCAGCATTCCTGTCGTCACTGCCGTCATCCGGGATCCTTCCCGGAGGCCCAGGAAAAAATCTCTCAGTGGGTGATGGCCAGTAGCACCCTGGGGTGCTGGGCTGCAGCAGCACCTGAGGCAGCAGCTCCCGGTGCTGATCCCGGTGGCGTTCCCGATATTCCTGGCCCTCCGTGCCCAGCAGGAGGTACTCCCCGGGGACAGGCGGCCCACCCGACACAGCGAGCCCCGTAGGGCCCCCGAAGTACCCCGTAGGGCCCCCACACCCCATAAGTACCCCAACACCAGTTGACTCTTTGCTGCACTTTCACTTTTTATTTACTTTTTTTGCATTTCATTCAGATTTATTCACTTTTATTAATTTTTATTTCCTTTTTAATCACTTTATTTGACATTTTATTGACTTTTTCTTCAGTTTTCTTTCAGTTTTCATTCGGTTTTCTTCTGATTTGATTTAGTCACTTTTAGTAAGTTCCCTCCCCCCCCCCCCCAATTACCACGTAGCGACCCAGAGCAACCCGTGGACATCCAATAGACCCCAGTAGATCCCTATAGTGACCCCCCAGGCTCATAGACTCCCTACGGACATCCCATAGGGTCCCAGAGACACCCCACAGCAACTCTCAGCAAACCGTGGACATGCCACAGTGACCTACAGAGACCCACAGACACCACATAGTGACCTATAGACACCCAGAGCAACCCGTACACAGCCCATGGCCCACCCGCCCGTGGTTCCGTGACAACCCTTATGACTTACGGTGTTGTGATGTCACCAGGACTGGGTTGACATCATCATCAACCACTGTGGCGCCCCACAGGGCCCCCACTACCCACCTGCCCCCCATAGGTACCCCAGGTTTTTCATTTGCTTCCATTCATTTTTAGGAAATTTCGTTCACTTCTATTTGAGATTCATTCAGGCTTATTCACTTTTATTGCCTTTTATTTACTTTAATTTACTTTTTATAATCACTTTATTCACTTTGCTTTGCTGTTTACTGACTTTACACAGTTTTAGTCAGCTTTATTTGCTGTGCCTTCATTTTTGTTCTTCAGATTGATTTCCTTTGTAGTCCTTTTTAGTAACTTTTTTTTGGTGGTGGTGGTTTTTTTGTTGGTTTTTTTTTTTAGATGCCCCATAGCGACCCACAGAAACTCATGGACACTCCGTAGAGTCCGTACACCCTACAGACATCCCATAGGGATGTACGGCAACCGATAGACACCCGACAGCAACCCACGGACCCTCCACAGAGACCCATATAGACCCTGTAGTGACCCATAGGTGCCCATAACAACCCCCAGTGACACATAGAAACCCCAGAGTGACCCCCCACACACTGCCCTAGGGCGACCTGTAGCACCCCAGGGGACACCCTCCACTTCCCCATGATGTCCTAAAGACCCACAGCTCATGCCCCATGAAATTTCTTATTCTCTTTTGGGGTGTTTTCAGTTTTTCAACATGTATAATCACTTTTATGCACTTTTCTTTGAATTTCTTCAGTTTAATTTCACTTTGTATTTGGGTTTTAGTCACTTTTTGCTCACTTTCATTCAAGTTGTATTCAGATTGATTACCTTTTTGATTCTCTTTTTCATGACATTATGATTGGTGTGGGCTGGGTATGGGGCCAAGGGGGGAGAATAAAGCCCTGGGGGTGCTGTCTGTGCTGGGGGGGGTTGTGGGAGGTGCGGGGTTAATAAAGCCCTGGGGTGCCTGTCTGTGCTGGGGGGGGGGGGGGGGCCGGGCTGTGGGAGGTGCGGGGTTAATAAAAGTCCTGGGGCTGTTGTCTGTGCTAACCAGAGGTGTTAATTCAGGTGTAGTAGGTGGCACTTGGGGTACCATAGGTGTTAGGTTGGCTATCATAGGTGGCACTTAGGGAACCATAGGTGTTAGGTGGGTATCATAGCTTGCAGTTAGGGACCATAGGTGTTATGTTGGGCATCATAGCTGGCACGTAGGGAACCAGAGGTCTTAATTTGGGTATCGTAGGTGGCACTTGGGGTACAGTAGGCGTTAGGTTGACTATCATAGGTGGCATTTTGGGGTACCATAGGTGTTAATTTGGCTATCATAGGTGGCACTTAGGGAACCATAGGTGTTAGGTTGGGTAGCATAGGTGGCACTTTGGGAAGTGTAGGTGTTAGGTGGGAATCATAGGTGGCACTTTGGGAAGTGTAGGTGCTAGGTGGGTATCATAGGTGGCACTTTGGGAAGTGTAGGTGCTAGGTGGATATCATAGGTGGCATTTTGCATACTATAGGTGTTAGGTTGGCTATTATAGGTGGCATTTAGGGAACCATAGGTGTTAGGTTGGGTAGCATAGGTGGCACTTAGGGAACCATAGGTGTTAGGTTGGGTAGCATAGGTGGCACTTTGCATAATATACGTTTTAGGTTGTGTATCATAAGTGGCAACTTAGGATACCATAGATGTTTGCTTGTGTATCAGAGGTGGGCTTTAGGGACCATAGGTGTAAGGTTGGGCACCATAGGGAGCACTTTGCATACTGTAGGTGGTAGGTTGGGTATTATAGGTGGCACTTTGCATACTATAGATGTTAGGTTGGGCGTCATAGGTGGCACTTTGGGTACTATAAGTTTTACTTTGGGTATCGTCGGTGGCACTTGGGGTACAGTAGGTGTTAGGCTGGCTCTATCATAGGTGACACTTAGGGAACCATAGGTGTTAGATTGGGTAGCATAGGTGGCACTTTTGGAAGTGTAGGTGTTTAGGTGGGTAATCATAGGGTGGGCCAACCTAGGGGACCATAGGTGTTTTAATTTGGGGTATCATAGGTTGTTTAATTTGGGTATCATAGGTGGTTT